>NC_142716.1:16178162-16483825 GCF_055471065.1 Atractosteus spatula | reverse complement strand
CACACTGGGGTTAAGGGCTGACTCACTGTGCTCTTCTGAGCTAGGCAGTTACACTGCGATTCTAAAGGCTGAGAAAACGCGTTTATTTCGGGCTGAAAAACACGTTTTGAAAAGTGTGCTGTTCCTGCCCTATAACTTACATGGGGGTGACCAAAGTTGCCAAAACGTGTTTATTTCTGCTGAAAAACACGTTTTGACAATTTCTGCACACTGGGGTTAAGGGCTGACTCAGTGTGCTCTTCTGAGCCAGGCAGTTACACTGTGATTCCAAGGGCTGAGAAAACGTGTTTATTTCGGGCTGAAAAACACGTTTTGAAAACTGTGCTGTTCCTGCCCTATAAGTTACATGGGGGTGACCAAAGTTGCCAAAACGTGTTTATTTCTGCTGAACAACACGTTTTGACAATTTCTGCAAACTGGGGTTAAGGGCTGACTCAGTGTGCTCTTCTGAGCCTGGCAGTTACACTGTGATTCCAAGGGCTGAGAAAACGCGTTTATTTCGGGCTGAAAAACACGTTTTGAAAATTGTGCTGTTCCTGCCCTATAAGTTACATGGTGGTGACCAAAGTTGCCAAAACGTGTTTATTTCTGCTGAAAAACACGTTTTGACAATTTCTGCACACTGGGGTTAAGGGCTGACTCAGTGTGCTCTTCTGAGCCAGGCAGTTACACTGCGATTCTAAGGGCTGAGAAAACGCGTTTATTTCGGGCTGAAAAACACGTTTTGAAATCTGTGCTGTTCCTGCCCTATAAGTTACATTGGGGTGACCAAAGTTGCCAAAACGTGTTTATTTTTGCTGAAAAACACGTTTTGACAATTTCTGCACACTGGGGTTAAGGGCTGACTCAGTGTGCTCTTCTGAGCCAGGCAGTTACACTGTGATTCCAAGGGCTGAGAAAACGCGTTTATTTCGGGCTGAAAAACACGTTTTGAAAACTGTGCTGTTCCTGCCCTATAACTTACATGGGGGTGACCAAAGTTGCCAAAACGTGTTTATTTCTGCTGAAAAACACGTTTTGACAATTTCTGCACACTGGGGTTAAGGGCTGACTCAGTGTGCTCTTCTGAGCCAGGCAGTTACACTGTGATTCCAAGGGCTGAGAAAACGCGTTTATTTCGGGCTGAAAAACACGTTTTGAAAACTGTGCTGTTCCTGCACTATAACTTACATGGGGGTGACCAAAGTTGCCAAAACGTGTTTATTTCTGCTGAAAAACACGTTTTGACAATTTCTGCACACTGGGGTTAAGGGCTGACTCACTGTGCTCTTCTGAGCCAGGCAGTTACACTGCGATTCTAAGGGCTGAGAAAACGCGTTTATTTCGGGCTGAAAAACACGTTTTGAAAAGTGTGCTGTTCCTGCCCTATAACTTACATGGGGGTGACCAAAGTTGCCAAAACGTGTTTATTTCTGCTGAAAAACACGTTTTGACAATTTCTGCACACTGGGGTTAAGGGCTGACTCACTGTGCTCTTCTGAGCCAGGCAGTTACACTGCGATTCTAAAGGTTGAGAAAACGCGTTTATTTCGGGCTGAAAAACACGTTTTGAAAAGTGTGCTGTTCCTGCCCTATAACTTACATGGGGGTGACCAAAGTTGCCAAAACGTGTTTATTTCTGCTGAAAAACACGTTTTGACAATTTCTGCACACTGGGGTTAAGGGCTGACTCACTGTGCTCTTCTGAGCCAGGCAGTTACACTGCGATTCTAAGGGCTGAGAAAACGCGTTTATTTCGGGTTGAAAAACACGTTTTGAAAAGTGTGCTGTTCCTGCCCTATAACTTACATGGGGGTGACCAAAGTTGCCAAAACGTGTTTATTTCTGCTGAAAAACACGTTTTGACAATTTCTACACACTGGGGTTAAGGGCTGACTCAGTGTGCTCTTCTGAGCCAGGCAGTTACACTGTGATTCCAAGGGCTGAGAAAACGTGTTTATTTCGGGCTGAAAAACACGTTTTGAAAACTGAGCTGTTCCTGCCCTATAACTTACATGGGGGTGACCAAAGTTGCCAAAACGTGTTTATTTCTGCTGAAAAACACGTTTTGACAATTTCTGCACACTGGGGTTAAGGGCTGACTCAGTGTGCTCTTCTGAGCCAGGCAGTTACACTGTGATTCCAAGGGCTGAGAAAACGCGTTTATTTCGGGCTGAAAAACACGTTTTAAAAACTGTGCTGTTCCTGCCCTATAAGTTACATGGTGGTGACCAAAGTTGCCAAAACGTGTTTATTTCTGCTGAAAAACACGTTTTGACAATTTCTGCACACTGGGGTTAAGGGCTGACTCAGTGTGCTCTTCTGAGCCAGGCAGTTACACTGCGATTCTAAGGGCTGAGAAAACGCGTTTATTTCGGGCTGAAAAATACGTTTTGAAAACTGTGCTGTTCCTGCCCTATAACTTACATGGGGGTGACCAAAGTTGCCAAAACGTGTTTATTTCTGCTGAAAAACACGTTTTGACAATTTCTGCACACTGGGGTTAAGGGCTGACTCAGTGTGCTCTTCTGAGCCAGGCAGTTACACTGTGATTCCAAGGGCTGAGAAAACGCGTTTATTTCGGGCTGAAAAACACGTTTTGAAAACTGTGCTGTTCCTGCCCTATAACTTACATGGGGGTGACCAAAGTTGCCAAAACGTGTTTATTTCTGCTGAAAAACACGTTTTGACAATTTCTGCACACTGGGGTTAAGGGCTGACTCAGTGTGCTCTTCTGAGCCAGGCAGTTACACTGTGATTCCAAGGGCTGAGAAAACGCGTTTATTTCGGGCTGAAAAACACGTTTTGAAAACTGTGCTGTTCCTGCACTATAACTTACATGGGGGTGACCAAAGTTGCCAAAACGTGTTTATTTCTGCTGAAAAACACGTTTTGACAATTTCTGCACACTGGGGTTAAGGGCTGACTCAGTGTGCTCTTCTGAGCCAGGCAGTTACACTGCGATTCTAAGGGCTGAGAAAACGCGTTTATTTCGGGCTGAAAAACACGTTTTGAAAAGTGTGCTGTTCCTGCCCTATAACTTACATGGGGGTGACCAAAGTTGCCAAAACGTGTTTATTTCTGCTGAAAAACACGTTTTGACAATTTCTACACACTGGGGTTAAGGGCTGACTCAGTGTGCTCTTCTGAGCCAGGCAGTTACACTGTGATTCCAAGGGCTGAGAAAACGTGTTTATTTCGGGCTGAAAAACACGTTTTGAAAACTGAGCTGTTCCTGCCCTATAACTTACATGGGGGTGACCAAAGTTGCCAAAACGTGTTTATTTCTGCTGAAAAACACGTTTTGACAATTTCTGCACACTGGGGTTAAGGGCTGACTCAGTGTGCTCTTCTGAGCCAGGCAGTTACACTGTGATTCCAAGGGCTGAGAAAACGCGTTTATTTCGGGCTGAAAAACACGTTTTAAAAACTGTGCTGTTCCTGCCCTATAAGTTACATGGTGGTGACCAAAGTTGCCAAAACGTGTTTATTTCTGCTGAAAAACACGTTTTGACAATTTCTGCACACTGGGGTTAAGGGCTGACTCAGTGTGCTCTTCTGAGCCAGGCAGTTACACTGCGATTCTAAGGGCTGAGAAAACGCGTTTATTTCGGGCTGAAAAACACGTTTTGAAATCTGTGCTGTTCCTGCCCTATAAGTTACATTGGGGTGACCAAAGTTGCCAAAACGTGTTTATTTTTGCTGAATAACACGTTTTGACAATTTCTGCACACTGGGGTTAAGGGCTGACTCAGTGTGCTCTTCTGAGCCAGGCAGTTACACTGTGATTCCAAGGGCTGAGAAAACGCGTTTATTTCGGGCTGAAAAACACGTTTTGAAAACTGTGCTGTTCCTGCCCTATAACTTACATGGGGGTGACCAAAGTTGCCAAAACGTGTTTATTTCTGCTGAAAAACACGTTTTGACAATTTCTGCACACTGGGGTTAAGGGCTGACTCACTGTGCTCTTCTGAGCCAGGCAGTTACACTGCGATTCTAAGGGCTGAGAAAACGCGTTTATTTCGGGCTGAAAAACACGTTTTGAAAAGTGTGCTGTTCCTGCCCTATAACTTACATGGGGGTGACCAAAGTTGCCAAAACGTGTTTATTTCTGCTGAAAAACACGTTTTGACAATTTCTGCACACTGGGGTTAAGGGCTGACTCAGTGTGCTCTTCTGAGCCAGGCAGTTACACTGCGATTCTAAGGGCTGAGAAACGCGTTTATTTCGGGCTGAAAAACACGTTTTGAAATCTGTGCTGTTCCTGCCCTATAAGTTACATTGGGGTGACCAAAGTTGCCAAAACGTGTTTATTTTTGCTGAATAACACGTTTTGACAATTTCTGCACACTGGGGTTAAGGGCTGACTCAGTGTGCTCTTCTGAGCCAGGCAGTTACACTGTGATTCCAAGGGCTGAGAAAACGCGTTTATTTCGGGCTGAAAAACACGTTTTGAAAAGTGTGCTGTTCCTGCCCTATAACTTACATGGGGGTGACCAAAGTTGCCAAAACGTGTTTATTTCTGCTGAAAAACACGTTTTGACAATTTCTGAACACTGGGGTTAAGGGCTGACTCACTGTGCTCTTCTGAGCCAGGCAGTTACACTGCGATTCTAAGGGCTGAGAAAACGCGTTTATTTCGGGCTGAAAAACACGTTTTGAAAAGTGTGCTGTTCCTACCCTATAACTTACATGGGGGTGACCAAAGTTGCCAAAACGTGTTTATTTCTGCTGAAAAACACGTTTTGACAATTTCTGCACACTGGGGTTAAGGGCTGACTCACTGTGCTCTTCTGAGCTAGGCAGTTACACTGCGATTCTAAAGGCTGAGAAAACGCGTTTATTTCGGGCTGAAAAACACGTTTTGAAAAGTGTGCTGTTCCTGCCCTATAACTTACATGGGGGTGACCAAAGTTGCCAAAACGTGTTTATTTCTGCTGAAAAACACGTTTTGACAATTTCTGCACACTGGGGTTAAGGGCTGACTCAGTGTGCTCTTCTGAGCCAGGCAGTTACACTGTGATTCCAAGGGCTGAGAAAACGTGTTTATTTCGGGCTGAAAAACACGTTTTGAAAACTGTGCTGTTCCTGCCCTATAAGTTACATGGGGGTGACCAAAGTTGCCAAAACGTGTTTATTTCTGCTGAACAACACGTTTTGACAATTTCTGCACACTGGGGTTAAGGGCTGACTCAGTGTGCTCTTCTGAGCCTGGCAGTTACACTGTGATTCCAAGGGCTGAGAAAACGCGTTTATTTCGGGCTGAAAAACACGTTTTGAAAATTGTGCTGTTCCTGCCCTATAAGTTACATGGTGGTGACCAAAGTTGCCAAAACGTGTTTATTTCTGCTGAAAAACACGTTTTGACAATTTCTGCACACTGGGGTTAAGGGCTGACTCAGTGTGCTCTTCTGAGCCAGGCAGTTACACTGCGATTCTAAGGGCTGAGAAAACGCGTTTATTTCGGGCTGAAAAACACGTTTTGAAATCTGTGCTGTTCCTGCCCTATAAGTTACATTGGGGTGACCAAAGTTGCCAAAACGTGTTTATTTTTGCTGAAAAACACGTTTTGACAATTTCTGCACACTGGGGTTAAGGGCTGACTCAGTGTGCTCTTCTGAGCCAGGCAGTTACACTGTGATTCCAAGGGCTGAGAAAACGCGTTTATTTCGGGCTGAAAAACACGTTTTGAAAACTGTGCTGTTCCTGCCCTATAACTTACATGGGGGTGACCAAAGTTGCCAAAACGTGTTTATTTCTGCTGAAAAACACGTTTTGACAATTTCTGCACACTGGGGTTAAGGGCTGACTCAGTGTGCTCTTCTGAGCCAGGCAGTTACACTGTGATTCCAAGGGCTGAGAAAACGCGTTTATTTCGGGCTGAAAAACACGTTTTGAAAACTGTGCTGTTCCTGCACTATAACTTACATGGGGGTGACCAAAGTTGCCAAAACGTGTTTATTTCTGCTGAAAAACACGTTTTGACAATTTCTGCACACTGGGGTTAAGGGCTGACTCACTGTGCTCTTCTGAGCCAGGCAGTTACACTGCGATTCTAAGGGCTGAGAAAACGCGTTTATTTCGGGCTGAAAAACACGTTTTGAAAAGTGTGCTGTTCCTGCCCTATAACTTACATGGGGGTGACCAAAGTTGCCAAAACGTGTTTATTTCTGCTGAAAAACACGTTTTGACAATTTCTGCACACTGGGGTTAAGGGCTGACTCACTGTGCTCTTCTGAGCCAGGCAGTTACACTGCGATTCTAAAGGTTGAGAAAACGCGTTTATTTCGGGCTGAAAAACACGTTTTGAAAACTGTGCTGTTCCTGCCCTATAACTTACATGGGGGTGACCAAAGTTGCCAAAACGTGTTTATTTCTGCTGAAAAACACGTTTTCACAATTTCTGCACACTGGGGTTAAGGGCTGACTCACTGTGCTCTTCTGAGCCAGGCAGTTACACTGCGATTCTAAGGGCTGAGAAAACGCGTTTATTTCGGGTTGAAAAACACGTTTTGAAAAGTGTGCTGTTCCTGCCCTATAACTTACATGGGGGTGACCAAAGTTGCCAAAACGTGTTTATTTCTGCTGAAAAACACGTTTTGACAATTTCTACACACTGGGGTTAAGGGCTGACTCAGTGTGCTCTTCTGAGCCAGGCAGTTACACTGTGATTCCAAGGGCTGAGAAAACGTGTTTATTTCGGGCTGAAAAACACGTTTTGAAAACTGAGCTGTTCCTGCCCTATAACTTACATGGGGGTGACCAAAGTTGCCAAAACGTGTTTATTTCTGCTGAAAAACACGTTTTGACAATTTCTGCACACTGGGGTTAAGGGCTGACTCAGTGTGCTCTTCTGAGCCAGGCAGTTACACTGTGATTCCAAGGGCTGAGAAAACGCGTTTATTTCGGGCTGAAAAACACGTTTTAAAAACTGTGCTGTTCCTGCCCTATAAGTTACATGGTGGTGACCAAAGTTGCCAAAACGTGTTTATTTCTGCTGAAAAACACGTTTTGACAATTTCTGCACACTGGGGTTAACGGCTGACTCAGTGTGCTCTTCTGAGCCAGGCAGTTACACTGCGATTCTAAGGGCTGAGAAAACGCGTTTATTTCGGGCTGAAAAATACGTTTTGAAAACTGTGCTGTTCCTGCCCTATAACTTACATGGGGGTGACCAAAGTTGCCAAAACGTGTTTATTTCTGCTGAAAAACACGTTTTGACAATTTCTGCACACTGGGGTTAAGGGCTGACTCAGTGTGCTCTTCTGAGCCAGGCAGTTACACTGTGATTCCAAGGGCTGAGAAAACGCGTTTATTTCGGGCTGAAAAACACGTTTTGAAAACTGTGCTGTTCCTGCCCTATAACTTACATGGGGGTGACCAAAGTTGCCAAAACGTGTTTATTTCTGCTGAAAAACACGTTTTGACAATTTCTGCACACTGGGGTTAAGGGCTGACTCAGTGTGCTCTTCTGAGCCAGGCAGTTACACTGTGATTCCAAGGGCTGAGAAAACGCGTTTATTTCGGGCTGAAAAACACGTTTTGAAAACTGTGCTGTTCCTGCACTATAACTTACATGGGGGTGACCAAAGTTGCCAAAACGTGTTTATTTCTGCTGAAAAACACGTTTTGACAATTTCTGCACACTGGGGTTAAGGGCTGACTCACTGTGCTCTTCTGAGCCAGGCAGTTACACTGCGATTCTAAGGGCTGAGAAAACGCGTTTATTTCGGGCTGAAAAACACGTTTTGAAAAGTGTGCTGTTCCTGCCCTATAACTTACATGGGGGTGACCAAAGTTGCCAAAACGTGTTTATTTCTGCTGAAAAACACGTTTTGACAATTTCTACACACTGGGGTTAAGGGCTGACTCAGTGTGCTCTTCTGAGCCAGGCAGTTACACTGTGATTCCAAGGGCTGAGAAAACGCGTTTATTTCGGGCTGAAAAACACGTTTTAAAAACTGTGCTGTTCCTGCCCTATAAGTTACATGGTGGTGACCAAAGTTGCCAAAACGTGTTTATTTCTGCTGAAAAACACGTTTTGACAATTTCTGCACACTGGGGTTAAGGGCTGACTCAGTGTGCTCTTCTGAGCCAGGCAGTTACACTGCGATTCTAAGGGCTGAGAAAACGCGTTTATTTCGGGCTGAAAAACACGTTTTGAAATCTGTGCTGTTCCTGCCCTATAAGTTACATTGGGGTGACCAAAGTTGCCAAAACGTGTTTATTTTTGCTGAATAACACGTTTTGACAATTTCTGCACACTGGGGTTAAGGGCTGACTCAGTGTGCTCTTCTGAGCCAGGCAGTTACACTGTGATTCCAAGGGCTGAGAAAACGCGTTTATTTCGGGCTGAAAAACACGTTTTGAAAACTGTGCTGTTCCTGCCCTATAACTTACATGGGGGTGACCAAAGTTGCCAAAACGTGTTTATTTCTGCTGAAAAACACGTTTTGACAATTTCTGCACACTGGGGTTAAGGGCTGACTCACTGTGCTCTTCTGAGCCAGGCAGTTACACTGCGATTCTAAGGGCTGAGAAAACGCGTTTATTTCGGGCTGAAAAACACGTTTTGAAAAGTGTGCTGTTCCTGCCCTATAACTTACATGGGGGTGACCAAAGTTGCCAAAACGTGTTTATTTCTGCTGAAAAACACGTTTTGACAATTTCTGCACACTGGGGTTAAGGGCTGACTCACTGTGCTCTTCTGAGCCAGGCAGTTACACTGCGATTCTAAAGGCTGAGAAAACGCGTTTATTTCGGGCTGAAAAACACGTTTTGAAAAGTGTGCTGTTCCTGCCCTATAACTTACATGGGGGTGACCAAAGTTGCCAAAACGTGTTTATTTCTGCTGAAAAACACGTTTTGACAATTTCTGCACACTGGGGTTAAGGGCTGACTCAGTGTGCTCTTCTGAGCCAGGCAGTTACACTGTGATTCCAAGGGCTGAGAAAACGTGTTTATTTCGGGCTGAAAAACACGTTTTGAAAACTGTGCTGTTCCTGCCCTATAAGTTACATGGGGGTGACCAAAGTTGCCAAAACGTGTTTATTTCTGCTGAACAACACGTTTTGACAATTTCTGCACACTGGGGTTAAGGGCTGACTCAGTGTGCTCTTCTGAGCCAGGCAGTTACACTGTGATTCCAAGGGCTGAGAAAACGCGTTTATTTCGGGCTGAAAAACACGTTTTGAAAATTGTGCTGTTCCTGCCCTATAAGTTACATGGTGGTGACCAAAGTTGCCAAAACGTGTTTATTTCTGCTGAAAAACACGTTTTGACAATTTCTGCACACTGGGGTTAAGGGCTGACTCAGTGTGCTCTTCTGAGCCAGGCAGTTACACTGCGATTCTAAGGGCTGAGAAAACGCGTTTATTTCGGGCTGAAAAACACGTTTTGAAATCTGTGCTGTTCCTGCCCTATAAGTTACATTGGGGTGACCAAAGTTGCCAAAACGTGTTTATTTTTGCTGAAAAACACGTTTTGACAATTTCTGCACACTAGGGTTAAGGGCTGACTCAGTGTGCTCTTCTGAGCCAGGCAGTTACACTGTGATTCCAAGGGCTGAGAAAACGCGTTTATTTCGGGCTGAAAAACACGTTTTGAAAACTGTGCTGTTCCTGCCCTATAACTTACATGGGGGTGACCAAAGTTGCCAAAACGTGTTTATTTCTGCTGAAAAACACGTTTTGACAATTTCTGCACACTGGGGTTAAGGGCTGACTCAGTGTGCTCTTCTGAGCCAGGAAGTTACACTGTGATTCCAAGGGCTGAGAAAACGCGTTTATTTCGGGCTGAAAAACACGTTTTGAAAACTGTGCTGTTCCTGCCCTATAACTTACATGGGGGTGACCAAAGTTGCCAAAACGTGTTTATTTCTGCTGAAAAACACGTTTTGACAATTTCTGCACACTGGGGTTAAGGGCTGACTCACTGTGCTCTTCTGAGCCAGGCAGTTACACTGCGATTCTAAGGGCTGAGAAAACGCGTTTATTTCGGGCTGAAAAACACGTTTTGAAAAGTGTGCTGTTCCTGCCCTATAACTTACATGGGGGTGACCAAAGTTGCCAAAACGTGTTTATTTCTGCTGAAAAACACGTTTTGACAATTTCTGCACACTGGGGTTAAGGGCTGACTCACTGTGCTCTTCTGAGCCAGGCAGTTACACTGCGATTCTAAAGGCTGAGAAAATGCGTTTATTTCGGGCTGAAAAACACGTTTTGAAAAGTGTGCTGTTCCTGCCCTATAACTTACATGGGGGTGACCAAAGTTGCCAAAACGTGTTTATTTCTGCTGAAAAACACGTTTTGACAATTTCTGCACACTGGGGTTAAGGGCTGACTCAGTGTGCTCTTCTGAGCCAGGCAGTTACACTGTGATTCCAAGGGCTGAGAAAACGCGTTTATTTCGGGCTGAAAAACACGTTTTGAAAACTCTGCTGTTCCTGCCCTATAACTTACATGGGGGTGACCAAAGTTGCCAAAACGTGTTTATTTCTGCTGAAAAACACGTTTTGACAATTTCTGCACACTGGGGTTAAGGGCTGACTCAATGTGCTCTTCTGAGCCAGGCAGTTACACTGCGATTCTAAGGGCTGAGAAAACGCGTTTATTTCGGGTTGAAAAACACGTTTTGAAAAGTGTGCTGTTCCTGCCCTATAACTTACATGGGGGTGACCAAAGTTGCCAAAACGTGTTTATTTCTGCTGAAAAACACGTTTTGACAATTTCTACACACTGGGGTTAAGGGCTGACTCAGTGTGCTCTTCTGAGCCAGGCAGTTACACTGTGATTCCAAGGGCTGAGAAAACGTGTTTATTTCGGGCTGAAAAACACGTTTTGAAAACTGAGCTGTTCCTGCCCTATAACTTACATGGGGGTGACCAAAGTTGCCAAAACGTGTTTATTTCTGCTGAAAAACACGTTTTGACAATTTCTGCACACTGGGGTTAAGGGCTGACTCAGTGTGCTCTTCTGAGCCAGGCAGTTACACTGTGATTCCAAGGGCTGAGAAAACGCGTTTATTTCGGGCTGAAAAACACGTTTTAAAAACTGTGCTGTTCCTGCCCTATAAGTTACATGGTGGTGACCAAAGTTGCCAAAACGTGTTTATTTCTGCTGAAAAACACGTTTTGACAATTTCTGCACACTGGGGTTAAGGGCTGACTCAGTGTGCTCTTCTGAGCCAGGCAGTTACACTGCGATTCTAAGGGCTGAGAAAACGCGTTTATTTCGGGCTGAAAAACACGTGTTGAAATCTGTGCTGTTCCTGCCCTATAAGTTACATTGGGGTGACCAAAGTTGCCAAAACGTGTTTATTTTTGCTGAATAACACGTTTTGACAATTTCTGCACACTGGGGTTAAGGGCTGACTCAGTGTGCTCTTCTGAGCCAGGCAGTTACACTGTGATTCCAAGGGCTGAGAAAACGCGTTTATTTCGGGCTGAAAAACACGTTTTGAAAACTCTGCTGTTCCTGCCCTATAACTTACATGGGGGTGACCAAAGTTGCCAAAACGTGTTTATTTCTGCTGAAAAACACGTTTTGACAATTTCTGCACACTGGGGTTAAGGGCTGACTCAATGTGCTCTTCTGAGCCAGGCAGTTACACTGCGATTCTAAGGGCTGAGAAAACGCGTTTATTTCGGGTTGAAAAACACGTTTTGAAAAGTGTGCTGTTCCTGCCCTATAACTTACATGGGGGTGACCAAAGTTGCCAAAACGTGTTTATTTCTGCTGAAAAACACGTTTTGACAATTTCTACACACTGGGGTTAAGGGCTGACTCAGTGTGCTCTTCTGAGCCAGGCAGTTACACTGTGATTCCAAGGGCTGAGAAAACGTGTTTATTTCGGGCTGAAAAACACGTTTTGAAAACTGAGCTGTTCCTGCCCTATAACTTACATGGGGGTGACCAAAGTTGCCAAAACGTGTTTATTTCTGCTGAAAAACACGTTTTGACAATTTCTGCACACTGGGGTTAAGGGCTGACTCAGTGTGCTCTTCTGAGCCAGGCAGTTACACTGTGATTCCAAGGGCTGAGAAAACGCGTTTATTTCGGGCTGAAAAACACGTTTTAAAAACTGTGCTGTTCCTGCCCTATAAGTTACATGGTGGTGACCAAAGTTGCCAAAACGTGTTTATTTCTGCTGAAAAACACGTTTTGACAATTTCTGCACACTGGGGTTAAGGGCTGACTCAGTGTGCTCTTCTGAGCCAGGCAGTTACACTGCGATTCTAAGGGCTGAGAAAACGCGTTTATTTCGGGCTGAAAAACACGTTTTGAAATCTGTGCTGTTCCTGCCCTATAAGTTACATTGGGGTGACCAAAGTTGCCAAAACGTGTTTATTTTTGCTGAATAACACGTTTTGACAATTTCTGCACACTGGGGTTAAGGGCTGACTCAGTGTGCTCTTCTGAGCCAGGCAGTTACACTGTGATTCCAAGGGATGAGAAAACGCGTTTATTTCGGGCTGAAAAACACGTTTTGAAAACTTTGCTGTTCCTGCCCTATAACTTACATGGGGGTGACCAAAGTTGCCAAAACGTGTTTATTTCTGCTGAAAAACACGTTTTGACAATTTCTGCACACTGGGGTTAAGGGCTGACTCACTGTGCTCTTCTGAGCCAGGCAGTT
The DNA here is from genome assembly GCF_055471065.1 of Atractosteus spatula. Lineage (NCBI taxonomy): Eukaryota > Metazoa > Chordata > Actinopteri > Semionotiformes > Lepisosteidae > Atractosteus > Atractosteus spatula. Next base: position 16,471,210 of record NC_142716.1, on the reverse strand, counting down.
ACACTGCGATTCTAAGGGCTGAGAAAACGCGTTTATTTCGGGCTGAAAAACACGTTTTGAAAAGTGTGCTGTTCCTGCCCTATAACTTACATGGGGGTGACCAAAGTTGCCAAAACGTGTTTATTTCTGCTGAAAAACACGTTTTGACAATTTCTGCACACTGGGGTTAAGGGCTGACTCAGTGTGCTCTTCTGAGCCAGGCAGTTACACTGTGATTCTAAAGGCTGAGAAAACGCGTTTATTTCGGGCTGAAAAACACGTTTTGAAAAGTGTGCTGTTCCTGCCCTATAACTTACATGGGGGTGACCAAAGTTGCCAAAACGTGTTTATTTCTGCTGAAAAACACGTTTTGACAATTTCTGCACACTGGGGTTAAGGGCTGACTCAGTGTGCTCTTCTGAGCCAGGCAGTTACACTGTGATTCCAAGGGCTGAGAAAACGCGTTTATTTCGGGCTGAAAAACACGTTTTGAAAACTGTGCTGTTCCTGCCCTATAACTTACATGGGGGTGACCAAAGTTGCCAAAACGTGTTTATTTCTGCTGAAAAACACGTTTTGACAATTTCTGCACACTGGGGTTAAGGGCTGACTCAGTGTGCTCTTCTGAGCCAGGCAGTTACACTGTGATTCCAAGGGCTGAGAAAACGTGTTTATTTCGGGCTGAAAAACACGTTTTGAAAAGTGTGCTGTTCCTGCCCTATAACTTACATGGGGGTGACCAAAGTTGCCAAAACGTGTTTATTTCTGCTGAAAAACACGTTTTGACAATTTCTGCACACTGGGGTTAAGGGCTGACTCAGTGTGCTCTTCTGAGCCAGGCAGTTACACTGTGATTCCAAGGGCTGAGAAAACGCGTTTATTTCGGGCTGAAAAACACGTTTTGAAAACTGTGCTGTTCCTGCCCTATAACTTACATGGTGGTGACCAAAGTTGCCAGAACGTTTTTATTTTTGCTGAAAAACACGTTTTGACAATTTCTGCACACTGGGGTTAAGGGCTGACTCAGTGTGCTCTTCTGAGCCAGGCAGTTACACTGTGATTCCAAGGGCTGAGAAAACGCGTTTATTTCGGGCTGAAAAACACGTTTTGAAAACTGTGCTGTTCCTGCCCTATAACTTACATGGGGGTGACCAAAGTTGTTAAAACGTGTTTATTTCTGCTGAAAAACACGTTTTGATAATTTCTGCACACTGGGGTTAAGGGCTGACTCAGTGTGCTCTTCTGAGCCAGTCAGTTACACTGCGATTCTAAGGGCTGAGAAAACGCGTTTATTTCGGGCTGAAAAACACGTTTTGAAATCTGTGCTGTTCCTGCCCTATAAGTTACATGGGGGTGACCAAAGTTGCCAAAACGTGTTTATTTTTGCTGAAAAACACGTTTTGACAATTTCTGCACACTGGGGTTAAGGGCTGACTCAGTGTGTTCTTCTGAGCCAGGCAGTTACACTGTGATTCCAAGGGCTGAGAAAACGCGTTTATTTCGGGCTGAAAAACACGTTTTGAAAACTGTGCTGTTCCTGCCCTATAACTTACATGGGGGTGACCAAAGTTGCCAAAACGTGTTTATTTCTGCTGAAAAACACGTTTTGACAATTTCTGCACACTGGGGTTAAGGGCTGACTCACTGTGCTCTTCTGAGCCAGGCAGTTACACTGCGATTCTAAGGGCTGAGAAAACGCGTTTATTTCGGGCTGAAAAACACGTTTTGAAAAGTGTGCTGTTCCTGCCCTATAACTTACATGGGGGTGACCAAAGTTGCCAAAACGTGTTTATTTCTGCTGAAAAACACGTTTTGACAATTTCTGCACACTGGGGTTAAGGGCTGACTCAACTGTGCTCTTCTGAGCCAGGCAGTTACACTGCGATTCTAAAGGCTGAGAAAACGCGTTTATTTCGGGCTGAAAAACACGTTTTGAAAAGTGTGCTGTTCCTGCCCTATAACTTACATGGGGGTGACCAAAGTTGCCAAAACGTGTTTATTTCTGCTGAAAAACACGTTTTGACAATTTCTGCACACTGGGTTTAAGGGCTGACTCAGTGTGCTCTTCTGAGCCAGGCAGTTACACTGTGATTCCAAGGGCTGAGAAAACGTGTTTATTTCGGGCTGAAAAACACGTTTTGAAAACTGAGCTGTTCCTGCCCTATAACTTACATGGGGGTGACCAAAGTTGCCAAAACGTGTTTATTTCTGCTGAAAAACACGTTTTGACAATTTCTGCACACTGGGGTTAAGGGCTGACTCAGTGTGCTCGTCTGAGCCAGGCAGTTACACTGTGATTCCAAGGGCTGAGAAAACGCGTTTATTTCGGGCTGAAAAACACGTTTTGAAAACTGTGCTGTTCCTGCCCTATAAGTTACATGGTGGTGACCAAAGTTGCCAAAACGTGTTTATTTCTGCTGAAAAACACGTTTTGACAATTTCTGCACACTGGGGTTAAGGGCTGACTCACTGTGCTCTTCTGAGCCAGGCACTGCGATTCTAAGGGCTGAGAAAACGCGTTTATTTCGGGCTGAAAAACACGTTTTGAAAAGTGTGCTGTTCCTGCCCTATAACTTACATGGGGGTGACCAAAGTTGCCAAAACGTGTTTATTTCTGCTGAAAAACACGTTTTGACAATTTCTGCACACTGGGGTTAAGGGCTGACTCACTGTGCTCTTCTGAGCCAGGCAGTTACACTGCGATTCTAAAGGCTGAGAAAACGCGTTTATTTCGGGCTGAAAAACACGTTTTGAAAAGTGTGCTGTTCCTGCCCTATAACTTACATGGGGGTGACCAAAGTTGCCAAAACGTGTTTATTTCTGCTGAAAAACACGTTTTGACAATTTCTGCACACTGGGGTTAAGGGCTGACTCAGTGTGCTCTTCTGAGCCAGGCAGTTACACTGTGATTCCAAGGGCTGAGAAAACGCGTTTATTTCGGGCTGAAAAAAACGTTTTGAAAAGTGTGCTGTTCCTGCCCTATAAGTTACATGGTGGTGACCAAAGTTGCCAAAACGTGTTTATTTCTGCTGAAAAACACGTTTTGACAATTTCTGCACACTGGGGTTAAGGGCTGACTCAGTGTGCTCTTCTGAGCCAGTCAGTTACACTGCGATTCTAAGGGCTGAGGAAACGCGTTTATTTCGGGCTGAAAAACACGTTTTGAAATCTGTGCTGTTCCTGCCCTATAAGTTACATGGGGGTGACCAAAGTTGCCAAAACGTGTTTATTTTTGCTGAAAAACACGTTTTGACAATTTCTGCACACTGGGGTTAAGGGCTGACTCAGTGTGTTCTTCTGAGCCAGGCAGTTACACTGTGATTCCAAGGGCTGAGAAAACGCGTTTATTTCGGGCTGAAAAACACGTTTTGAAAACTGTGCTGTTCCTGCCCTATAACTTACATGGGGGTGACCAAAGTTGCCAAAACGTGTTTATTTCTGCTGAAAAACACGTTTTGACAATTTCTGCACACTGGGGTTAAGGGCTGACTCACTGTGCTCTTCTGAGCCAGGCAGTTACACTGCGATTCTAAGGGCTGAGAAAACGCGTTTATTTCGGGCTGAAAAACACGTTTTGAAAAGTGTGCTGTTCCTGCCCTATAACTTACATGGGGGTGACCAAAGTTGCCAAAATGTGTTTATTTCTGCTGAAAAACACGTTTTGACAATTTCTGCACACTGGGGTTAAGGGCTGACTCAACTGTGCTCTTCTGAGCCAGGCAGTTACACTGCGATTCTAAAGGCTGAGAAAACGCGTTTATTTCGGGCTGAAAAACACGTTTTGAAAAGTGTGCTGTTCCTGCCCTATAACTTACATGGGGGTGACCAAAGTTGCCAAAACGTGTTTATTTCTGCTGAAAAACACGTTTTGACAATTTCTGCACACTGGGTTTAAGGGCTGACTCAGTGTGCTCTTCTGAGCCAGGCAGTTACACTGTGATTCCAAGGGCTGAGAAAACGTGTTTATTTCGGGCTGAAAAACACGTTTTGAAAACTGAGCTGTTCCTGCCCTATAACTTACATGGGGGTGACCAAAGTTGCCAAAACGTGTTTATTTCTGCTGAAAAACACGTTTTGACAATTTCTGCACACTGGGGTTAAGGGCTGACTCAGTGTGCTCGTCTGAGCCAGGCAGTTACACTGTGATTCCAAGGGCTGAGAAAACGCGTTTATTTCGGGCTGAAAAACACGTTTTGAAAACTGTGCTGTTCCTGCCCTATAAGTTACATGGTGGTGACCAAAGTTGCCAAAACGTGTTTATTTCTGCTGAAAAACACGTTTTGACAATTTCTGCACACTGGGGTTAAGGGCTGACTCACTGTGCTCTTCTGAGCCAGGCACTGCGATTCTAAGGGCTGAGAAAACGCGTTTATTTCGGGTTGAAAAACACGTTTTGAAAAGTGTGCTGTTCCTGCCCTATAACTTACATGGGGGTGACCAAAGTTGCCAAAACGTGTTTATTTCTGCTGAAAAACACGTTTTGACAATTTCTACACACTGGGGTTAAGGGCTGACTCAGTGTGCTCTTCTGAGCCAGGCAGTTACACTGTGATTCCAAGGGCTGAGAAAACGCGTTTATTTCGGGCTGAAAAACACGTTTTGAAAACTGTGCTGTTCCTGCCCTATAAGTTACATGGTGGTGACCAAAGTTGCCAAAACGTGTTTATTTCTGCTGAAAAACACGTTTTGACAATTTCTGCACACTGGGGTTAAGGGCTGACTCAGTGTGCTCTTCTGAGCCAGGCAGTTACACTGCGATTCTAAGGGCTGAGAAAACGCGTTTATTTCGGGCTGAAAAACACGTTTTGAAATCTATGCTGTTCCTGCCCTATAAGTTACATGGGGGTGACCAAAGTTGCCAAAACGTGTTTATTTCTGCTGAAAAACACGTTTTGACAATTTCTGCACACTGGGGTTAAGGGCTGACTCAGTGTGTTCTTCTGAGCCAGGCAGTTACACTGTGATTCCAAGGGCTGAGAAAACGCGTTTATTTCGGGCTGAAAAACACGTTTTGAAAAGTGTGCTGTTCCTGCCCTATAACTTACATGGGGGTGACCAAAGTTGCCAAAACGTGTTTATTTCTGCTGAAAAACACGTTTTGACAATTTCTGCACACTGGGTTTAAGGGCTGACTCACTGTGCTCTTCTGAGCCAGGCAGTTACACTGCGATGCTAAGGGCTGAGAAAACGCGTTTATTTCGGGCTGAAAAACACGTTTTGAAAAGTGTGCTGTTCCTGCCCTATAACTTACATGGGGGTGACCAAAGTTGCCAAAACGTGTTTATTTCTGCTGAAAAACACGTTTTGACAATTTCTGCACACTGGGGTTAAGGGCTGACTCAACTGTGCTCTTCTGAGCCAGGCAGTTACACTGCGATTCTAAAGGCTGAGAAAACGCGTTTATTTCGGGCTGAAAAACACGTTTTGAAAAGTGTGCTGTTCCTGCCCTATAACTTACATGGGGGTGACCAAAGTTGCCAAAACGTGTTTATTTCTGCTGAAAAACACGTTTTGACAATTTCTGCACACTGGGTTTAAGGGCTGACTCAGTGTGCTCTTCTGAGCCAGGCAGTTACACTGTGATTCCAAGGGCTGAGAAAACGTGTTTATTTCGGGCTGAAAAACACGTTTTGACAATTTCTGCACACTGGGGTTAAGGGCTGACTCAACCGTGCTCTTCTGAGCCAGGCAGTTACACTGCGATTCTAAAGGCTGAGAAAACGCGTTTATTTCGGGCTGAAAAACACGTTTTGAAAAGTGTGCTGTTCCTGCCCTATAACTTACATGGGGGTGACCAAAGTTGCCAAAACGTGTTTATTTCTGCTGAAAAACACGTTTTGACAATTTCTGCACACTGGGTTTAAGGGCTGACTCACTGTGCTCTTCTGAGCCAGGCAGTTACACTGCGATTCTAAGGGCTGAGAAAACGCGTTTATTTCGGGCTGAAAAACACGTTTTGAAAAGTGTGCTGTTCCTGCCCTATAACTTACATGGGGGTGACCAAAGTTGCCAAAACGTGTTTATTTCTGCTGAAAAACACGTTTTGACAATTTCTGCACACTGGGGTTAAGGGCTGACTCAACTGTGCTCTTCTGAGCCAGGCAGTTACACTGCGATTCTAAAGGCTGAGAAAACGCGTTTATTTCGGGCTGAAAAACACGTTTTGAAAAGTGTGCTGTTCCTGCCCTATAACTTACATGGGGGTGACCAAAGTTGCCAAAACGTGTTTATTTCTGCTGAAAAACACGTTTTGACAATTTCTGCACACTGGGTTTAAGGGCTGACTCAGTGTGCTCTTCTGAGCCAGGCAGTTACACTGTGATTCCAAGGGCTGAGAAAACGTGTTTATTTCGGGCTGAAAAACACGTTTTGAAAACTGAGCTGTTCCTGCCCTATAACTTACATGGGGGTGACCAAAGTTGCCAAAACGTGTTTATTTCTGCTGAAAAACACGTTTTGACAATTTCTGCACACTGGGGTTAAGGGCTGACTCAGTGTGCTCTTCTGAGCCAGGCAGTTACACTGTGATTCCAAGGGCTGAGAAAACGCGTTTATTTCGGGCTGAAAAACACGTTTTGAAAAGTGTGCTGTTCCTGCCCTATAACTTACATGGGGGTGACCAAAGTTGCCAAAACGTGTTTATTTCTGCTGAAAAACACGTTTTGACAATTTCTGCACACTGGGTTTAAGGGCTGACTCACTGTGCTCTTCTGAGCCAGGCAGTTACACTGCGATGCTAAGGGCTGAGAAAACGCGTTTATTTCGGGCTGAAAAACACGTTTTGAAAAGTGTGCTGTTCCTGCCCTATAACTTACATGGGGGTGACCAAAGTTGCCAAAACGTGTTTATTTCTGCTGAAAAACACGTTTTGACAATTTCTGCACACTGGGTTTAAGGGCTGACTCAGTGTGCTCTTCTGAGCCAGGCAGTTACACTGTGATTCCAAGGGCTGAGAAAACGTGTTTATTTCGGGCTGAAAAACACGTTTTGACAATTTCTGCACACTGGGGTTAAGGGCTGACTCAACCGTGCTCTTCTGAGCCAGGCAGTTACACTGCGATTCTAAAGGCTGAGAAAACGCGTTTATTTCGGGCTGAAAAACACGTTTTGAAAACTGAGCTGTTCCTGCCCTATAACTTACATGGGCGTGACCAAAGTTACCAAAACGTGTTTATTTCTGCTGAAAAACACGTTTTGACAATTTCTGCACACTGGGGTTAAGGGCTGATTCAGTGTGCTCTTCTGAGCCAGGCAGTTACACTGTGATTCCAAGGGCTGAGAAAACGCGTTTATTTCGGGCTGAAAAACACGTTTTGAAAACTGTGCTGTTCCTGCCCTATAAGTTACATGGTGGTGACCAAAGTTGCCAAAACGTGTTTATTTCTGCTGAAAAACACGTTTTGACAATTTCTGCACACTGGGGTTAAGGGCTGACTCAGTGTGCTCTTCTGAGCCAGGCAGTTACACTGCGATTCTAAGGGCTGAGAAAACGCGTTTATTTCGGGCTGAAAAACACGTTTTGAAATCTATGCTGTTCCTGCCCTATAAGTTACATGGGGGTGACCAAAGTTGCCAAAACGTGTTTATTTCTGCTGAAAAACACGTTTTGACAATTTCTGCACACTGGGGTTAAGGGCTGACTCAGTGTGTTCTTCTGAGCCAGGCAGTTACACTGTGATTCCAAGGGCTGAGAAAACGCGTTTATTTCGGGCTGAAAAACACGTTTTGAAAAGTGTGCTGTTCCTGCCCTATAACTTACATGGGGGTGACCAAAGTTGCCAAAACGTGTTTATTTCTGCTGAAAAACACGTTTTGACAATTTCTGCACACTGGGTTTAAGGGCTGACTCACTGTGCTCTTCTGAGCCAGGCAGTTACACTGCGATGCTAAGGGCTGAGAAAACGCGTTTATTTCGGGCTGAAAAACACGTTTTGAAAAGTGTGCTGTTCCTGCCCTATAACTTACATGGGGGTGACCAAAGTTGCCAAAACGTGTTTATTTCTGCTGAAAAACACGTTTTGACAATTTCTGCACACTGGGTTTAAGGGCTGACTCAGTGTGCTCTTCTGAGCCAGGCAGTTACACTGTGATTCCAAGGGCTGAGAAAACGTGTTTATTTCGGGCTGAAAAACACGTTTTGACAATTTCTGCACACTGGGGTTAAGGGCTGACTCAACCGTGCTCTTCTGAGCCAGGCAGTTACACTGCGATTCTAAAGGCTGAGAAAACGCGTTTATTTCGGGCTGAAAAACACGTTTTGAAAAGTGTGCTGTTCCTGCCCTATAACTTACATGGGGGTGACCAAAGTTGCCAAAACGTGTTTATTTCTGCTGAAAAACACGTTTTGACAATTTCTGCACACTGGGTTTAAGGGCTGACTCACTGTGCTCTTCTGAGCCAGGCAGTTACACTGCGATTCTAAGGGCTGAGAAAACGCGTTTATTTCGGGCTGAAAAACACGTTTTGAAAAGTGTGCTGTTCCTGCCCTATAACTTACATGGGGGTGACCAAAGTTGCCAAAACGTGTTTATTTCTGCTGAAAAACACGTTTTGACAATTTCTGCACACTGGGGTTAAGGGCTGACTCAACTGTGCTCTTCTGAGCCAGGCAGTTACACTGCGATTCTAAAGGCTGAGAAAACGCGTTTATTTCGGGCTGAAAAACACGTTTTGAAAAGTGTGCTGTTCCTGCCCTATAACTTACATGGGGGTGACCAAAGTTGCCAAAACGTGTTTATTTCTGCTGAAAAACACGTTTTGACAATTTCTGCACACTGGGTTTAAGGGCTGACTCAGTGTGCTCTTCTGAGCCAGGCAGTTACACTGTGATTCCAAGGGCTGAGAAAACGTGTTTATTTCGGGCTGAAAAACACGTTTTGAAAACTGAGCTGTTCCTGCCCTATAACTTACATGGGGGTGACCAAAGTTGCCAAAACGTGTTTATTTCTGCTGAAAAACACGTTTTGACAATTTCTGCACACTGGGGTTAAGGGCTGACTCAGTGTGCTCTTCTGAGCCAGGCAGTTACACTGTGATTCCAAGGGCTGAGAAAACGCGTTTATTTCGGGCTGAAAAACACGTTTTGAAAACTGTGCTGTTCCTGCCCTATAAGTTACATGGTGGTGACCAAAGTTGCCAAAACGTGTTTATTTCTGCTGAAAAACACGTTTTGATAATTTCTGCACACTGGGGTTAAGGGCTGACTCAGTGTGCTCTTCTGAGCCAGGCAGTTACACTGCGATTCTAAGGGCTGAGAAAACGCGTTTATTTCGGGCTAAAAAACACGTTCTGAAATCTGTGCTGTTCCTGCCCTATAAGTTACATGGGGGTGACCAAAGTTGCCAAAACGTGTTTATTTTTGCTGAAAAACACGTTTTGACAATTTCTGCACACTGGGGTTAAGGGCTGACTCAGTGTGCTCTTCTGAGCCAGGCAGTTACACTGTGATTCCAAGGGCTGAGAAAACGCGTTTATTTCGGGCTGAAAAACACGTTTTGAAAACTGTGCTGTTCCTGCCCTATAACTTACATGGGGGTGACCAAAGTTGCCAAAACGTGTTTATTTCTGCTGAAAAACACGTTTTGACAATTTCTGCACACTGGGGTTAAGGGCTGACTCACTGTGCTCTTCTGAGCCAGGCAGTTACACTGCGATTCTAAGGGCTGAGAAAACGCGTTTATTTCGGGCTGAAAAACACGTTTTGAAAAGTGTGCTGTTCCTGCCCTATAACTTACATGGGGGTGACCAAAGTTGCCAAAACGTGTTTATTTCTGCTGAAAAACACGTTTTGACAATTTCTACACACTGGGGTTAAGGGCTGACTCAGTGTGCTCTTCTGAGCCAGGCAGTTACACTGTGATTCCAAGGGCTGAGAAAACGTGTTTATTTCGGGCTGAAAAACACGTTTTGAAAACTGAGCTGTTCCTGCCCTATAACTTACATGGGGGTGACCAAAGTTGCCAAAACGTGTTTATTTCTGCTGAAAAACACGTTTTGACAATTTCTGCACACTGGGGTTAAGGGCTGACTCAGTGTGCTCATCTGAGCCAGGCAGTTACACTGTGATTCCAAGGGCTGAGAAAACGCGTTTATTTCGGGCTGAAAAACACGTTTTGAAAACTGTGCTGTTCCTGCCCTATAAGTTACATGGTGGTGACCAAAGTTGCCAAAACGTGTTTATTTCTGCTGAAAAACACGTTTTGACAATTTCTGCACACTGGGGTTAAGGGCTGACTCAGTGTGCTCTTCTGAGCCAGGCAGTTACACTGCGATTCTAAGGGCTGAGAAAACGCGTTTATTTCGGGCTGAAAAACACGTTTTGAAATCTGTGCTGTTCCTGCCCTATAAGTTACATTGGGGTGACCAAAGTTGCCAAAACGTGTTTATTTTTGCTGAAAAACACGTTTTGACAATTTCTGCACACTGGGGTTAAGGGCTGACTCAGTGTGCTCTTCTGAGCCAGGCAGTTACACTGCGATTCTAAGGGCTGAGAAAACGCGTTTATTTCGGGCTGATAAACACGTTTTGAAAAGTGTGCTGTTCCTGCCCTATAACTTACATGGGGGTGACCAAAGTTGCCAAAACGTGTTTATTTCTGCTGAAAAACACGTTTTGACAATTTCTGCACACTTGGTTTAAGGGCTGACTCAGTGTGCTCTTCTGAGCCAGGCAGTTACACTGTGATTCCAAGGGCTGAGAAAACGTGTTTATTTCGGACTGAAAAACACGTTTTGAAAACTGAGCTGTTCCTGCCCTATAACTTACATGGGGGTGACCAAAGTTGCCAAAACGTGTTTATTTCTGCTGAAAAACACGTTTTGACAATTTCTGCACACTGGGGTTAAGGGCTGACTCAGTGTGCTCTTCTGAGCCAGGCAGTTACACTGTGATTCCAAGGGCTGAGAAAACGCGTTTATTTCGGGCTGAAAAACACGTTTTGAAAACTGTGCTGTTCCTGCCCTATAACTTACATGGGGGTGACCAAAGTTGCCAAAACGTGTTTATTTCTGCTGAAAAACACGTTTTGACAATTTCTGCACACTGGGGTTAAGGGCTGACTCACTGTGCTCTTCTGAGCCAGGCAGTTACACTGCGATTCTAAGGGCTGAGAAAACGCGTTTATTTCGGGCTGAAAAACACGTTTTGAAAAGTGTGCTGTTCCTGCCCTATAACTTACATGGGGGTGACCAAAGTTGCCAAAACGTGTTTATTTCTGCTGAAAAACACGTTTTGACAATTTCTGCACACTGGGGTTAAGGGCTGACTCAACTGTGCTCTTCTGAGCCAGGCAGTTACACTGCGATTCTAAAGGCTGAGAAAACGCGTTTATTTCGGGCTGAAAAACACGTTTTGAAAAGTGTGCTGTTCCTGCCCTATAACTTACATGGGGGTGACCAAAGTTGCCAAAACGTGTTTATTTCTGCTGAAAAACACGTTTTGACAATTTCTGCACACTGGGTTTAAGGGCTGACTCAGTGTGCTCTTCTGAGCCAGGCAGTTACACTGTGATTCCAAGGGCTGAGAAAACGTGTTTATTTCGGGCTGAAAAACACGTTTTGACAATTTCTGCACACTGGGGTTAAGGGCTGACTCAACCGTGCTCTTCTGAGCCAGGCAGTTACACTGCGATTCTAAAGGCTGAGAAAACGCGTTTATTTCGGGCTGAAAAACACGTTTTGAAAAGTGTGCTGTTCCTGCCCTATAACTTACATGGGGGTGACCAAAGTTGCCAAAACGTGTTTATTTCTGCTGAAAAACACGTTTTGACAATTTCTGCACACTGGGTTTAAGGGCTGACTCACTGTGCTCTTCTGAGCCAGGCAGTTACACTGCGATTCTAAGGGCTGAGAAAACGCGTTTATTTCGGGCTGAAAAACACGTTTTGAAAAGTGTGCTGTTCCTGCCCTATAACTTACATGGGGGTGACCAAAGTTGCCAAAACGTGTTTATTTCTGCTGAAAAACACGTTTTGACAATTTCTGCACACTGGGGTTAAGGGCTGACTCAACTGTGCTCTTCTGAGCCAGGCAGTTACACTGCGATTCTAAAGGCTGAGAAAACGCGTTTATTTCGGGCTGAAAAACACGTTTTGAAAAGTGTGCTGTTCCTGCCCTATAACTTACATGGGGGTGACCAAAGTTGCCAAAACGTGTTTATTTCTGCTGAAAAACACGTTTTGACAATTTCTGCACACTGGGTTTAAGGGCTGACTCAGTGTGCTCTTCTGAGCCAGGCAGTTACACTGTGATTCCAAGGGCTGAGAAAACGTGTTTATTTCGGGCTGAAAAACACGTTTTGAAAACTGAGCTGTTCCTGCCCTATAACTTACATGGGGGTGACCAAAGTTGCCAAAACGTGTTTATTTCTGCTGAAAAACACGTTTTGACAATTTCTGCACACTGGGGTTAAGGGCTGACTCAGTGTGCTCTTCTGAGCCAGGCAGTTACACTGTGATTCCAAGGGCTGAGAAAACGCGTTTATTTCGGGCTGAAAAACACGTTTTGAAAACTGTGCTGTTCCTGCCCTATAAGTTACATGGTGGTGACCAAAGTTGCCAAAACGTGTTTATTTCTGCTGAAAAACACGTTTTGATAATTTCTGCACACTGGGGTTAAGGGCTGACTCAGTGTGCTCTTCTGAGCCAGGCAGTTACACTGCGATTCTAAGGGCTGAGAAAACGCGTTTATTTCGGGCTAAAAAACACGTTCTGAAATCTGTGCTGTTCCTGCCCTATAAGTTACAAGGGGGTGACCAAAGTTGCCAAAACGTGTTTATTTTTGCTGAAAAACACGTTTTGACAATTTCTGCACACTGGGGTTAAGGGCTGACTCAGTGTGCTCTTCTGAGCCAGGCAGTTACACTGTGATTCCAAGGGCTGAGAAAACGCGTTTATTTCGGGCTGAAAAACACGTTTTGAAAACTGTGCTGTTCCTGCCCTATAACTTACATGGGGGTGACCAAAGTTGCCAAAACGTGTTTATTTCTGCTGAAAAACACGTTTTGACAATTTCTGCACACTGGGGTTAAGGGCTGACTCACTGTGCTCTTCTGAGCCAGGCAGTTACACTGCGATTCTAAGGGCTGAGAAAACGCGTTTATTTCGGGCTGAAAAACACGTTTTGAAAAGTGTGCTGTTCCTGCCCTATAACTTACATGGGGGTGACCAAAGTTGCCAAAACGTGTTTATTTCTGCTGAAAAACACGTTTTGACAATTTCTACACACTGGGGTTAAGGGCTGACTCAGTGTGCTCTTCTGAGCCAGGCAGTTACACTGTGATTCCAAGGGCTGAGAAAACGTGTTTATTTCGGGCTGAAAAACACGTTTTGAAAACTGAGCTGTTCCTGCCCTATAACTTACATGGGGGTGACCAAAGTTGCCAAAACGTGTTTATTTCTGCTGAAAAACACGTTTTGACAATTTCTGCACACTGGGGTTAAGGGCTGACTCAGTGTGCTCATCTGAGCCAGGCAGTTACACTGTGATTCCAAGGGCTGAGAAAACGCGTTTATTTCGGGCTGAAAAACACGTTTTGAAAACTGTGCTGTTCCTGCCCTATAAGTTACATGGTGGTGACCAAAGTTGCCAAAACGTGTTTATTTCTGCTGAAAAACACGTTTTGACAATTTCTGCACACTGGGGTTAAGGGCTGACTCAGTGTGCTCTTCTGAGCCAGGCAGTTACACTGCGATTCTAAGGGCTGAGAAAACGCGTTTATTTCGGGCTGAAAAACACGTTTTGAAATCTGTGCTGTTCCTGCCCTATAAGTTACATTGGGGTGACCAAAGTTGCCAAAACGTGTTTATTTCTGCTGAAAAACACGTTTTGACAATTTCTGCACACTTGGTTTAAGGGCTGACTCAGTGTGCTCTTCTGAGCCAGGCAGTTACACTGTGATTCCAAGGGCTGAGAAAACGTGTTTATTTCGGGCTGAAAAACACGTTTTGAAAACTGAGCTGTTCCTGCCCTATAACTTACATGGGGGTGACCAAAGTTGCCAAAACGTGTTTATTTCTGCTGAAAAACACGTTTTGACAATTTCTGCACACTGGGGTTAAGGGCTGACTCAGTGTGCTCTTCTGAGCCAGGCAGTTACACTGTGATTCCAAGGGCTGAGAAAACGCGTTTATTTCGGGCTGAAAAACACGTTTTGAAAACTGTGCTGTTCCTGCCCTATAACTTACATGGGGGTGACCAAAGTTGCCAAAACGTGTTTATTTCTGCTGAAAAACACGTTTTGACAATTTCTGCACACTGGGGTTAAGGGCTGACTCACTGTGCTCTTCTGAGCCAGGCAGTTACACTGCGATTCTAAGGGCTGAGAAAACGCGTTTATTTCGGGCTGAAAAACACGTTTTGAAAAGTGTGCTGTTCCTGCCCTATAACTTACATGGGGGTGACCAAAGTTGCCAAAACGTGTTTATTTCTGCTGAAAAACACGTTTTGACAATTTCTGCACACTGGGTTTAAGGGCTGACTCAGTGTGCTCTTCTGAGCCAGGCAGTTACACTGTGATTCCAAGGGCTGAGAAAACGTGTTTATTTCGGGCTGAAAAACACGTTTTGACAATTTCTGCACACTGGGGTTAAGGGCTGACTCAACTGTGCTCTTCTGAGCCAGGCAGTTACACTGCGATTCTAAAGGCTGAGAAAACGCGTTTATTTCGGGCTGAAAAACACGTTTTGAAAAGTGTGCTGTTCCTGCCCTATAACTTACATGGGGGTGACCAAAGTTGCCAAAACGTGTTTATTTCTGCTGAAAAACACGTTTTGACAATTTCTGCACACTGGGTTTAAGGGCTGACTCACTGTGCTCTTCTGAGCCAGGCAGTTACACTGCGATTCTAAGGGCTGAGAAAACGCGTTTATTTCGGGCTGAAAAACACGTTTTGAAAAGTGTGCTGTTCCTGCCCTATAACTTACATGGGGGTGACCAAAGTTGCCAAAACGTGTTTATTTCTGCTGAAAAACACGTTTTGACAATTTCTGCACACTGGGGTTAAGGGCTGACTCAACTGTGCTCTTCTGAGCCAGGCAGTTACACTGCGATTCTAAAGGATGAGAAAACGCGTTTATTTCGGGCTGAAAAACACGTTATGAAAAGTGTGCTGTTCCTGCCCTATAACTTACATGGGGGTGACCAAAGTTGCCAAAACGTGTTTATTTCTGCTGAAAAACACGTTTTGACAATTTCTGCACACTGGGGTTAAGGGCTGACTCAGTGTGCTCTTCTGAGCCAGGCAGTTACACTGTGATTCCAAGGGCTGAGAAAACGCGTTTATTTCGGGCTGAAAAACACGTTTTGAAAACTGTGCTGTTCCTGCCCTATAAGTTACATGGTGGTGACCAAAGTTGCCAAAACGTGTTTATTTCTGCTGAAAAACACGTTTTGATAATTTCTGCACACTGGGGTTAAGGGCTGACTCAGTGTGCTCTTCTGAGCCAGGCAGTTACACTGTGATTCCAAGGGCTGAGAAAACGCGTTTATTTCGGGCTGAAAAACACGTTTTGAAAACTGTGCTGTTCCTGCCCTATAACTTACATGGGGGTGACCAAAGTTGCCAAAACGTGTTTATTTCTGCTGAAAAACACGTTTTGACAATTTCTGCACACTGGGGTTAAGGGCTGACTCACTGTGCTCTTCTGAGCCAGGCAGTTACACTGCGATTCTAAGGGCTGAGAAAACGCGTTTATTTCGGGCTGAAAAACACGTTTTGAAAAATGTGCTGTTCCTGCCCTATAACTTACATGGGGGTGACCAAAGTTGCCAAAACGTGTTTATTTCTGCTGAAAAACACGTTTTGACAATTTCTACACACTGGGGTTAAGGGCTGACTCAGTGTGCTCTTCTGAGCCAGGCAGTTACACTGTGATTCCAAGGGCTGAGAAAACGTGTTTATTTCGGGCTGAAAAACACGTTTTGAAAACTGAGCTGTTCCTGCCCTATAACTTACATGGGGGTGACCAAAGTTGCCAAAACGTGTTTATTTCTGCTGAAAAACACGTTTTGACAATTTCTGCACACTGGGGTTAAGGGCTGACTCAGTGTGCTCTTCTGAGCCAGGCAGTTACACTGTGATTCCAAGGGCTGAGAAAACGCGTTTATTTCGGGCTGAAAAACACGTTTTGAAAACTGTGCTGTTCCTGCCCTATAAGTTACATGGTGGTGACCAAAGTTGCCAAAACGTGTTTATTTCTGCTGAAAAACACGTTTTGATAATTTCTGCACACTGGGGTTAAGGGCTGACTCAGTGTGCTCTTCTGAGCCAGGCAGTTACACTGCGATTCTAAGGGCTGAGAAAACGCGTTTATTTCGGGCTAAAAAACACGTTCTGAAATCTGTGCTGTTCCTGCCCTATAAGTTACATAGGGGTGACCAAAGTTGCCAAAACGTGTTTATTTTTGCTGAAAAACACGTTTTGACAATTTCTGCACACTGGGGTTAAGGGCTGACTCAGTGTGCTCTTCTGAGCCAGGCAGTTACACTGTGATTCCAAGGGCTGAGAAAACGCGTTTATTTCGGGCTGAAAAACACGTTTTGAAAACTGTGCTGTTCCTGCCCTATAAGTTACATGGTGGTGACCAAAGTTGCCAAAACGTGTTTATTTCTGCTGAAAAACACGTTTTGACAATTTCTGCACACTGGGGTTAAGGGCTGACTCACTGTGCTCTTCTGAGCCAGGCAGTTACACTGCGATTCTAAGGGCTGAGAAAACGCGTTTATTTCGGGCTGAAAAACACGTTTTGAAAAGTGTGCTGTTCCTGCCCTATAACTTACATGGGGGTGACCAAAGTTGCCAAAACGTGTTTATTTCTGCTGAAAAACACGTTTTGACAATTTCTACACACTGGGGTTAAGGGCTGACTCAGTGTGCTCTTCTGAGCCAGGCAGTTACACTGTGATTCCAAGGGCTGAGAAAACGTGTTTATTTCGGGCTGAAAAACACGTTTTGAAAACTGAGCTGTTCCTGCCCTATAACTTACATGGGGGTGACCAAAGTTGCCAAAACGTGTTTATTTCTGCTGAAAAACACGTTTTGACAATTTCTGCACAGTGGGGTTAAGGGCTGACTCAGTGTGCTCTTCTGAGCCAGGCAGTTACACTGTGATTCCAAGGGCTGAGAAAACGCGTTTATTTCGGGCTGAAAAACACGTTTTGAAAACTGTGCTGTTCCTGCCCTATAAGTTACATGGTGGTGACCAAAGTTGCCAAAACGTGTTTATTTCTGCTGAAAAACACGTTTTGACAATTTCTGCACACTGGGGTTAAGGGCTGACTCAGTGTGCTCTTCTGAGCCAGGCAGTTACACTGCGATTCTAAGGGCTGAGAAAACGCGTTTATTTCGGGCTGAAAAACACGTTTTGAAATCTGTGCTGTTCCTGCCCTATAAGTTACATTGCGGTGACCAAAGTTGCCAAAACGTGTTTATTTTTGCTGAAAAACACGTTTTGACAATTTCTGCACACTGGGGTTAAGGGCTGACTCAGTGTGCTCTTCTGAGCCAGGCAGTTACACTGTGATTCCAAGGGCTGAGAAAACGCGTTTATTTCGGGCTGAAAAACACGTTTTGAAAACTGTGCTGTTCCTGCCCTATAACTTACATGGGGGTGACCAAAGTTGCCAAAACGTGTTTATTTCTGCTGAAAAACACGTTTTGACAATTTCTGCACACTGGGGTTAAGGGCTGACTCACTGTGCTCTTCTGAGCCAGGCAGTTACACTGCGATTCTAAGGGCTGAGAAAACGCGTTTATTTCGGGCTGAAAAACACGTTTTGAAAAGTGTGCTGTTCCTGCCCTATAACTTACATTGGGGAGACCAAAGTTGCCAAAACGTGTTTATTTCTGCTGAAAAACACGTTTTGACAATTTCTGCACACTGGGGTTAAGGGCTGACTCAACTGTGCTCTTCTGAGCCAGGCAGTTACACTGCGATTCTAAAGGCTGAGAAAACGCGTTTATTTCGGGCTGAAAAACACGTTTTGAAAAGTGTGCTGTTCCTGCCCTATAACTTACATGGGGGTGACCAAAGTTGCCAAAACGTGTTTATTTCTGCTGAAAAACACGTTTTGACAATTTCTGCACACTGGGTTTAAGGGCTGACTCAGTGTGCTCTTCTGAGCCAGGCAGTTACACTGTGATTCCAAGGGCTGAGAAAACGCGTTTATTTCGGGCTGAAAAACAAGTTTTGAAAACTGTGCTGTTCCTGCCCTATAAGTTACATCGTGATGACCAAAGTTGCCAAAACGTGTTTATTTCTGCTGAAAAACACGTTTTGACAATTTCTACACACTGGGGTTAAGGGCTGACTCAGTGTCCTCTTCTGAGCCAGGCAGTTACACTGCGATTCTAAGGGCTGAGAAAACGCGTTTATTTCGGGCTGAAAAACACGTTTTGAAAACTGTGCTGTTCCTGCCCTATAACTTACATGGGGGTGACCAAAGTTGCCAAAACGTGTTTATTTCTGCTGAAAAACACGTTTTGACAATTTCTGCACACTGGGGTTAAGGGCTGACTCACTGTGCTCTTCTGAGCCAGGCAGTTACACTGGGATTCTAAGGGCTGAGAAAACGCGTTTATTTCGGGCTGAAAAACACGTTTTGAAAAGTGTGCTGTTCCTGCCCTATAACTTACATGGGGGTGACCAAAGTTGCCAAAACGTGTTTATTTCTGCTGAAAAACACGTTTTGACAATTTCTGCACACTGGGGTTAAGGGCTGACTCAGTGTGCTCTTCTGAGCCAGGCAGTTACACTGTGATTCCAAGGGCTGAGAAAACGTGTTTATTTCGGGCTGAAAAACACGTTTTGAAAACTGAGCTGTTCCTGCCCTATAAGTTACATGGGGGTGACCAAAGTTGCCAAAACGTGTTTATTTTTGCTGAAAAACACGTTTTGACAATTTCTGCACACTGGGGTTAAGGGCTGACTCACTGTGCTCTTCTGAGCCAGGCAGTTACACTGCGATTCTAAGGGCTGAGAAAACGCGTTTATTTCGGGCTGAAAAACACGTTTTGAAAAGTGTGCTGTTCCTGCCCTATAACTTACATGGGGGTGACCAAAGTTGCCAAAACGTGTTTATTTCTGCTGAAAAACACGTTTTGACAATTTCTGCACACTTGGTTTAAGGGCTGACTCAGTGTGCTCTTCTGAGCCAGGCAGTTACACTGTGATTCCAAGGGCTGAGAAAACGTGTTTATTTCGGGCTGAAAAACACGTTTTGAAAACTGAGCTGTTCCTGCCCTATAACTTACATGGGGGTGACCAAAGTTGCCAAAACGTGTTTATTTCTGCTGAAAAACACGTTTTGACAATTTCTGCACACTGGGGTTAAGGGCTGACTCAGTGTGCTCTTCTGAGCCAGGCAGTTACACTGTGATTCCAAGGGCTGAGAAAACGCGTTTATTTCGGGCTGAAAAACACGTTTTGAAAACTGTGCTGTTCCTGCCCTATAACTTACATGGGGGTGACCAAAGTTGCCAAAACGTGTTTATTTCTGCTGAAAAACACGTTTTGACAATTTCTGCACACTGGGGTTAAGGGCTGACTCACTGTGCTCTTCTGAGCCAGGCAGTTACACTGCGATTCTAAGGGCTGAGAAAACGCGTTTATTTCGGGCTGAAAAACACGTTTTGAAAAGTGTGCTGTTCCTGCCCTATAACTTACATGGGGGTGACCAAAGTTGCCAAAACGTGTTTATTTCTGCTGAAAAACACGTTTTGACAATTTCTGCACACTGGGTTTAAGGGCTGACTCAGTGTGCTCTTCTGAGCCAGGCAGTTACACTGTGATTCCAAGGGCTGAGAAAACGTGTTTATTTCGGGCTGAAAAACACGTTTTGACAATTTCTGCACACTGGGGTTAAGGGCTGACTCAACTGTGCTCTTCTGAGCCAGGCAGTTACACTGCGATTCTAAAGGCTGAGAAAACGCGTTTATTTCGGGCTGAAAAACACGTTTTGAAAAGTGTGCTGTTCCTGCCCTATAACTTACATGGGGGTGACCAAAGTTGCCAAAACGTGTTTATTTCTGCTGAAAAACACGTTTTGACAATTTCTGCACACTGGGTTTAAGGGCTGACTCACTGTGCTCTTCTGAGCCAGGCAGTTACACTGCGATTCTAAGGGCTGAGAAAACGCGTTTATTTCGGGCTGAAAAACACGTTTTGAAAAGTGTGCTGTTCCTGCCCTATAACTTACATGGGGGTGACCAAAGTTGCCAAAACGTGTTTATTTCTGCTGAAAAACACGTTTTGACAATTTCTGCACACTGGGGTTAAGGGCTGACTCAACTGTGCTCTTCTGAGCCAGGCAGTTACACTGCGATTCTAAAGGATGAGAAAACGCGTTTATTTCGGGCTGAAAAACACGTTATGAAAAGTGTGCTGTTCCTGCCCTATAACTTACATGGGGGTGACCAAAGTTGCCAAAACGTGTTTATTTCTGCTGAAAAACACGTTTTGACAATTTCTGCACACTGGGGTTAAGGGCTGACTCAGTGTGCTCTTCTGAGCCAGGCAGTTACACTGTGATTCCAAGGGCTGAGAAAACGCGTTTATTTCGGGCTGAAAAACACGTTTTGAAAACTGTGCTGTTCCTGCCCTATAAGTTACATGGTGGTGACCAAAGTTGCCAAAACGTGTTTATTTCTGCTGAAAAACACGTTTTGATAATTTCTGCACACTGGGGTTAAGGGCTGACTCAGTGTGCTCTTCTGAGCCAGGCAGTTACACTGTGATTCCAAGGGCTGAGAAAACGCGTTTATTTCGGGCTGAAAAACACGTTTTGAAAACTGTGCTGTTCCTGCCCTATAACTTACATGGGGGTGACCAAAGTTGCCAAAACGTGTTTATTTCTGCTGAAAAACACGTTTTGACAATTTCTGCACACTGGGGTTAAGGGCTGACTCACTGTGCTCTTCTGAGCCAGGCAGTTACACTGCGATTCTAAGGGCTGAGAAAACGCGTTTATTTCGGGCTGAAAAACACGTTTTGAAAAATGTGCTGTTCCTGCCCTATAACTTACATGGGGGTGACCAAAGTTGCCAAAACGTGTTTATTTCTGCTGAAAAACACGTTTTGACAATTTCTACACACTGGGGTTAAGGGCTGACTCAGTGTGCTCTTCTGAGCCAGGCAGTTACACTGTGATTCCAAGGGCTGAGAAAACGTGTTTATTTCGGGCTGAAAAACACGTTTTGAAAACTGAGCTGTTCCTGCCCTATAACTTACATGGGGGTGACCAAAGTTGCCAAAACGTGTTTATTTCTGCTGAAAAACACGTTTTGACAATTTCTGCACACTGGGGTTAAGGGCTGACTCAGTGTGCTCTTCTGAGCCAGGCAGTTACACTGTGATTCCAAGGGCTGAGAAAACGCGTTTATTTCGGGCTGAAAAACACGTTTTGAAAACTGTGCTGTTCCTGCCCTATAAGTTACATGGTGGTGACCAAAGTTGCCAAAACGTGTTTATTTCTGCTGAAAAACACGTTTTGATAATTTCTGCACACTGGGGTTAAGGGCTGACTCAGTGTGCTCTTCTGAGCCAGGCAGTTACACTGCGATTCTAAGGGCTGAGAAAACGCGTTTATTTCGGGCTAAAAAACACGTTCTGAAATCTGTGCTGTTCCTGCCCTATAAGTTACATAGGGGTGACCAAAGTTGCCAAAACGTGTTTATTTTTGCTGAAAAACACGTTTTGACAATTTCTGCACACTGGGGTTAAGGGCTGACTCAGTGTGCTCTTCTGAGCCAGGCAGTTACACTGTGATTCCAAGGGCTGAGAAAACGCGTTTATTTCGGGCTGAAAAACACGTTTTGAAAACTGTGCTGTTCCTGCCCTATAAGTTACATGGTGGTGACCAAAGTTGCCAAAACGTGTTTATTTCTGCTGAAAAACACGTTTTGACAATTTCTGCACACTGGGGTTAAGGGCTGACTCACTGTGCTCTTCTGAGCCAGGCAGTTACACTGCGATTCTAAGGGCTGAGAAAACGCGTTTATTTCGGGCTGAAAAACACGTTTTGAAAAGTGTGCTGTTCCTGCCCTATAACTTACATGGGGGTGACCAAAGTTGCCAAAACGTGTTTATTTCTGCTGAAAAACACGTTTTGACAATTTCTACACACTGGGGTTAAGGGCTGACTCAGTGTGCTCTTCTGAGCCAGGCAGTTACACTGTGATTCCAAGGGCTGAGAAAACGTGTTTATTTCGGGCTGAAAAACACGTTTTGAAAACTGAGCTGTTCCTGCCCTATAACTTACATGGGGGTGACCAAAGTTGCCAAAACGTGTTTATTTCTGCTGAAAAACACGTTTTGACAATTTCTGCACAGTGGGGTTAAGGGCTGACTCAGTGTGCTCTTCTGAGCCAGGCAGTTACACTGTGATTCCAAGGGCTGAGAAAACGCGTTTATTTCGGGCTGAAAAACACGTTTTGAAAACTGTGCTGTTCCTGCCCTATAAGTTACATGGTGGTGACCAAAGTTGCCAAAACGTGTTTATTTCTGCTGAAAAACACGTTTTGACAATTTCTGCACACTGGGGTTAAGGGCTGACTCAGTGTGCTCTTCTGAGCCAGGCAGTTACACTGCGATTCTAAGGGCTGAGAAAACGCGTTTATTTCGGGCTGAAAAACACGTTTTGAAATCTGTGCTGTTCCTGCCCTATAAGTTACATTGCGGTGACCAAAGTTGCCAAAACGTGTTTATTTTTGCTGAAAAACACGTTTTGACAATTTCTGCACACTGGGGTTAAGGGCTGACTCAGTGTGCTCTTCTGAGCCAGGCAGTTACACTGTGATTCCAAGGGCTGAGAAAACGCGTTTATTTCGGGCTGAAAAACACGTTTTGAAAACTGTGCTGTTCCTGCCCTATAACTTACATGGGGGTGACCAAAGTTGCCAAAACGTGTTTATTTCTGCTGAAAAACACGTTTTGACAATTTCTGCACACTGGGGTTAAGGGCTGACTCACTGTGCTCTTCTGAGCCAGGCAGTTACACTGCGATTCTAAGGGCTGAGAAAACGCGTTTATTTCGGGCTGAAAAACACGTTTTGAAAAGTGTGCTGTTCCTGCCCTATAACTTACATTGGGGAGACCAAAGTTGCCAAAACGTGTTTATTTCTGCTGAAAAACACGTTTTGACAATTTCTGCACACTGGGGTTAAGGGCTGACTCAACTGTGCTCTTCTGAGCCAGGCAGTTACACTGCGATTCTAAAGGCTGAGAAAACGCGTTTATTTCGGGCTGAAAAACACGTTTTGAAAAGTGTGCTGTTCCTGCCCTATAACTTACATGGGGGTGACCAAAGTTGCCAAAACGTGTTTATTTCTGCTGAAAAACACGTTTTGACAATTTCTGCACACTGGGTTTAAGGGCTGACTCAGTGTGCTCTTCTGAGCCAGGCAGTTACACTGTGATTCCAAGGGCTGAGAAAACGCGTTTATTTCGGGCTGAAAAACAAGTTTTGAAAACTGTGCTGTTCCTGCCCTATAAGTTACATCGTGATGACCAAAGTTGCCAAAACGTGTTTATTTCTGCTGAAAAACACGTTTTGACAATTTCTACACACTGGGGTTAAGGGCTGACTCAGTGTCCTCTTCTGAGCCAGGCAGTTACACTGCGATTCTAAGGGCTGAGAAAACGCGTTTATTTCGGGCTGAAAAACACGTTTTGAAAACTGTGCTGTTCCTGCCCTATAACTTACATGGGGGTGACCAAAGTTGCCAAAACGTGTTTATTTCTGCTGAAAAACACGTTTTGACAATTTCTGCACACTGGGGTTAAGGGCTGACTCACTGTGCTCTTCTGAGCCAGGCAGTTACACTGGGATTCTAAGGGCTGAGAAAACGCGTTTATTTCGGGCTGAAAAACACGTTTTGAAAAGTGTGCTGTTCCTGCCCTATAACTTACATGGGGGTGACCAAAGTTGCCAAAACGTGTTTATTTCTGCTGAAAAACACGTTTTGACAATTTCTGCACACTGGGGTTAAGGGCTGACTCAGTGTGCTCTTCTGAGCCAGGCAGTTACACTGTGATTCCAAGGGCTGAGAAAACGTGTTTATTTCGGGCTGAAAAACACGTTTTGAAAACTGAGCTGTTCCTGCCCTATAAGTTACATGGGGGTGACCAAAGTTGCCAAAACGTGTTTATTTCTGCTGAAAAACACGTTTTGATAATTTCTGCACACTGGGGTTAAGGGCTGACTCAGTGTGCTCGTCTGAGCCAGGCAGTTACACTGCGATTCTAAGGGCTGAGAAAACGCGTTTATTTCGGTTTGAAAAACACGTTTTGAAAAGTGTGCTGTTCCTGCCCTATAACTTACATGGGGGTGACCAAAGTTGCCAAAACGTGTTTTTTTCTGCTGAAAAACACGTTTTGACAATTTCTGCACACTGGGTTTAAGGGCTGACTCAGTGTGCTCTTCTGAGCCAGGCAGTTACACTGTGATTCCAAGGGCTGAGAAAACGTGTTTATTTCGGGCTGAAAAACACGTTTTGACAATTTCTGCACACTGGGGTTAAGGGCTGACTCAACTGTGCTCTTCTGAGCCAGGCAGTTACACTGCGATTCTAAAGGCTGAGAAAACGCGTTTATTTCGGGCTGAAAAACACGTTTTGAAAAGTGTGCTGTTCCTGCCCTATAACTTACATGGGGGTGACCAAAGTTGCCAAAACGTGTTTATTTCTGCTGAAAAACACGTTTTGACAATTTCTGCACACTGGGTTTAAGGGCTGACTCACTGTGCTCTTCTGAGCCAGGCAGTTACACTGCGATTCTAAGGGCTGAGAAAACGCGTTTATTTCGGGCTGAAAAACACGTTTTGAAAAGTGTGCTGTTCCTGCCCTATAACTTACATGGGGGTGACCAAAGTTGCCAAAACGTGTTTATTTCTGCTGAAAAACACGTTTTGACAATTTCTGCACACTGGGGTTAAGGGCTGACTCAACTGTGCTCTTCTGAGCCAGGCAGTTACACTGCGATTCTAAAGGCTGAGAAAACGCGTTTATTTCGGGCTGAAAAACACGTTTTGAAAAGTGTGCTGTTCCTGCCCTATAACTTACATGGGGGTGACCAAAGTTGCCAAAACGTGTTTATTTCTGCTGAAAAACACGTTTTGACAATTTCTGCACACTGGGTTTAAGGGCTGACTCACTGTGCTCTTCTGAGCCAGGCAGTTACACTGCGATTCTAAGGGCTGAGAAAACGCGTTTATTTCGGGCTGAAAAACACGTTTTGAAAAGTGTGCTGTTCCTGCCCTATAACTTACATGGGGGTGACCAAAGTTGCCAAAACGTGTTTATTTCTGCTGAAAAACACGTTTTGACAATTTCTGCACACTGGGGTTAAGGGCTGACTCAACTGTGCTCTTCTGAGCCAGGCAGTTACACTGCGATTCTAAAGGATGAGAAAACGCGTTTATTTCGGGCTGAAAAACACGTTATGAAAAGTGTGCTGTTCCTGCCCTATAACTTACATGGGGGTGACCAAAGTTGCCAAAACGTGTTTATTTCTGCTGAAAAACACGTTTTGACAATTTCTGCACACTGGGGTTAAGGGCTGACTCAGTGTGCTCTTCTGAGCCAGGCAGTTACACTGTGATTCCAAGGGCTGAGAAAACGCGTTTATTTCGGGCTGAAAAACACGTTTTGAAAACTGTGCTGTTCCTGCCCTATAAGTTACATGGTGGTGACCAAAGTTGCCAAAACGTGTTTATTTCTGCTGAAAAACACGTTTTGATAATTTCTGCACACTGGGGTTAAGGGCTGACTCAGTGTGCTCTTCTGAGCCAGGCAGTTACACTGTGATTCCAAGGGCTGAGAAAACGCGTTTATTTCGGGCTGAAAAACACGTTTTGAAAACTGTGCTGTTCCTGCCCTATAACTTACATGGGGGTGACCAAAGTTGCCAAAACGTGTTTATTTCTGCTGAAAAACACGTTTTGACAATTTCTGCACACTGGGGTTAAGGGCTGACTCACTGTGCTCTTCTGAGCCAGGCAGTTACACTGCGATTCTAAGGGCTGAGAAAACGCGTTTATTTCGGGCTGAAAAACACGTTTTGAAAAATGTGCTGTTCCTGCCCTATAACTTACATGGGGGTGACCAAAGTTGCCAAAACGTGTTTATTTCTGCTGAAAAACACGTTTTGACAATTTCTACACACTGGGGTTAAGGGCTGACTCAGTGTGCTCTTCTGAGCCAGGCAGTTACACTGTGATTCCAAGGGCTGAGAAAACGTGTTTATTTCGGGCTGAAAAACACGTTTTGAAAACTGAGCTGTTCCTGCCCTATAACTTACATGGGGGTGACCAAAGTTGCCAAAACGTGTTTATTTCTGCTGAAAAACACGTTTTGACAATTTCTGCACACTGGGGTTAAGGGCTGACTCAGTGTGCTCTTCTGAGCCAGGCAGTTACACTGTGATTCCAAGGGCTGAGAAAACGCGTTTATTTCGGGCTGAAAAACACGTTTTGAAAACTGTGCTGTTCCTGCCCTATAAGTTACATGGTGGTGACCAAAGTTGCCAAAACGTGTTTATTTCTGCTGAAAAACACGTTTTGATAATTTCTGCACACTGGGGTTAAGGGCTGACTCAGTGTGCTCTTCTGAGCCAGGCAGTTACACTGCGATTCTAAGGGCTGAGAAAACGCGTTTATTTCGGGCTAAAAAACACGTTCTGAAATCTGTGCTGTTCCTGCCCTATAAGTTACATAGGGGTGACCAAAGTTGCCAAAACGTGTTTATTTTTGCTGAAAAACACGTTTTGACAATTTCTGCACACTGGGGTTAAGGGCTGACTCAGTGTGCTCTTCTGAGCCAGGCAGTTACACTGTGATTCCAAGGGCTGAGAAAACGCGTTTATTTCGGGCTGAAAAACACGTTTTGAAAACTGTGCTGTTCCTGCCCTATAAGTTACATGGTGGTGACCAAAGTTGCCAAAACGTGTTTATTTCTGCTGAAAAACACGTTTTGACAATTTCTGCACACTGGGGTTAAGGGCTGACTCACTGTGCTCTTCTGAGCCAGGCAGTTACACTGCGATTCTAAGGGCTGAGAAAACGCGTTTATTTCGGGCTGAAAAACACGTTTTGAAAAGTGTGCTGTTCCTGCCCTATAACTTACATGGGGGTGACCAAAGTTGCCAAAACGTGTTTATTTCTGCTGAAAAACACGTTTTGACAATTTCTACACACTGGGGTTAAGGGCTGACTCAGTGTGCTCTTCTGAGCCAGGCAGTTACACTGTGATTCCAAGGGCTGAGAAAACGTGTTTATTTCGGGCTGAAAAACACGTTTTGAAAACTGAGCTGTTCCTGCCCTATAACTTACATGGGGGTGACCAAAGTTGCCAAAACGTGTTTATTTCTGCTGAAAAACACGTTTTGACAATTTCTGCACAGTGGGGTTAAGGGCTGACTCAGTGTGCTCTTCTGAGCCAGGCAGTTACACTGTGATTCCAAGGGCTGAGAAAACGCGTTTATTTCGGGCTGAAAAACACGTTTTGAAAACTGTGCTGTTCCTGCCCTATAAGTTACATGGTGGTGACCAAAGTTGCCAAAACGTGTTTATTTCTGCTGAAAAACACGTTTTGACAATTTCTGCACACTGGGGTTAAGGGCTGACTCAGTGTGCTCTTCTGAGCCAGGCAGTTACACTGCGATTCTAAGGGCTGAGAAAACGCGTTTATTTCGGGCTGAAAAACACGTTTTGAAATCTGTGCTGTTCCTGCCCTATAAGTTACATTGCGGTGACCAAAGTTGCCAAAACGTGTTTATTTTTGCTGAAAAACACGTTTTGACAATTTCTGCACACTGGGGTTAAGGGCTGACTCAGTGTGCTCTTCTGAGCCAGGCAGTTACACTGTGATTCCAAGGGCTGAGAAAACGCGTTTATTTCGGGCTGAAAAACACGTTTTGAAAACTGTGCTGTTCCTGCCCTATAACTTACATGGGGGTGACCAAAGTTGCCAAAACGTGTTTATTTCTGCTGAAAAACACGTTTTGACAATTTCTGCACACTGGGGTTAAGGGCTGACTCACTGTGCTCTTCTGAGCCAGGCAGTTACACTGCGATTCTAAGGGCTGAGAAAACGCGTTTATTTCGGGCTGAAAAACACGTTTTGAAAAGTGTGCTGTTCCTGCCCTATAACTTACATTGGGGAGACCAAAGTTGCCAAAACGTGTTTATTTCTGCTGAAAAACACGTTTTGACAATTTCTGCACACTGGGGTTAAGGGCTGACTCAACTGTGCTCTTCTGAGCCAGGCAGTTACACTGCGATTCTAAAGGCTGAGAAAACGCGTTTATTTCGGGCTGAAAAACACGTTTTGAAAAGTGTGCTGTTCCTGCCCTATAACTTACATGGGGGTGACCAAAGTTGCCAAAACGTGTTTATTTCTGCTGAAAAACACGTTTTGACAATTTCTGCACACTGGGTTTAAGGGCTGACTCAGTGTGCTCTTCTGAGCCAGGCAGTTACACTGTGATTCCAAGGGCTGAGAAAACGCGTTTATTTCGGGCTGAAAAACAAGTTTTGAAAACTGTGCTGTTCCTGCCCTATAAGTTACATCGTGATGACCAAAGTTGCCAAAACGTGTTTATTTCTGCTGAAAAACACGTTTTGACAATTTCTACACACTGGGGTTAAGGGCTGACTCAGTGTCCTCTTCTGAGCCAGGCAGTTACACTGCGATTCTAAGGGCTGAGAAAACGCGTTTATTTCGGGCTGAAAAACACGTTTTGAAAACTGTGCTGTTCCTGCCCTATAACTTACATGGGGGTGACCAAAGTTGCCAAAACGTGTTTATTTCTGCTGAAAAACACGTTTTGACAATTTCTGCACACTGGGGTTAAGGGCTGACTCACTGTGCTCTTCTGAGCCAGGCAGTTACACTGGGATTCTAAGGGCTGAGAAAACGCGTTTATTTCGGGCTGAAAAACACGTTTTGAAAAGTGTGCTGTTCCTGCCCTATAACTTACATGGGGGTGACCAAAGTTGCCAAAACGTGTTTATTTCTGCTGAAAAACACGTTTTGACAATTTCTGCACACTGGGGTTAAGGGCTGACTCAGTGTGCTCTTCTGAGCCAGGCAGTTACACTGTGATTCCAAGGGCTGAGAAAACGTGTTTATTTCGGGCTGAAAAACACGTTTTGAAAACTGAGCTGTTCCTGCCCTATAAGTTACATGGGGGTGACCAAAGTTGCCAAAACGTGTTTATTTCTGCTGAAAAACACGTTTTGACAATTTCTGCACACTGGGGTTAAGGGCTGACTCAGTGTGCTCGTCTGAGCCAGGCAGTTACACTGCGATTCTAAGGGCTGAGAAAACGCGTTTATTTCGGTTTGAAAAACACGTTTTGAAAAGTGTGCTGTTCCTGCCCTATAACTTACATGGGGGTGACCAAAGTTGCCAAAACGTGTTTTTTTCTGCTGAAAAACACGTTTTGACAATTTCTGCACACTGGGTTTAAGGGCTGACTCAGTGTGCTCTTCTGAGCCAGGCAGTTACACTGTGATTCCAAGGGCTGAGAAAACGTGTTTATTTCGGGCTGAAAAACACGTTTTGACAATTTCTGCACACTGGGGTTAAGGGCTGACTCAACTGTGCTCTTCTGAGCCAGGCAGTTACACTGCGATTCTAAAGGCTGAGAAAACGCGTTTATTTCGGGCTGAAAAACACGTTTTGAAAAGTGTGCTGTTCCTGCCCTATAACTTACATGGGGGTGACCAAAGTTGCCAAAACGTGTTTATTTCTGCTGAAAAACACGTTTTGACAATTTCTGCACACTGGGTTTAAGGGCTGACTCACTGTGCTCTTCTGAGCCAGGCAGTTACACTGCGATTCTAAGGGCTGAGAAAACGCGTTTATTTCGGGCTGAAAAACACGTTTTGAAAAGTGTGCTGTTCCTGCCCTATAACTTACATGGGGGTGACCAAAGTTGCCAAAACGTGTTTATTTCTGCTGAAAAACACGTTTTGACAATTTCTGCACACTGGGGTTAAGGGCTGACTCAACTGTGCTCTTCTGAGCCAGGCAGTTACACTGCGATTCTAAAGGCTGAGAAAACGCGTTTATTTCGGGCTGAAAAACACGTTTTGAAAAGTGTGCTGTTCCTGCCCTATAACTTACATGGGGGTGACCAAAGTTGCCAAAACGTGTTTATTTCTGCTGAAAAACACGTTTTGACAATTTCTGCACACTGGGGTTAAGGGCTGACTCAGAGTGCTCTTCTGAGCCAGGCAGTTACACTGTGATTCCAAGGGCTGAGAAAACGCGTTTATTTCGGGCTGAAAAACACGTTTTGAAAACTGTGCTGTTCCTGCCCTATAACTTACATGGGGGTGACCAAAGTTGCCAAAACGTGTTTATTTCTGCTGAAAAACACGTTTTGACAATTTCTGCACACTGGGGTTAAGGGCTGACTCACTGTGCTCTTCTGAGCCAGGCAGTTACACTGCGATTCTAAGGGCTGAGAAAACGCGTTTATTTCGGGTTGAAAAACACGTTTTGAAAAGTGTGCTGTTCCTGCCCTATAACTTACATGGGGGTGACCAAAGTTGCCAAAACGTGTTTATTTCTGCTGAAAAACACGTTTTGACAATTTCTGCACACTGGGTTTAAGGGCTGACTCAGTGTGCTCTTCTGAGCCAGGCAGTTACACTGTGATTCCAAGGGCTGAGAAAACGTGTTTATTTCGGGCTGAAAAACACGTTTTGACAATTTCTGCACACTGGGGTTAAGGGCTGACTCAACTGTGCTCTTCTGAGCCAGGCAGTTACACTGCGATTCTAAAGGCTGAGAAAACGCGTTTATTTCGGGCTGAAAAACACGTTTTGAAAAGTGTGCTGTTCCTGCCCTATAACTTACATGGGGGTGACCAAAGTTGCCAAAACGTGTTTATTTCTGCTGAAAAACACGTTTTGACAATTTCTGCACACTGGGTTTAAGGGCTGACTCACTGTGCTCTTCTGAGCCAGGCAGTTACACTGCGATTCTAAGGGCTGAGAAAACGCGTTTATTTCGGGCTGAAAAACACGTTTTGAAAAGTGTGCTGTTCCTGCCCTATAACTTACATGGGGGTGACCAAAGTTGCCAAAACGTGTTTATTTCTGCTGAAAAACACGTTTTGACAATTTCTGCACACTGGGGTTAAGGGCTGACTCAACTGTGCTCTTCTGAGCCAGGCAGTTACACTGCGATTCTAAAGGCTGAGAAAACGCGTTTATTTCGGGCTGAAAAACACGTTATGAAAAGTGTGCTGTTCCTGCCCTATAACTTACATGGGGGTGACCAAAGTTGCCAAAACGTGTTTATTTCTGCTGAAAAACACGTTTTGACAATTTCTGCACACTGGGGTTAAGGGCTGACTCAGTGTGCTCTTCTGAGCCAGGCAGTTACACTGTGATTCCAAGGGCTGAGAAAACGCGTTTATTTCGGGCTGAAAAACACGTTTTGAAAACTGTGCTGTTCCTGCCCTATAAGTTACATGGTGGTGACCAAAGTTGCCAAAACGTGTTTATTTCTGCTGAAAAACACGTTTTGATAATTTCTGCACACTGGGGTTAAGGGCTGACTCAGTGTGCTCTTCTGAGCCAGGCAGTTACACTGCGATTCTAAGGGCTGAGAAAACGCGTTTATTTCGGGCTAAAAAACACGTTCTGAAATCTGTGCTGTTCCTGCCCTATAAGTTACATGGGGGTGACCAAAGTTGCCAAAACGTGTTTATTTTTGCTGAAAAACACGTTTTGACAATTTCTGCACACTGGGGTTAAGGGCTGACTCAGTGTGCTCTTCTGAGCCAGGCAGTTACACTGTGATTCCAAGGGCTGAGAAAACGCGTTTATTTCGGGCTGAAAAACACGTTTTGAAAACTGTGCTGTTCCTGCCCTATAACTTACATGGGGGTGACCAAAGTTGCCAAAACGTGTTTATTTCTGCTGAAAAACACGTTTTGACAATTTCTGCACACTGGGGTTAAGGGCTGACTCACTGTGCTCTTCTGAGCCAGGCAGTTACACTGCGATTCTAAGGGCTGAGAAAACGCGTTTATTTCGGGCTGAAAATCACGTTTTGAAAAGTGTGCTGTTCCTGCCCTATAACTTACATGGGGGTGACCAAAGTTGCCAAAACGTGTTTATTTCTGCTGAAAAACACGTTTTGACAATTTCTACACACTGGGGTTAAGGGCTGACTCAGTGTGCTCTTCTGAGCCAGGCAGTTACACTGTGATTCCAAGGGCTGAGAAAACGTGTTTATTTCGGGCTGAAAAACACGTTTTGAAAACTGTGCTGTTCCTGCCCTATAAGTTACATGGTGGTGACCAAAGTTGCCAAAACGTGTTTATTTCTGCTGAAAAACACGTTTTGACAATTTCTGCACACTGGGGTTAAGGGCTGACTCAGTGTGCTCTTCTGAGCCAGGCAGTTACACTGCGATTCTAAGGGCTGAGAAAACGCGTTTATTTCGGGCTGAAAAACACGTTTTGAAATCTGTGCTGTTCCTGCCCTATAAGTTACATTGCGGTGACCAAAGTTGCCAAAACGTGTTTATTTTTGCTGAAAAACACGTTTTGACAATTTCTGCACACTGGGGTTAAGGGCTGACTCAGTGTGCTCTTCTGAGCCAGGCAGTTACACTGTGATTCCAAGGGCTGAGAAAACGCGTTTATTTCGGGCTGAAAAACACGTTTTGAAAACTGTGCTGTTCCTGCCCTATAACTTACATGGGGGTGACCAAAGTTGCCAAAACGTGTTTATTTCTGCTGAAAAACACGTTTTGACAATTTCTGCACACTGGGGTTAAGGGCTGACTCACTGTGCTCTTCTGAGCCAGGCAGTTACACTGCGATTCTAAGGGCTGAGAAAACGCGTTTATTTCGGGCTGAAAAACACGTTTTGAAAAGTGTGCTGTTCCTGCCCTATAACTTACATTGGGGAGACCAAAGTTGCCAAAACGTGTTTATTTCTGCTGAAAAACACGTTTTGACAATTTCTGCACACTGGGGTTAAGGGCTGACTCAGTGTGCTCTTCTGAGCCAGGCAGTTACACTGTGATTCCAAGGGCTGAGAAAACGCGTTTATTTCGGGCTGAAAAACACGTTTTGAAAACTGTGCTGTTCCTGCCCTATAAGTTACATGGTGGTGACCAAAGTTGCCAAAACGTGTTTATTTCTGCTGAAAAACACGTTTTGATAATTTCTGCACACTGGGGTTAAGGGCTGACTCAGTGTGCTCTTCTGAGCCAGGCAGTTACACTGTGATTCCAAGGGCTGAGAAAACGCGTTTATTTCGGGCTGAAAAACACGTTTTGAAAACTGTGCTGTTCCTGCCCTATAACTTACATGGGGGTGACCAAAGTTGCCAAAACGTGTTTATTTCTGCTGAAAAACACGTTTTGACAATTTCTGCACACTGGGGTTAAGGGCTGACTCACTGTGCTCTTCTGAGCCAGGCAGTTACACTGCGATTCTAAGGGCTGAGAAAACGCGTTTATTTCGGGCTGAAAAACACGTTTTGAAAAATGTGCTGTTCCTGCCCTATAACTTACATGGGGGTGACCAAAGTTGCCAAAACGTGTTTATTTCTGCTGAAAAACACGTTTTGACAATTTCTACACACTGGGGTTAAGGGCTGACTCAGTGTGCTCTTCTGAGCCAGGCAGTTACACTGTGATTCCAAGGGCTGAGAAAACGTGTTTATTTCGGGCTGAAAAACACGTTTTGAAAACTGAGCTGTTCCTGCCCTATAACTTACATGGGGGTGACCAAAGTTGCCAAAACGTGTTTATTTCTGCTGAAAAACACGTTTTGACAATTTCTGCACACTGGGGTTAAGGGCTGACTCAGTGTGCTCTTCTGAGCCAGGCAGTTACACTGTGATTCCAAGGGCTGAGAAAACGCGTTTATTTCGGGCTGAAAAACACGTTTTGAAAACTGTGCTGTTCCTGCCCTATAAGTTACATGGTGGTGACCAAAGTTGCCAAAACGTGTTTATTTCTGCTGAAAAACACGTTTTGATAATTTCTGCACACTGGGGTTAAGGGCTGACTCAGTGTGCTCTTCTGAGCCAGGCAGTTACACTGCGATTCTAAGGGCTGAGAAAACGCGTTTATTTCGGGCTAAAAAACACGTTCTGAAATCTGTGCTGTTCCTGCCCTATAAGTTACATAGGGGTGACCAAAGTTGCCAAAACGTGTTTATTTTTGCTGAAAAACACGTTTTGACAATTTCTGCACACTGGGGTTAAGGGCTGACTCAGTGTGCTCTTCTGAGCCAGGCAGTTACACTGTGATTCCAAGGGCTGAGAAAACGCGTTTATTTCGGGCTGAAAAACACGTTTTGAAAACTGTGCTGTTCCTGCCCTATAAGTTACATGGTGGTGACCAAAGTTGCCAAAACGTGTTTATTTCTGCTGAAAAACACGTTTTGACAATTTCTGCACACTGGGGTTAAGGGCTGACTCACTGTGCTCTTCTGAGCCAGGCAGTTACACTGCGATTCTAAGGGCTGAGAAAACGCGTTTATTTCGGGCTGAAAAACACGTTTTGAAAAGTGTGCTGTTCCTGCCCTATAACTTACATGGGGGTGACCAAAGTTGCCAAAACGTGTTTATTTCTGCTGAAAAACACGTTTTGACAATTTCTACACACTGGGGTTAAGGGCTGACTCAGTGTGCTCTTCTGAGCCAGGCAGTTACACTGTGATTCCAAGGGCTGAGAAAACGTGTTTATTTCGGGCTGAAAAACACGTTTTGAAAACTGAGCTGTTCCTGCCCTATAACTTACATGGGGGTGACCAAAGTTGCCAAAACGTGTTTATTTCTGCTGAAAAACACGTTTTGACAATTTCTGCACAGTGGGGTTAAGGGCTGACTCAGTGTGCTCTTCTGAGCCAGGCAGTTACACTGTGATTCCAAGGGCTGAGAAAACGCGTTTATTTCGGGCTGAAAAACACGTTTTGAAAACTGTGCTGTTCCTGCCCTATAAGTTACATGGTGGTGACCAAAGTTGCCAAAACGTGTTTATTTCTGCTGAAAAACACGTTTTGACAATTTCTGCACACTGGGGTTAAGGGCTGACTCAGTGT
Organism: Atractosteus spatula; assembly: GCF_055471065.1. Lineage (NCBI taxonomy): Eukaryota > Metazoa > Chordata > Actinopteri > Semionotiformes > Lepisosteidae > Atractosteus > Atractosteus spatula. The sequence goes on along the minus strand of NC_142716.1, from coordinate 16,436,157 downwards.
GCTCTTCTGAGCCAGGCAGTTACACTGCGATTCTAAGGGCTGAGAAAACGCGTTTATTTCGGGCTGAAAAACACGTTTTGAAATCTGTGCTGTTCCTGCCCTATAAGTTACATTGCGGTGACCAAAGTTGCCAAAACGTGTTTATTTTTGCTGAAAAACACGTTTTGACAATTTCTGCACACTGGGGTTAAGGGCTGACTCAGTGTGCTCTTCTGAGCCAGGCAGTTACACTGTGATTCCAAGGGCTGAGAAAACGCGTTTATTTCGGGCTGAAAAACACGTTTTGAAAACTGTGCTGTTCCTGCCCTATAACTTACATGGGGGTGACCAAAGTTGCCAAAACGTGTTTATTTCTGCTGAAAAACACGTTTTGACAATTTCTGCACACTGGGGTTAAGGGCTGACTCACTGTGCTCTTCTGAGCCAGGCAGTTACACTGCGATTCTAAGGGCTGAGAAAACGCGTTTATTTCGGGCTGAAAAACACGTTTTGAAAAGTGTGCTGTTCCTGCCCTATAACTTACATTGGGGAGACCAAAGTTGCCAAAACGTGTTTATTTCTGCTGAAAAACACGTTTTGACAATTTCTGCACACTGGGGTTAAGGGCTGACTCAACTGTGCTCTTCTGAGCCAGGCAGTTACACTGCGATTCTAAAGGCTGAGAAAACGCGTTTATTTCGGGCTGAAAAACACGTTTTGAAAAGTGTGCTGTTCCTGCCCTATAACTTACATGGGGGTGACCAAAGTTGCCAAAACGTGTTTATTTCTGCTGAAAAACACGTTTTGACAATTTCTGCACACTGGGTTTAAGGGCTGACTCAGTGTGCTCTTCTGAGCCAGGCAGTTACACTGTGATTCCAAGGGCTGAGAAAACGCGTTTATTTCGGGCTGAAAAACAAGTTTTGAAAACTGTGCTGTTCCTGCCCTATAAGTTACATCGTGATGACCAAAGTTGCCAAAACGTGTTTATTTCTGCTGAAAAACACGTTTTGACAATTTCTACACACTGGGGTTAAGGGCTGACTCAGTGTCCTCTTCTGAGCCAGGCAGTTACACTGCGATTCTAAGGGCTGAGAAAACGCGTTTATTTCGGGCTGAAAAACACGTTTTGAAAACTGTGCTGTTCCTGCCCTATAACTTACATGGGGGTGACCAAAGTTGCCAAAACGTGTTTATTTCTGCTGAAAAACACGTTTTGACAATTTCTGCACACTGGGGTTAAGGGCTGACTCACTGTGCTCTTCTGAGCCAGGCAGTTACACTGGGATTCTAAGGGCTGAGAAAACGCGTTTATTTCGGGCTGAAAAACACGTTTTGAAAAGTGTGCTGTTCCTGCCCTATAACTTACATGGGGGTGACCAAAGTTGCCAAAACGTGTTTATTTCTGCTGAAAAACACGTTTTGACAATTTCTGCACACTGGGGTTAAGGGCTGACTCAGTGTGCTCTTCTGAGCCAGGCAGTTACACTGTGATTCCAAGGGCTGAGAAAACGTGTTTATTTCGGGCTGAAAAACACGTTTTGAAAACTGAGCTGTTCCTGCCCTATAAGTTACATGGGGGTGACCAAAGTTGCCAAAACGTGTTTATTTTTGCTGAAAAACACGTTTTGACAATTTCTGCACACTGGGGTTAAGGGCTGACTCACTGTGCTCTTCTGAGCCAGGCAGTTACACTGCGATTCTAAGGGCTGAGAAAACGCGTTTATTTCGGGCTGAAAAACACGTTTTGAAAAGTGTGCTGTTCCTGCCCTATAACTTACATGGGGGTGACCAAAGTTGCCAAAACGTGTTTATTTCTGCTGAAAAACACGTTTTGACAATTTCTGCACACTGGGGTTAAGGGCTGACTCAGTGTGCTCTTCTGAGCCAGGCAGTTACATTGTGATTCCAAGGGCTGAGAAAACGCGTTTATTTCGGGCTGAAAAACACGTTTTGAAAACTGTGCTGTTCCTGCCCTATAACTTACATGGGGGTGACCAAAGTTGCCAAAACGTGTTTATTTCTGCTGAAAAACACGTTTTGACAATTTCTGCACACTGGGGTTAAGGGCTGACTCAGTGTGCTCGTCTGAGCCAGGCAGTTACACTGCGATTCTAAGGGCTGAGAAAACGCGTTTATTTCGGTTTGAAAAACACGTTTTGAAAAGTGTGCTGTTCCTGCCCTATAACTTACATGGGGGTGACCAAAGTTGCCAAAACGTGTTTTTTTCTGCTGAAAAACACGTTTTGACAATTTCTGCACACTGGGTTTAAGGGCTGACTCAGTGTGCTCTTCTGAGCCAGGCAGTTACACTGTGATTCCAAGGGCTGAGAAAACGTGTTTATTTCGGGCTGAAAAACACGTTTTGACAATTTCTGCACACTGGGGTTAAGGGCTGACTCAACTGTGCTCTTCTGAGCCAGGCAGTTACACTGCGATTCTAAAGGCTGAGAAAACGCGTTTATTTCGGGCTGAAAAACACGTTTTGAAAAGTGTGCTGTTCCTGCCCTATAACTTACATGGGGGTGACCAAAGTTGCCAAAACGTGTTTATTTCTGCTGAAAAACACGTTTTGACAATTTCTGCACACTGGGTTTAAGGGCTGACTCACTGTGCTCTTCTGAGCCAGGCAGTTACACTGCGATTCTAAGGGCTGAGAAAACGCGTTTATTTCGGGCTGAAAAACACGTTTTGAAAAGTGTGCTGTTCCTGCCCTATAACTTACATGGGGGTGACCAAAGTTGCCAAAACGTGTTTATTTCTGCTGAAAAACACGTTTTGACAATTTCTGCACACTGGGGTTAAGGGCTGACTCAACTGTGCTCTTCTGAGCCAGGCAGTTACACTGCGATTCTAAAGGCTGAGAAAACGCGTTTATTTCGGGCTGAAAAACACGTTTTGAAAAGTGTGCTGTTCCTGCCCTATAACTTACATGGGGGTGACCAAAGTTGCCAAAACGTGTTTATTTCTGCTGAAAAACACGTTTTGACAATTTCTGCACACTGGGGTTAAGGGCTGACTCAGAGTGCTCTTCTGAGCCAGGCAGTTACACTGTGATTCCAAGGGCTGAGAAAACGCGTTTATTTCGGGCTGAAAAACACGTTTTGAAAACTGTGCTGTTCCTGCCCTATAACTTACATGGGGGTGACCAAAGTTGCCAAAACGTGTTTATTTCTGCTGAAAAACACGTTTTGACAATTTCTGCACACTGGGGTTAAGGGCTGACTCACTGTGCTCTTCTGAGCCAGGCAGTTACACTGCGATTCTAAGGGCTGAGAAAACGCGTTTATTTCGGGTTGAAAAACACGTTTTGAAAAGTGTGCTGTTCCTGCCCTATAACTTACATGGGGGTGACCAAAGTTGCCAAAACGTGTTTATTTCTGCTGAAAAACACGTTTTGACAATTTCTGCACACTGGGTTTAAGGGCTGACTCAGTGTGCTCTTCTGAGCCAGGCAGTTACACTGTGATTCCAAGGGCTGAGAAAACGTGTTTATTTCGGGCTGAAAAACACGTTTTGACAATTTCTGCACACTGGGGTTAAGGGCTGACTCAACTGTGCTCTTCTGAGCCAGGCAGTTACACTGCGATTCTAAAGGCTGAGAAAACGCGTTTATTTCGGGCTGAAAAACACGTTTTGAAAAGTGTGCTGTTCCTGCCCTATAACTTACATGGGGGTGACCAAAGTTGCCAAAACGTGTTTATTTCTGCTGAAAAACACGTTTTGACAATTTCTGCACACTGGGTTTAAGGGCTGACTCACTGTGCTCTTCTGAGCCAGGCAGTTACACTGCGATTCTAAGGGCTGAGAAAACGCGTTTATTTCGGGCTGAAAAACACGTTTTGAAAAGTGTGCTGTTCCTGCCCTATAACTTACATGGGGGTGACCAAAGTTGCCAAAACGTGTTTATTTCTGCTGAAAAACACGTTTTGACAATTTCTGCACACTGGGGTTAAGGGCTGACTCAACTGTGCTCTTCTGAGCCAGGCAGTTACACTGCGATTCTAAAGGCTGAGAAAACGCGTTTATTTCGGGCTGAAAAACACGTTATGAAAAGTGTGCTGTTCCTGCCCTATAACTTACATGGGGGTGACCAAAGTTGCCAAAACGTGTTTATTTCTGCTGAAAAACACGTTTTGACAATTTCTGCACACTGGGGTTAAGGGCTGACTCAGTGTGCTCTTCTGAGCCAGGCAGTTACACTGTGATTCCAAGGGCTGAGAAAACGCGTTTATTTCGGGCTGAAAAACACGTTTTGAAAACTGTGCTGTTCCTGCCCTATAAGTTACATGGTGGTGACCAAAGTTGCCAAAACGTGTTTATTTCTGCTGAAAAACACGTTTTGATAATTTCTGCACACTGGGGTTAAGGGCTGACTCAGTGTGCTCTTCTGAGCCAGGCAGTTACACTGCGATTCTAAGGGCTGAGAAAACGCGTTTATTTCGGGCTAAAAAACACGTTCTGAAATCTGTGCTGTTCCTGCCCTATAAGTTACATGGGGGTGACCAAAGTTGCCAAAACGTGTTTATTTTTGCTGAAAAACACGTTTTGACAATTTCTGCACACTGGGGTTAAGGGCTGACTCAGTGTGCTCTTCTGAGCCAGGCAGTTACACTGTGATTCCAAGGGCTGAGAAAACGCGTTTATTTCGGGCTGAAAAACACGTTTTGAAAACTGTGCTGTTCCTGCCCTATAACTTACATGGGGGTGACCAAAGTTGCCAAAACGTGTTTATTTCTGCTGAAAAACACGTTTTGACAATTTCTGCACACTGGGGTTAAGGGCTGACTCACTGTGCTCTTCTGAGCCAGGCAGTTACACTGCGATTCTAAGGGCTGAGAAAACGCGTTTATTTCGGGCTGAAAATCACGTTTTGAAAAGTGTGCTGTTCCTGCCCTATAACTTACATGGGGGTGACCAAAGTTGCCAAAACGTGTTTATTTCTGCTGAAAAACACGTTTTGACAATTTCTACACACTGGGGTTAAGGGCTGACTCAGTGTGCTCTTCTGAGCCAGGCAGTTACACTGTGATTCCAAGGGCTGAGAAAACGTGTTTATTTCGGGCTGAAAAACACGTTTTGAAAACTGTGCTGTTCCTGCCCTATAAGTTACATGGTGGTGACCAAAGTTGCCAAAACGTGTTTATTTCTGCTGAAAAACACGTTTTGACAATTTCTGCACACTGGGGTTAAGGGCTGACTCAGTGTGCTCTTCTGAGCCAGGCAGTTACACTGCGATTCTAAGGGCTGAGAAAACGCGTTTATTTCGGGCTGAAAAACACGTTTTGAAATCTGTGCTGTTCCTGCCCTATAAGTTACATTGCGGTGACCAAAGTTGCCAAAACGTGTTTATTTTTGCTGAAAAACACGTTTTGACAATTTCTGCACACTGGGGTTAAGGGCTGACTCAGTGTGCTCTTCTGAGCCAGGCAGTTACACTGTGATTCCAAGGGCTGAGAAAACGCGTTTATTTCGGGCTGAAAAACACGTTTTGAAAACTGTGCTGTTCCTGCCCTATAACTTACATGGGGGTGACCAAAGTTGCCAAAACGTGTTTATTTCTGCTGAAAAACACGTTTTGACAATTTCTGCACACTGGGGTTAAGGGCTGACTCACTGTGCTCTTCTGAGCCAGGCAGTTACACTGCGATTCTAAGGGCTGAGAAAACGCGTTTATTTCGGGCTGAAAAACACGTTTTGAAAAGTGTGCTGTTCCTGCCCTATAACTTACATTGGGGAGACCAAAGTTGCCAAAACGTGTTTATTTCTGCTGAAAAACACGTTTTGACAATTTCTGCACACTGGGGTTAAGGGCTGACTCAACTGTGCTCTTCTGAGCCAGGCAGTTACACTGCGATTCTAAAGGCTGAGAAAACGCGTTTATTTCGGGCTGAAAAACACGTTTTGAAAAGTGTGCTGTTCCTGCCCTATAACTTACATGGGGGTGACCAAAGTTGCCAAAACGTGTTTATTTCTGCTGAAAAACACGTTTTGACAATTTCTGCACACTGGGTTTAAGGGCTGACTCAGTGTGCTCTTCTGAGCCAGGCAGTTACACTGTGATTCCAAGGGCTGAGAAAACGCGTTTATTTCGGGCTGAAAAACAAGTTTTGAAAACTGTGCTGTTCCTGCCCTATAAGTTACATGGTGATGACCAAAGTTGCCAAAACGTGTTTATTTCTGCTGAAAAACACGTTTTGACAATTTCTGCACACTGGGGTTAAGGGCTGACTCAGTGTCCTCTTCTGAGCCAGGCAGTTACACTGCGATTCTAAGGGCTGAGAAAACGCGTTTATTTCGGGCTGAAAAACACGTTTTGAAAACTGTGCTGTTCCTGCCCTATAACTTACATGGGGGTGACCAAAGTTGCCAAAACGTGTTTATTTCTGCTGAAAAACACGTTTTGACAATTTCTGCACACTGGGGTTAAGGGCTGACTCACTGTGCTCTTCTGAGCCAGGCAGTTACACTGGGATTCTAAGGGCTGAGAAAACGCGTTTATTTCGGGCTGAAAAACACGTTTTGAAAAGTGTGCTGTTCCTGCCCTATAACTTACATGGGGGTGACCAAAGTTGCCAAAACGTGTTTATTTCTGCTGAAAAACACGTTTTGACAATTTCTGCACACTGGGGTTAAGGGCTGACTCAGTGTGCTCTTCTGAGCCAGGCAGTTACACTGTGATTCCAAGGGCTGAGAAAACGTGTTTATTTCGGGCTGAAAAACACGTTTTGAAAACTGAGCTGTTCCTGCCCTATAAGTTACATGGGGGTGACCAAAGTTGCCAAAACGTGTTTATTTTTGCTGAAAAACACGTTTTGACAATTTCTGCACACTGGGGTTAAGGGCTGACTCACTGTGCTCTTCTGAGCCAGGCAGTTACACTGCGATTCTAAGGGCTGAGAAAACGCGTTTATTTCGGGCTGAAAAACACGTTTTGAAAAGTGTGCTGTTCCTGCCCTATAACTTACATGGGGGTGACCAAAGTTGCCAAAACGTGTTTATTTCTGCTGAAAAACACGTTTTGACAATTTCTGCACACTGGGGTTAAGGGCTGACTCAGTGTGCTCTTCTGAGCCAGGCAGTTACACTGTGATTCCAAGGGCTGAGAAAACGCGTTTATTTCGGGCTGAAAAACACGTTTTGAAAACTGTGCTGTTCCTGCCCTATAACTTACATGGGGGTGACCAAAGTTGCCAAAACGTGTTTATTTCTGCTGAAAAACACGTTTTGACAATTTCTGCACACTGGGGTTAAGGGCTGACTCAGTGTGCTCGTCTGAGCCAGGCAGTTACACTGCGATTCTAAGGGCTGAGAAAACGCGTTTATTTCGGGTTGAAAAACACGTTTTGAAAAGTGTGCTGTTCCTGCCCTATAACTTACATGGGGGTGACCAAAGTTGCCAAAACGTGTTTATTTCTGCTGAAAAACACGTTTTGACAATTTCTGCACACTGGGTTTAAGGGCTGACTCAGTGTGCTCTTCTGAGCCAGGCAGTTACACTGTGATTCCAAGGGCTGAGAAAACGTGTTTATTTCGGGCTGAAAAACACGTTTTGACAATTTCTGCACACTGGGGTTAAGGGCTGACTCAACTGTGCTCTTCTGAGCCAGGCAGTTACACTGCGATTCTAAAGGCTGAGAAAACGCGTTTATTTCGGGCTGAAAAACACGTTTTGAAAAGTGTGCTGTTCCTGCCCTATAACTTACATGGGGGTGACCAAAGTTGCCAAAACGTGTTTATTTCTGCTGAAAAACACGTTTTGACAATTTCTGCACACTGGGTTTAAGGGCTGACTCACTGTGCTCTTCTGAGCCAGGCAGTTACACTGCGATTCTAAGGGCTGAGAAAACGCGTTTATTTCGGGCTGAAAAACACGTTTTGAAAAGTGTGCTGTTCCTGCCCTATAACTTACATGGGGGTGACCAAAGTTGCCAAAACGTGTTTATTTCTGCTGAAAAACACGTTTTGACAATTTCTGCACACTGGGGTTAAGGGCTGACTCAACTGTGCTCTTCTGAGCCAGGCAGTTACACTGCGATTCTAAAGGCTGAGAAAACGCGTTTATTTCGGGCTGAAAAACACGTTTTGAAAAGTGTGCTGTTCCTGCCCTATAACTTACATGGGGGTGACCAAAGTTGCCAAAACGTGTTTATTTCTGCTGAAAAACACGTTTTGACAATTTCTGCACACTGGGTTTAAGGGCTGACTCAGTGTGCTCTTCTGAGCCAGGCAGTTACACTGTGATTCCAAGGGCTGAGAAAACGTGTTTATTTCGGGCTGAAAAACACGTTTTGAAAACTGAGCTGTTCCTGCCCTATAACTTACATGGGGGTGACCAAAGTTACCAAAACGTGTTTATTTCTGCTGAAAAACACGTTTTGACAATTTCTGCACACTGGGGTTAAGGGCTGACTCAGTGTGTTCTTCTGAGCCAGGCAGTTACACTGTGATTCCAAGGGCTGAGAAAACGCGTTTATTTCGGGCTGAAAAACACGTTTTGAAAACTGTGCTGTTCCTGCCCTATAACTTACATGGGGGTGACCAAAGTTGCCAAAACGTGTTTATTTCTGCTGAAAAACACGTTTTGACAATTTCTGCACACTGGGGTTAAGGGCTGACTCACTGTGCTCTTCTGAGCCAGGCAGTTACACTGCGATTCTAAGGGCTGAGAAAACGCGTTTATTTCGGGCTGAAAAACACGTTTTGAAAAGTGTGCTGTTCCTGCCCTATAACTTACATGGGGGTGACCAAAGTTGCCAAAACGTGTTTATTTCTGCTGAAAAACACGTTTTGACAATTTCTGCACACTGGGGTTAAGGGCTGACTCAACTGTGCTCTTCTGAGCCAGGCAGTTACACTGCGATTCTAAAGGCTGAGAAAACGCGTTTATTTCGGGCTGAAAAACACGTTTTGAAAAGTGTGCTGTTCCTGCCCTATAACTTACATGGGGGTGACCAAAGTTGCCAAAACGTGTTTATTTCTGCTGAAAAACACGTTTTGACAATTTCTGCACACTGGGTTTAAGGGCTGACTCAGTGTGCTCTTCTGAGCCAGGCAGTTACACTGTGATTCCAAGGGCTGAGAAAACGTGTTTATTTCGGGCTGAAAAACACGTTTTGAAAACTGAGCTGTTCCTGCCCTATAACTTACATGGGGGTGACCAAAGTTGCCAAAACGTGTTTATTTCTGCTGAAAAACACGTTTTGACAATTTCTGCACACTGGGGTTAAGGGCTGACTCAGTGTGCTCTTCTGAGCCAGGCAGTTACACTGCGATTCTAAGGGCTGAGAAAACGCGTTTATTTCGGGCTAAAAAACACGTTCTGAAATCTGTGCTGTTCCTGCCCTATAAGTTACATGGGGGTGACCAAAGTTGCCAAAACGTGTTTATTTTTGCTGAAAAACACGTTTTGACAATTTCTGCACACTGGGGTTAAGGGCTGACTCAGTGTGCTCTTCTGAGCCAGGCAGTTACACTGTGATTCCATGGGCTGAGAAAACGCGTTTATTTCGGGCTGAAAAACACGTTTTGAAAACTGTGCTGTTCCTGCCCTATAACTTACATGGGGGTGACCAAAGTTGCCAAAACGTGTTTATTTCTGCTGAAAAACACGTTTTGACAATTTCTGCACACTGGGGTTAAGGGCTGACTCACTGTGCTCTTCTGAGCCAGGCAGTTACACTGCGATTCTAAGGGCTGAGAAAACGCGTTTATTTCGGGCTGAAAAACACGTTTTGAAAAGTGTGCTGTTCCTGCCCTATAACTTACATGGGGGTGACCAAAGTTGCCAAAACGTGTTTATTTCTGCTGAAAAACACGTTTTGACAATTTCTGCACACTGGGGTTAAGGGCTGACTCACTGTGCTCTTCTGAGCCAGGCAGTTACACTGCGATTCTAAAGGCTGAGAAAACGCGTTTATTTCGGGCTGAAAAACACGTTTTGAAAAGTGTGCTGTTCCTGCCCTATAACTTACATGGGGGTGACCAAAGTTGCCAAAACGTGTTTATTTCTGCTGAAAAACACGTTTTGACAATTTCTGCACACTGGGGTTAAGGGCTGACTCACTGTGCTCTTCTGAGCCAGGCAGTTACACTGCGATTCTAAGGGCTGAGAAAACGCGTTTATTTCGGGCTGAAAAACACGTTTTGAAAAGTGTGCTGTTCCTGCCCTATAACTTACATGGGGGTGACCAAAGTTGCCAAAACGTGTTTATTTCTGCTGAAAAACACGTTTTGACAATTTCTGCACACTGGGGTTAAGGGCTGACTGAACTGTGCTCTTCTGAGCCAGGCAGTTACACTGCGATTCTAAAGGCTGAGAAAACGCGTTTATTTCGGGCTGAAAAACACGTTTTGAAAAGTGTGCTGTTCCTGCCCTATAACTTACATGGGGGTGACCAAAGTTGCCAAAACGTGTTTATTTCTGCTGAAAAACACGTTTTGACAATTTCTGCACACTGGGTTTAAGGGCTGACTCAGTGTGCTCTTCTGAGCCAGGCAGTTACACTGTGATTCCAAGGGCTGAGAAAACGTGTTTATTTCGGGCTGAAAAACACGTTTTGAAAACTGAGCTGTTCCTGCCCTATAACTTACATGGGGGTGACCAAAGTTGCCAAAACGTGTTTATTTCTGCTGAAAAACACGTTTTGACAATTTCTGCACACTGGGGTTAAGGGCTGACTCAGTGTGCTCTTCTGAGCCAGGCAGTTACACTGCGATTCTAAGGGCTGAGAAAACGCGTTTATTTCGGGCTAAAAAACACGTTCTGAAATCTGTGCTGTTCCTGCCCTATAAGTTACATGGGGGTGACCAAAGTTGCCAAAACGTGTTTATTTTTGCTGAAAAACACGTTTTGACAATTTCTGCACACTGGGGTTAAGGGCTGACTCAGTGTGCTCTTCTGAGCCAGGCAGTTACACTGTGATTCCAAGGGCTGAGAAAACGCGTTTATTTCGGGCTGAAAAACACGTTTTGAAAACTGTGCTGTTCCTGCCCTATAACTTACATGGGGGTGACCAAAGTTGCCAAAACGTGTTTATTTCTGCTGAAAAACACGTTTTGACAATTTCTGCACACTGGGGTTAAGGGCTGACTCACTGTGCTCTTCTGAGCCAGGCAGTTACACTGCGATTCTAAGGGCTGAGAAAACACGTTTATTTCGGGCTGAAAAACACGTTTTGAAAAGTGTGCTGTTCCTGCCCTATAACTTACATGGGGGTGACCAAAGTTGCCAAAACGTGTTTATTTCTGCTGAAAAACACGTTTTGACAATTTCTGCACACTGGGGTTAAGGGCTGACTCACTGTGCTCTTCTGAGCCAGGCAGTTACACTGCGATTCTAAAGGCTGAGAAAACGCGTTTATTTCGGGCTGAAAAACACGTTTTGAAAAGTGTGCTGTTCCTGCCCTCTAACTTACATGGGGGTGACCAAAGTTGCCAAAACGTGTTTATTTCTGCTGAAAAACACGTTTTGACAATTTCTGCACACTGGGGTTAAGGGCTGACTCACTGTGCTCTTCTGAGCCAGGCAGTTACACTGTGATTCCAAGGGCTGAGAAAACGTGTTTATTTCGGGCTGAAAAACACGTTTTGAAAACTGAGCTGTTCCTGCCCTATAACTTACATGGGGGTGACCAAAGTTGCCAAAACGTGTTTATTTCTGCTGAAAAACACGTTTTGACAATTTCTGCACACTGGGGTTAAGGGCTGACTCAGTGTGCTCTTCTGAGCCAGGCAGTTACACTGTGATTCCAAGGGCTGAGAAAACGCGTTTATTTCGGGCTGAAAAACACGTTTTAAAAACTGTGCTGTTCCTGCCCTATAAGTTACATGGTGGTGACCAAAGTTGCCAAAACGTGTTTATTTCTGCTGAAAAACACGTTTTGACAATTTCTGCACACTGGGGTTAAGGGCTGACTCAGTGTGCTCTTCTGAGCCACGCAGTTACACTGCGATTCTAAGGGCTGAGAAAACGCGTTTATTTCGGGCTGAAAAACACGTTTTGAAATCTGTGCTGTTCCTGCCCTATAAGTTACACTGGGGTGACCAAAGTTGCCAAAACGTGTTTATTTTTGCTGAAAAACACGTTTTGACAATTTCTGCACACTGGGGTTAAGGGCTGACTCACTGTGCTCTTCTGAGCCAGGCAGTTACACTGCGATTCTAAGGGCTGAGAAAACGCGTTTATTTCGGGCTGAAAAACACGTTTTGAAAAGTGTGCTGTTCCTGCCCTATAACTTACATGGGGGTGACCAAAGTTGCCAAAACGTGTTTATTTCTGCTGAAAAACACGTTTTGACAATTTCTGCTCACTGGGGTTAAGGGCTGACTCACTGTGCTCTTCTGAGCCAGGCAGTTACACTGCGATTCTAAAGGCTGAGAAAACGCGTTTATTTCGGGCTGAAAAACACGTTTTGAAAAGTGTGCTGTTCCTGCCCTATAACTTACATGGGGGTGACCAAAGTTGCCAAAACGTGTTTATTTCTGCTGAAAAACACGTTTTGACAATTTCTGCACACTGGGGTTAAGGGCTGACTCAGTGTGCTCTTCTGAGCCAGGCAGTTACACTGTGATTCCAAGGGCTGAGAAAACGTGTTTATTTCGGGCTGAAAAACACGTTTTGAAAACTGTGCTGTTCCTGCCCTATAAGTTACATGGGGGTGACCAAAGTTGCCAAAACGTGTTTATTTCTGCTGAACAACACGTTTTGACAATTTCTGCACACTGGGGTTAAGGGCTGACTCAGTGTGCTCTTCTGAGCCAGGCAGTTACACTGTGATTCCAAGGGCTGAGAAAACGCGTTTATTTCGGGCTGAAAAACACGTTTTGAAAATTGTACTGTTCCTGTCCTATAAGTTACATGGTGGTGACCAAAGTTGCCAAAACGTGTTTATTTCTGCTGAAAAACACGTTTTGACAATTTCTGCACACTGGGGTTAAGGGCTGACTCAGTGTGCTCTTCTGAGCCAGGCAGTTACACTGTGATTCCAAGGGCTGAGAAAACGCGTTTATTTCGGGCTGAAAAACACGTTTTGAAAACTGTGCTGTTCCTGCCCTATAACTTACATGGGGGTGACCAAAGTTGTGAAAACGTGTTTATTTCTGCTGAAAAACACGTTTTGATAATTTCTGCACACTGGGGTTAAGGGCTGACTCAGTGTGCTCTTCTGAGCCAGGCAGTTACACTGTGATTCCAAGGGCTGAGAAAACGCGTTTATTTCGGGCTGAAAAACAAGTTTTGAAAACTGTGCTGTTCCTGCCCTATAAGTTACATGGTGATGACCAAAGTTGCCAAAACGTGTTTATTTCTGCTGAAAAACACGTTTTGACAATTTCTGCACACTGGGGTTAAGGGCTGACTCAGTGTGCTCTTCTGAGCCAGGCAGTTACACTGCGATTCTAAGGGCTGAGAAAACGCGTTTATTTCGGGCTGAAAAACACGTTTTGAAAACTGTGCTGTTCCTGCCCTATAACTTACATGGGGGTGACCAAAGTTGCCAAAACGTGTTTATTTCTGCTGAAAAACACGTTTTGACAATTTCTGCACACTGGGGTTAAGGGCTGACTCACTGTGCTCTTCTGAGCCAGGCAGTTACACTGGGATTCTAAGGGCTGAGAAAACGCGTTTATTTCGGGCTGAAAAACACGTTTTGAAAAGTGTGCTGTTCCTGCCCTATAACTTACATGGGGGTGACCAAAGTTGCCAAAACGTGTTTATTTCTGCTGAAAAACACGTTTTGACAATTTCTGCACACTGGGGTTAAGGGCTGACTCAGTGTGCTCTTCTGAGCCAGGCAGTTACACTGTGATTCCAAGGGCTGAGAAAACGCGTTTATTTCGGGCTGAAAAACACGTTTTGAAAAGTGTGCTGTTCCTGCCCTATAACTTACATGGGGGTGACCAAAGTTGCCAAAACGTGTTTATTTCTGCTGAAAAACACGTTTTGACAATTTCTGCACACTGGGGTTAAGGGCTGACTCAGTGTGCTCTTCTGAGCCAAGCAGTTACACTGTGATTCCAAGGGCTGAGAAAACGCGTTTATTTCGGGCTGAAAAACACGTTTTGAAAACTGTGCTGTTCCTGCCCTATAACTTACATGGTGGTGACCAAAGTTGCCAGAACGTGTTTATTTTTGCTGAAAAACACGTTTTGACAATTTCTGCACACTGGGGTTAAGGGCTGACTCAGTGTGCTCTTCTGAGCCAGGCAGTTACACTGTGATTCCAAGGGCTGAGAAAACGCGTTTATTTCGGGCTGAAAAACACGTTTTGAAAACTGTGCTGTTCCTGCCCTATAACTTACATGGGGGTGACCAAAGTTGCCAAAACGTGTTTATTTCTGCTGAAAAACACGTTTTGATAATTTCTGCACACTGGGGTTAAGGGCTGACTCAGTGTGCTCTTCTGAGCCAGGCAGTTACACTGCGATTCTAAGGGCTGAGAAAACGCGTTTATTTCGGGCTGAAAAACACGTTTTGAAAAGTGTGCTGTTCCTGCCCTATAACTTACATGGGGGTGACCAAAGTTGCCAAAACGTGTTTATTTCTGCTGAAAAACACGTTTTGACAATTTCTGCACACTGGGGTTAAGGGCTGACTCACTGTGCTCTTCTGAGCCAGGCAGTTACACTGTGATTCCAAGGGCTGAGAAAACGCGTTTATTTCGGGCTGAAAAACAAGTTTTGAAAACTGTGCTGTTCCTGCCCTATAACTTACATGGTGGTGACCAAAGTTGCCAGAACGTGTTTATTTTTGCTGAAAAACACGTTTTGACAATTTCTGCACACTGGGGTTAAGGGCTGACTCAGTGTGCTCTTCTGAGCCAGGCAGTTACACTGCGATTCTAAGGGCTGAGAAAACGCGTTTATTTCGGGCTAAAAAACACGTTCTGAAATCTGTGCTGTTCCTGCCCTATAAGTTACATGGGGGTGACCAAAGTTGCCAAAACGTGTTTATTTTTGCTGAAAAACACGTTTTGACAATTTCTGCACACTGGGGTTAAGGGCTGACTCAGTGTGCTCTTCTGAGCCAGGCAGTTACACTGTGATTCCAAGGGCTGAGAAAACGCGTTTATTTCGGGCTGAAAAACACGTTTTGAAAAGTGTGCTGTTCCTGCCCTATAACTTACATGGGGGTGACCAAAGTTGCCAAAACGTGTTTATTTCTGCTGAAAAACACGTTTTGACAATTTCTGCACACTGGGGTTAAGGGCTGACTCAGTGTGCTCTTCTGAGCCAAGCAGTTACACTGTGATTCCAAGGGCTGAGAAAACGCGTTTATTTCGGGCTGAAAAACACGTTTTGAAAACTGTGCTGTTCCTGCCCTATAACTTACATGGTGGTGACCAAAGTTGCCAGAACGTGTTTATTTTTGCTGAAAAACACGTTTTGACAATTTCTGCACACTGGGGTTAAGGGCTGACTCAGTGTGCTCTTCTGAGCCAGGCAGTTACACTGTGATTCCAAGGGCTGAGAAAACGCGTTTATTTCGGGCTGAAAAACACGTTTTGAAAACTGTGCTGTTCCTGCCCTATAACTTACATGGGGGTGACCAAAGTTGCCAAAACGTGTTTATTTCTGCTGAAAAACACGTTTTGATAATTTCTGCACACTGGGGTTAAGGGCTGACTCAGTGTGCTCTTCTGAGCCAGGCAGTTACACTGTGATTCCAAGGGCTGAGAAAACGCGTTTATTTCGGGCTGAAAAACACGTTTTGAAAACTGTGCTGTTCCTGCCCTATAACTTACATGGGGGTGACCAAAGTTGCCAAAACGTGTTTATTTCTGCTGAAAAACACGTTTTGACAATTTCTGCACACTGGGGTTAAGGGCTGACTCAGTGTGCTCTTCTGAGCCAGGCAGTTACACTGTGATTCCAAGGGCTGAGAAAACGCGTTTATTTCGGGCTGAAAAACACGTTTTGAAAAGTGTGCTGTTCCTGCCCTATAACTTACATGGGGGTGACCAAAGTTGCCAAAACGTGTTTATTTCTGCTGAAAAACACGTTTTGACAATTTCTGCACACTGGGGTTAAGGGCTGACTCAGTGTGCTCTTCTGAGCCAAGCAGTTACACTGTGATTCCAAGGGCTGAGAAAACGCGTTTATTTCGGGCTGAAAAACACGTTTTGAAAACTGTGCTGTTCCTGCCCTATAACTTACATGGTGGTGACCAAAGTTGCCAGAACGTGTTTATTTTTGCTGAAAAACACGTTTTGACAATTTCTGCACACTGGGGTTAAGGGCTGACTCAGTGTGCTCTTCTGAGCCAGGCAGTTACACTGTGATTCCAAGGGCTGAGAAAACGCGTTTATTTCGGGCTGAAAAACACGTTTTGAAAACTGTGCTGTTCCTGCCCTATAACTTACATGGGGGTGACCAAAGTTGCCAAAACGTGTTTATTTCTGCTGAAAAACACGTTTTGACAATTTCTGCACACTGGGGTTAAGGGCTGACTCACTGTGCTCTTCTGAGCCAGGCAGTTACACTGCGATTCTAAGGGCTGAGAAAACGCGTTTATTTCGGGCTGAAAAACACGTTTTGAAAAGTGTGCTGTTCCTGCCCTATAACTTACATGGGGGTGACCAAAGTTGCCAAAACGTGTTTATTTCTGCTGAAAAACACGTTTTGACAATTTCTGCACACTGGGGTTAAGGGCTGACTCACTGTGCTCTTCTGAGCCAGGCAGTTACACTGCGATTCTAAAGGCTGAGAAAACGCGTTTATTTCGGGCTGAAAAACACGTTTTGAAAAGTGTGCTGTTCCTGAACTCTAACTTACATGGGGGTGACCAAAGTTGCCAAAACGTGTTTATTTCTGCTGAAAAACACGTTTTGACAATTTCTGCACACTGGGGTTAAGGGCTGACTCACTGTGCTCTTCTGAGCCAGGCAGTTACACTGTGATTCCAAGGGCTGAGAAAACGTGTTTATTTCGGGCTGAAAAACACGTTTTGAAAACTGAGCTGTTCCTGCCCTATAACTTACATGGGGGTGACCAAAGTTGCCAAAACGTGTTTATTTCTGCTGAAAAACACGTTTTGACAATTTCTGCACACTGGGGTTAAGGGCTGACTCAGTGTGCTCTTCTGAGCCACGCAGTTACACTGCGATTCTAAGGGCTGAGAAAACGCGTTTATTTCGGGCTGAAAAACACGTTTTGAAATCTGTGCTGTTCCTGCCCTATAAGTTACACTGGGGTGACCAAAGTTGCCAAAACGTGTTTATTTCTGCTGAAAAACACGTTTTGACAATTTCTGCACACTGGGGTTAAGGGCTGACTCAGTGTGCTCTTCTGAGCCAGGCAGTTACACTGTGATTCCAAGGGCTGAGAAAACGTGTTTATTTCGGGCTGAAAAACACGTTTTGAAAACTGTGCTGTTCCTGCCCTATAAGTTACATGGGGGTGACCAAAGTTGCCAAAACGTGTTTATTTCTGCTGAACAACACGTTTTGACAATTTCTGCACACTGGGGTTAAGGGCTGACTCAGTGTGCTCTTCTGAGCCAGGCAGTTACACTGTGATTCCAAGGGCTGAGAAAACGCGTTTATTTCGGGCTGAAAAACACGTTTTGAAAATTGTACTGTTCCTGTCCTATAAGTTACATGGTGGTGACCAAAGTTGCCAAAACGTGTTTATTTCTGCTGAAAAACACGTTTTGACAATTTCTGCACACTGGGGTTAAGGGCTGACTCAGTGTGCTCTTCTGAGCCAGGCAGTTACACTGTGATTCCAAGGGCTGAGAAAACGCGTTTATTTCGGGCTGAAAAACACGTTTTGAAAACTGTGCTGTTCCTGCCCTATAACTTACATGGGGGTGACCAAAGTTGTGAAAACGTGTTTATTTCTGCTGAAAAACACGTTTTGATAATTTCTGCACACTGGGGTTAAGGGCTGACTCAGTGTGCTCTTCTGAGCCAGGCAGTTACACTGTGATTCCAAGGGCTGAGAAAACGCGTTTATTTCGGGCTGAAAAACAAGTTTTGAAAACTGTGCTGTTCCTGCCCTATAAGTTACATGGTGATGACCAAAGTTGCCAAAACGTGTTTATTTCTGCTGAAAAACACGTTTTGACAATTTCTGCACACTGGGGTTAAGGGCTGACTCAGTGTGCTCTTCTGAGCCAGGCAGTTACACTGCGATTCTAAGGGCTGAGAAAACGCGTTTATTTCGGGCTGAAAAACACGTTTTGAAAACTGTGCTGTTCCTGCCCTATAACTTACATGGGGGTGACCAAAGTTGCCAAAACGTGTTTATTTCTGCTGAAAAACACGTTTTGACAATTTCTGCACACTGGGGTTAAGGGCTGACTCAACTGTGCTCTTCTGAGCCAGGCAGTTACACTGGGATTCTAAGGGCTGAGAAAACGCGTTTATTTCGGGCTGAAAAACACGTTTTGAAAAGTGTGCTGTTCCTGCCCTATAACTTACATGGGGGTGACCAAAGTTGCCAAAACGTGTTTATTTCTGCTGAAAAACACGTTTTGACAATTTCTGCACACTGGGGTTAAGGGCTGACTCAGTGTGCTCTTCTGAGCCAGGCAGTTACACTGTGATTCCAAGGGCTGAGAAAACGCGTTTATTTCGGGCTGAAAAACACGTTTTGAAAAGTGTGCTGTTCCTGCCCTATAACTTACATGGGGGTGACCAAAGTTGCCAAAACGTGTTTATTTCTGCTGAAAAACACGTTTTGACAATTTCTGCACACTGGGGTTAAGGGCTGACTCAGTGTGCTCTTCTGAGCCAAGCAGTTACACTGTGATTCCAAGGGCTGAGAAAACGCGTTTATTTCGGGCTGAAAAACACGTTTTGAAAACTGTGCTGTTCCTGCCCTATAACTTACATGGTGGTGACCAAAGTTGCCAGAACGTGTTTATTTTTGCTGAAAAACACATTTTGACAATTTCTGCACACTGGGGTTAAGGGCTGACTCAGTGTGCTCTTCTGAGCCAGGCAGTTACACTGTGATTCCAAGGGCTGAGAAAACGCGTTTATTTCGGGCTGAAAAACACGTTTTGAAAACTGTGCTGTTCCTGCCCTATAACTTACATGGGGGTGACCAAAGTTGCCAAAACGTGTTTATTTCTGCTGAAAAACACGTTTTGATAATTTCTGCACACTGGGGTTAAGGGCTGACTCAGTGTGCTCTTCTGAGCCAGGCAGTTACACTGTGATTCCAAGGGCTGAGAAAACGCGTTTATTTCGGGCTGAAAAACAAGTTTTGAAAACTGTGCTGTTCCTGCCCTATAAGTTACATGGGGGTGACCAAAGTTGCCAAAACGTGTTTATTTCTGCTGAAAAACACGTTTTGACAATATGTGCACACTGGGGTTAAGGGCTGACTCACTGTGCTCTTCTGAGCCAGGCAGTTACACTGCGATTCTAAGGGCTGAGAAAACGCGTTTATTTCGGGCTGAAAAACACGTTTTGAAAAGTGTGCTGTTCCTGCCCTATAACTTACATGGGGGTGACCAAAGTTGCCAAAACGTGTTTATTTCTGCTGAAAAACACGTTTTGACAATTTCTGCACACTGGGGTTAAGGGCTGACTCACTGTGCTCTTCTGAGCCAGGCAGTTACACTGTGATTCCAAGGGCTGAGAAAACGCGTTTATTTCGGGCTGAAAAACAAGTTTTGAAAACTGTGCTGTTCCTGCCCTATAACTTACATGGTGGTGACCAAAGTTGCCAGAACGTGTTTATTTTTGCTGAAAAACACGTTTTGACAATTTCTGCACACTGGGGTTAAGGGCTGACTCAGTGTGCTCTTCTGAGCCAGGCAGTTACACTGCGATTCTAAGGGCTGAGAAAACGCGTTTATTTCGGGCTAAAAAACACGTTCTGAAATCTGTGCTGTTCCTGCCCTATAAGTTACATGGGGGTGACCAAAGTTGCCAAAACGTGTTTATTTTTGCTGAAAAACACGTTTTGACAATTTCTGCACACTGGGGTTAAGGGCTGACTCAGTGTGCTCTTCTGAGCCAGGCAGTTACACTGTGATTCCAAGGGCTGAGAAAACGCGTTTATTTCGGGCTGAAAAACACGTTTTGAAAAGTGTGCTGTTCCTGCCCTATAACTTACATGGGGGTGACCAAAGTTGCCAAAACGTGTTTATTTCTGCTGAAAAACACGTTTTGACAATTTCTGCACACTGGGGTTAAGGGCTGACTCAGTGTGCTCTTCTGAGCCAAGCAGTTACACTGTGATTCCAAGGGCTGAGAAAACGCGTTTATTTCGGGCTGAAAAACACGTTTTGAAAACTGTGCTGTTCCTGCCCTATAACTTACATGGTGGTGACCAAAGTTGCCAGAACGTGTTTATTTTTGCTGAAAAACACGTTTTGACAATTTCTGCACACTGGGGTTAAGGGCTGACTCAGTGTGCTCTTCTGAGCCAGGCAGTTACACTGTGATTCCAAGGGCTGAGAAAACGCGTTTATTTCGGGCTGAAAAACACGTTTTGAAAACTGTGCTGTTCCTGCCCTATAACTTACATGGGGGTGACCAAAGTTGCCAAAACGTGTTTATTTCTGCTGAAAAACACGTTTTGATAATTTCTGCACACTGGGGTTAAGGGCTGACTCAGTGTGCTCTTCTGAGCCAGGCAGTTACACTGTGATTCCAAGGGCTGAGAAAACGCGTTTATTTCGGGCTGAAAAACACGTTTTGAAAACTGTGCTGTTCCTGCCCTATAACTTACATGGGGGTGACCAAAGTTGCCAAAACGTGTTTATTTCTGCTGAAAAACACGTTTTGACAATTTCTGCACACTGGGGTTAAGGGCTGACTCAGTGTGCTCTTCTGAGCCAGGCAGTTACACTGTGATTCCAAGGGCTGAGAAAACGCGTTTATTTCGGGCTGAAAAACACGTTTTGAAAAGTGTGCTGTTCCTGCCCTATAACTTACATGGGGGTGACCAAAGTTGCCAAAACGTGTTTATTTCTGCTGAAAAACACGTTTTGACAATTTCTGCACACTGGGGTTAAGGGCTGACTCAGTGTGCTCTTCTGAGCCAAGCAGTTACACTGTGATTCCAAGGGCTGAGAAAACGCGTTTATTTCGGGCTGAAAAACACGTTTTGAAAACTGTGCTGTTCCTGCCCTATAACTTACATGGTGGTGACCAAAGTTGCCAGAACGTGTTTATTTTTGCTGATAAACACGTTTTGACAATTTCTGCACACTGGGGTTAAGGGCTGACTCAGTGTGCTCTTCTGAGCCAGGCAGTTACACTGTGATTCCAAGGGCTGAGAAAACGCGTTTATTTCGGGCTGAAAAACACGTTTTGAAAACTGTGCTGTTCCTGCCCTATAAGTTACATGGGGGTGACCAAAGTTGCCAAAACGTGTTTATTTCTGCTGAAAAACACGTTTTGACAATTTCTGCACACTGGGGTTAAGGGCTGACTCAGTGTGCTCTTCTGAGCCAGGCAGTTACACTGTGATTCCAAGGGCTGAGAAAACGCGTTTATTTCGGGCTGAAAAACAAGTTTTGAAAACTGTGCTGTTCCTGCCCTATAAGTTACATGGTGATGACCAAAGTTGCCAAAACGTGTTTATTTCTGCTGAAAAACACGTTTTGACAATTTCTGCACACTGGGGTTAAGGGCTGACTCAGTGTGCTCTTCTGAGCCAGGCAGTTACACTGCGATTCTAAGGGCTGAGAAAACGCGTTTATTTCGGGCTAAAAAACACGTTCTGAAATCTGTGCTGTTCCTGCCCTATAAGTTACATGGGGGTGACCAAAGTTGCCAAAACGTGTTTATTTTTGCTGAAAAACACGTTTTGACAATTTCTGCACACTGGGGTTAAGGGCTGACTCAGTGTGCTCTTCTGAGCCAGGCAGTTACACTGTGATTCCAAGGGCTGAGAAAACGCGTTTATTTCGGGCTGAAAAACACGTTTTGAAAACTGTGCTGTTCCTGCCCTATAACTTACATGGGGGTGACCAAAGTTGCCAAAACGTGTTTATTTCTGCTGAAAAACACGTTTTGACAATTTCTGCACACTGGGGTTAAGGGCTGACTCACTGTGCTCTTCTGAGCCAGGCAGATACACTGCGATTCTAAAGGCTGAGAAAACGCGTTTATTTCGGGCTGAAAAACACGTTTTGAAAAGTGTGCTGTTCCTGCCCTATAACTTACATGGGGGTGACCAAAGTTGCCAAAACGTGTTTATTTCTGCTGAAAAACACGTTTTGACAATTTCTGCACACTGGGGTTAAGGGCTGACTCAGTGTGCTCTTCTGAGCCAGGCAGTTACACTGTGATTCCAAGAGCTGAGAAAACGCGTTTATTTCGGGCTGAAAAACACGTTTTGAAAAGTGTGCTGTTCCTGCCCTATAACTTACATGGGGGTGACCAAAGTTGCCAAAACGTGTTTATTTCTGCTGAAAAACACGTTTTGACAATTTCTACACACTGGGGTTAAGGGCTGACTCAGTGTGCTCTTCTGAGCCAGGCAGTTACACTGTGATTCCAAGGGCTGAGAAAACGTGTTTATTTCGGGCTGAAAAACACGTTTTGAAAACTGAGCTGTACCTGCCCTATAACTTACATGGGGGTGACCAAAGTTGCCAAAACGTGTTTATTTCTGCTGAAAAACACGTTTTGACAATTTCTGCACACTGGGGTTAAGGGCTGATTCAGTGTGCTCTTCTGAGCCAGGCAGTTACACTGTGATTCCAAGGGCTGAGAAAACGCGTTTATTTCGGGCTGAAAAACACGTTTTGAAAACTGTGCTGTTCCTGCCCTATAAGTTACATGGTGGTGACCAAAGTTGCCAAAACGTGTTTATTTCTGCTGAAAAACACGTTTTGACAATTTCTGCACACTGGGGTTAAGGGCTGACTCAGTGTGCTTTTCTGAGCCAGGTAGTTACACTGCGATTCTAAGGGCTGAGAAAACGCGTTTATTTCGGGCTGAAAAACACGTTTTGAAATCTGTGCTGTTCCTGCCCTATAAGTTACATTGGGGTGACCAAAGTTGCCAAAACGTGTTTATTTTTGCTGAAAAACACGTTTTGACAATTTCTGCACACTGGGGTTAAGGGCTGACTCAGTGTGCTCTTCTGAGCCAGGCAGTTACACTGTGATTCCAAGGGCTGAGAAAACGCGTTTATTTCGGGCTGAAAAACACGTTTTGAAAACTGTGCTGTTCCTGCCCTATAACTTACATGGGGGTGACCAAAGTTGCCAAAACGTGTTTATTTCTGCTGAAAAACACGTTTTGACAATTTCTGCACACTGGGGTTAAGGGCTGACTCACTGTGCTCTTCTGAGCCAGGCAGTTACACTGCGATTCTTAGGGCTGAGAAAACGCATTTATTTCGGGCTGAAAAACACGTTTTGAAAAGTGTGCTGTTCCTGCCCTATAACTTACATGGGGGTGACCAAAGTTGCCAAAACGTGTTTATTTCTGCTGAAAAACACGTTTTGACAATTTCTGCACACTGGGGTTAAGGGCTGACTCAGTGTGCTCTTCTGAGCCAGGCAGTTACACTGTGATTCCAAGGGCTGAGAAAACGCGTTTATTTCGGGCTGAAAAACACGTTTTGAAAACTGTGCTGTTCCTGCCCTATAACTTACATGGGGGTGACCAAAGTTGCCAAAACGTGTTTATTTCTGCTGAACAACACGTTTTGACAATTTCTGCACACTGGGGTTAAGGGCTGACTCAGTGTGCTCTTCTGAGCCAGGCAGTTACACTGCGATTCCAAGGGCTGAGAAAACGCGTTTATTTCGGGCTGAAAAACACGTTTTGAAAAGTGTGCTGTTCCTGCCCTATAACTTACATGGGGGTGACCAAAGTTGCCAAAACGTGTTTATTTCTGCTGAAAAACACGTTTTGACAATTTCTGCACACTGGGGTTAAGGGCTGACTCAGTGTGCTCTTCTGAGCCAGGCAGTTACACTGTGATTCTAAGGGCTGAGAAAACGTGTTTATTTCGGGCTGATAAACACGTTTTGAAAACTGTGCTGTTCCTGCCCTATAACTTACTTGGGGGTGACCAAAGTTGCCAAAACGTGTTTATTTCTGCTGAAAAACACGTTTTGACAATTTCTGCACACTGGGGTTAAGGGCTGACTCACTGTGCTCTTCTGAGCCAGGCAGTTACACTGGGATTCTAAGGGCTGAGAAAACGCGTTTATTTCGGGCTGAAAAACACGTTTTGAAAACTGTGCTGTTCCTGCCCTATAACTTACATGGGGGTGACCAAAGTTGCCAAAACGTGTTTATTTCTGCTGAAAAACACGTTTTGACAATTTCTGCACACTGGGGTTAAGGGCTGACTCAGTGTGCTCTTCTGAGCCAGGCAGTTACACTGCGATTCTAAGGGCTGAGAAAACGCGTTTATTTCGGGCTGAAAAACACGTTTTGAAAACTGTCCTGTTCCTGCCCTATAAGTTACATGGTGGTTACCAAAGTTGCCAAAACGTGTTTATTTCTGCTGAAAAACACGTTTTGACAATTTCTGCACACTGGGGTTAAGGGCTGACTCAGTGTGCTCTTCTGAGCCAGGCAGTTACACTGCGATTCTAAGGGCTGAGAAAACGCGTTTATTTCGGGCTGAAAAACACGTTTTGAAATCTGTGCTGTTCCTGCCCTATAAGTTACATGGGGGTGACCAAAGTTGCCAAAACGTGTTTATTTTTGCTGAAAAACACGTTTTGACAATTTCTGCACACTGGGGTTAAGGGCTGACTCAGTGTGCTCTTCTGAGCCAGGCAGTTACACTGTGATTCCAAGGGCTGAGAAAACGCGTTTATTTCGGGCTGAAAAACACGTTTTGAAAACTGTGCTGTTCCTGCCCTATAAATTACATGGGGGTGACCAAAGTTGCCAAAACGTGTTTATTTCTGCTGAAAAACACGTTTTGACAATTTCTGCACACTGGGGTTAAGGGCTGACTCACTGTGCTCTTCTGAGCCAGGCAGTTACACTGCGATTCTAAGGGCTGAGAAAACGCGTTTATTTCTGGCTGAAAAACACGTTTTGAATAGTGTGCTGTTCCTGCCCTATAACTTACATGGGGGTGACCAAAGTTGCCAAAACGTGTTTATTTCTGCTGAAAAACATGTTTTGACACTTTCTACACACTGGGGTTAAGGACTGACTCAGTGTGCTCTTCTGAGCCAGAAAGTTCCACTGTAATTCTAAACGCTGAGAAAACGCGTTAATTTCGGGCTGAAAAACACGTTTTGAAAACTGTGCTGTTCCTGCCCTATAACTTACATGGGTGTGACCGAAGTTGCCAAAACGTGTTTATTTCTGCTGAAAAACACGTTTTGACAATTTCTGCACACTGGGGTTAAGGGCTGACTCAGTGTGCTCTTCTGAGCCAGGCAGTTACACTGAGATTCTAAGGGCTGAGAAAACGGGTTTATTTCGGGCTGAAAAACACGTTTTGAAAACTGAGATGTTCCTGCCCTATAAGTTACATGGTGGTGACCAAAGTTGCCAAAACGTGTTTATTTCTGCTGAAAAACACGTTTTGACAATTTCTGCACACTGGGGTTAAGGGCTGACTCAGTGTGCTCTTCTGAGCCAGGCAGTTACACTGCGATTCTAAGGGCTGAGAAAACGCGTTTATTTTGGGCTGAAAAACACGTTTTGAAAAGTGTGCTGTTCCTGCCCTATAACTTACATGGGGGTGACCAAAGTTGCCAAAACGTGTTTATTTCTGCTGAAAAACACGTTTTGACAATTTCTGCACACTGGGGTTAAGGGCTGACTCAGTGTGCTCTTCTGAGCCAGGCAGTTACACTGTGATTCCAAGGGCTGAGAAAACGCGTTTATTTCGGGCTGAAAAACACGTTTTGAAAACTGTGCTGTTCCTGCCCTATAACTTACATGGGGGTGACCAAAGTTGCCAAAACGTGTTTATTTCTGCTGAACAACACGTTTTGACAATTTCTGCACACTGGGGTTAAGGGCTGACTCAGTGTGCTCTTCTGAGCCAGGCAGTTACACTGCGATTCCAAGGGCTGAGAAAACGCGTTTATTTCGGGCTGAAAAACACGTTTTGAAAAGTGTGCTGTTCCTGCCCTATAACTTACATGGGGGTGACCAAAGTTGCCAAAACGTGTTTATTTCTGCTGAAAAACACGTTTTGACAATTTCTGCACACTGGGGTTAAGGGCTGACTCAGTGTGCTCTTCTGAGCCAGGCAGTTACACTGTGATTCTAAGGGCTGAGAAAACGTGTTTATTTCGGGCTGATAAACACGTTTTGAAAACTGTGCTGTTCCTACCCTATAACTTACATGGGGGTGACCAAAGTTGCCAAAACGTGTTTATTTCTGCTGAAAAACACGTTTTGACAATTTCTGCACACTGGGGTTAAGGGCTGACTCACTGTGCTCTTCTGAGCCAGGCAGTTACACTGGGATTCTAAGGGCTGAGAAAACGCGTTTATTTCGGGCTGAAAAACACGTTTTGAAAACTGTGCTGTTCCTGCCCTATAACTTACATGGGGGTGACCAAAGTTGCCAAAACGTGTTTATTTCTGCTGAAAAACACGTTTTGACAATTTCTGCACACTGGGGTTAAGGGCTGACTCAGTGTGCTCTTCTGAGCCAGGCAGTTACACTGCGATTCTAAGGGCTGAGAAAACGCGTTTATTTCGGGCTGAAAAACACGTTTTGAAAACTGTCCTGTTCCTGCCCTATAAGTTACATGGTGGTTACCAAAGTTGCCAAAACGTGTTTATTTCTGCTGAAAAACACGTTTTGACAATTTCTGCACACTGGGGTTAAGGGCTGACTCAGTGTGCTCTTCTGAGCCAGGCAGTTACACTGCGATTCTAAGGGCTGAGAAAACGCGTTTATTTCGGGCTGAAAAACACGTTTTGAAATCTGTGCTGTTCCTGCCCTATAAGTTACATGGGGGTGACCAAAGTTGCCAAAACGTGTTTATTTTTGCTGAAAAACACGTTTTGACAATTTCTGCACACTGGGGTTAAGGGCTGACTCAGTGTGCTCTTCTGAGCCAGGCAGTTACACTGTGATTCCAAGGGCTGAGAAAACGCGTTTATTTCGGGCTGAAAAACACGTTTTGAAAACTGTGCTGTTCCTGCCCTATAAATTACATGGGGGTGACCAAAGTTGCCAAAACGTGTTTATTTCTGCTGAAAAACACGTTTTGACAATTTCTGCACACTGGGGTTAAGGGCTGACTCACTGTGCTCTTCTGAGCCAGGCAGTTACACTGCGATTCTAAGGGCTGAGAAAACGCGTTTATTTCTGGCTGAAAAACACGTTTTGAATAGTGTGCTGTTCCTGCCCTATAACTTACATGGGGGTGACCAAAGTTGCCAAAACGTGTTTATTTCTGCTGAAAAACATGTTTTGACACTTTCTACACACTGGGGTTAAGGACTGACTCAGTGTGCTCTTCTGAGCCAGACAGTTCCACTGTAATTCTAAACGCTGAGAAAACGCGTTAATTTCGGGCTGAAAAACACGTTTTGAAAACTGTGCTGTTCCTGCCCTATAACTTACATGGGTGTGACCGAAGTTGCCAAAACGTGTTTATTTCTGCTGAAAAACACGTTTTGACAATTTCTGCACACTGGGGTTAAGGGCTGACTCAGTGTGCTCTTCTGAGCCAGGCAGTTACACTGAGATTCTAAGGGCTGAGAAAACGGGTTTATTTCGGGCTGAAAAACACGTTTTGAAAACTGAGATGTTCCTGCCCTATAAGTTACATGGTGGTGACCAAAGTTGCCAAAACGTGTTTATTTCTGCTGAAAAACACGTTTTGACAATTTCTGCACACTGGGGTTAAGGGCTGACTCAGTGTGCTCTTCTGAGCCAGGCAGTTACACTGCGATTCTAAGGGCTGAGAAAACGCGTTTATTTTGGGCTGAAAAACACGTTTTGAAAAGTGTGCTGTTCCTGCCCTATAACTTACATGGGGGTGACCAAAGTTGCCAAAACGTGTTTATTTCTGCTGAAAAACACGTTTTGACAATTTCTGCACACTGGGGTTAAGGGCTGACTCAGTGTGCTCTTCTGAGCCAGGCAGTTACACTGCGATTCTAAGGGCTGAGAAAACGCGTTTATTTCGGGCTGAAAAACACGTTTTAAAAACTGTGCTGTTCCTGCCCTATAACTTACATGGTGGTGACCAAAGTTGCCAAAACGAGTTTATTTCTGCTGAAAAACACGTTTTGACAATTTCTGCACACTGGGGTTAAGGGCTGACTCAGTGTGCTCTTCTGAGCCAGGCAGTTACACTGCGATTCTAAGGGCTGAGAAAATGCGTTTATATCGGGCTGAAAAACACGTTTTGAAAAGTGTGCTGTTCCTGCCGTATAACTTACATGGTGGTGACCAAAGTTGCCAAAACGTGTTTATTTCTGCTGAAAAACACGTTTTGACACTTTCCGCACACTGGAGTTAAGGGCTGACTCAGAGTGCTCTTCTGAGCCAGGCAGTTACACTGCGATTCTAAGGGCTGAGAGCACGCGTTTATTTCGGGCTGAAAAACACGTATTGAAAAGTGTGCTGTTCCTGCCCTATAACTTACATGGTGTTGACCAAAGTTGCCAAAACGTGTTTATTTCTGCTGAAAAACACGTTTTGACAATTTCTGCACACTGGGGTTAAGGGCTGACTCACTGTGCTCTTCTGAGCCAGGCAGTTACACTGCGATTCTAAGGGCTGAGAAAACGCGTTTATTTCGGGCTGAAAAACACGTTTTGAAAACTGTGCTGTTCCTGCCCTATAACTTACATGGGGGTGACCAAAGTTGTCAAAACGTGTTTATTTCTGCTGAAAAACACGTTTTGAAAATTTCTGCACACTGGGGTTAAGGGCTGACTCAGTTTGCTCTTCTGAGCCAGGCAGTTACACTGCGATTCTAAGGGCTGAGAAAACGCGTTTATTTCGGGCTGAAAAACACGTTTTGAAAACTATGCTGTTCCTGCCCTATAACTTACATGGGGGTGACCAAAGTTGCCAAAACGTGTTTATTTCTGCTGAAAAACACGTTTTGACAATTTCTGCACACTGGGGTTAAGGGCTGACTCAGTGTGCTCTTCTGAGCCAGGCAGTTACACTGCGATTCCAAGGGCTGAGAAAACGCGTTTATTTCGGGCTGAAAAACACGTTTTCAAAAGTGTGCTGTTCCTGCCCTATAAGTTACATGGTGGTGACCAAAGTTGCCAAAACGTGTTTATTTCTGCTGAAAAACACGTTTTGACAATTTCTGCACACTGGGGTTAAGGGCTGACTCACTGTGCTCTTCTGAGCCAGGCAGTTACACTGCGATTCTAAGGGCTGAGAAAACGCGTTTATTTCGGGCTGAAAAACACGTTTTGAAAAGTGTGCTGTTCCTGCCCTATAACTTACATGGGGGTGACCAAAGTTGCCAAAACGTGTTTATTTCTGTTGAAAAACACGTTTTGACAATTTCTGCACACTGGGGTTAAGGGCTGACTCAGTGTGCTCTTCTGAGCCAGGCAGTTACACTGCGATTCTAAGGGCTGAGAAAACGCGTTTATTTCGATCTGAAAAACACGTTTTGAAAACTGTGCTGTTCCTGCCCTATAACTTACATGGGGGTGACCAAAGTTGCCAAAACGTGTTTATTTCTGCTGAAAAACATGTTTTGACACTTTCTACACACTGGGGTTAAAGACTGACTTAGTGTGCTCTTCTGAGCCAGACAGTTCCACTGTAATTCTAAACGCTGAGAAAACGCGTTAATTTCGGGCTGAAAAACACGTTTTGAAAACTGTGCTGTTCCTGCCCTATAACTTACACGGGTGTGACCGAAGTTGCCAAAACGTGTTTATTTCTGCTGAAAAACACGTTTTGACAATTTCTGCACACTGGGGTTAAGGGCTGACTCAGTGTGCTCTTCTGAGCCAGGCAGTTACACTGAGATTCTAAGGGCTGAGAAAACGGGTTTATTTCGGGCTGAAAAACACGTTTTGAAAAGTGTGCTGTTCCTGCCCTATAACTTACATGGGGGTAACCAAAGTTGCCAAAACGTGTTTATTTCTGCTGAAAAACACGTTTTGACAATTTCTGCACACTGGGGTTAAGGGCTGACTCAGTGTGCTCTTCTGAGCCAGGCAGTTACACTGCGATTCCAAGGGCTGAGAAACGCGTTTATTTCGGGCTGAAAAACACGTTTTGAAAAGTGTGCTGTTCCTGCCCTATAACTTACATGGGGGTGACCACAGTTGCCAAAACGTGTTTATTGCTGCTGAAAAACACATTTTGACAATTTCTGATCACTGGGGTTAAGGGCTGACTCAGTGGGCTCTTCTGAGCCAGGCAATTACACTGTGATTCCAAGGGCTGAGAAAACGCGTTTATTTCGGGCTGAAAAACACGTTTTGAAAAGTGTGCTGTTCCTGCCCTATAACTTACATGGTGGTGACCAAAGTTGCCAAAACGTGTTTATTTCTGCTGAAAAACACGTTTTGACAATTTCTGAACACTGGGGTTAAGGGCTGACTCAGTGTGCTCTTCTGAGCCAGGCAGTTACACTGCGATTCTAAGGGCTGAGAAAACGCGTTTATTTCGGACTGAAAAACACGTTTTGAAAAGTGTGCTGTTCGTGCCCTATAACTTACATGGGGGTGACCAAAGTTGCCAAAACGTGTTTATTTCTGCTGAAAAACACGTTTTGACAATTTCTGCACACTGGGGTTAAGGGCTGACTCAGTGTGCTCTTCTGAGCCAGTCAGTTACTCTGCGATTCTAAGGGCTGAGAGCACGCGTTTATTTCGGGCTGAAAAACACGTTTTGAAAAGTGTGCTGTTCCTGCCCTATAACTTACATGGTGTTGACCAAAGTTGCCAAAACATGTTTATTTCTGCTGAAAAACACGTTTTGACAATTTCTGCACACTGGGGTTAAGGGCTGACTCACTGTGCTCTTCTGAGCCAGGCAGTTACACTGCGATTCTAAGGGCTGAGAAAACGCGTTTATTTCGGGCTGAAAAACACGTTTTGAAAACTGTGCTGTTCCTGCCCTATAACTTACATGGGGGTGACCAAAGTTGTCAAAACGTGTTTATTTCTGCTGAAAAACACGTTTTGAAAATTTCTGCACACTGGGGTTAAGGGCTGACTCAGTTTGCTCTTCTGAGCCAGGCAGTTACACTGCGATTCTAAGGGCTGAGAAAACGCGTTTATTTCGGGCTGAAAAACACGTTTTGAAAACTATGCTGTTCCTGCCCTATAACTTACATGGGGGTGACCAAAGTTGCCAAAACGTGTTTATTTCTGCTGAAAAACACGTTTTGACAATTTCTGCACACTGGGGTTAAGGGCTGACTCAGTGTGCTCTTCTGAGCCAGGCAGTTACACTGCGATTCCAAGGGCTGAGAAAACGCGTTTATTTCGGGCTGAAAAACACGTTTTCAAAAGTGTGCTGTTCCTGCCCTATAAGTTACATGGTGGTGACCAAAGTTGCCAAAACGTGTTTATTTCTGCTGAAAAACACGTTTTGACAATTTCTGCACACTGGGGTTAAGGGCTGACTCACTGTGCTCTTCTGAGCCAGGCAGTTACACTGCGATTCTAAGGGCTGAGAAAACGCGTTTATTTCGGGCTGAAAAACACGTTTTGAAAAGTGTGCTGTTCCTGCCCTATAACTTACATGGGGGTGACCAAAGTTGCCAAAACGTGTTTATTTCTGTTGAAAAACACGTTTTGACAATTTCTGCACACTGGGGTTAAGGGCTGACTCAGTGTGCTCTTCTGAGCCAGGCAGTTACACTGCGATTCTAAGGGCTGAGAAAACGCGTTTATTTCGATCTGAAAAACACGTTTTGAAAACTGTGCTGTTCCTGCCCTATAACTTACATGGGGGTGACCAAAGTTGCCAAAACGTGTTTATTTCTGCTGAAAAACATGTTTTGACACTTTCTACACACTGGGGTTAAAGACTGACTTAGTGTGCTCTTCTGAGCCAGACAGTTCCACTGTAATTCTAAACGCTGAGAAAACGCGTTAATTTCGGGCTGAAAAACACGTTTTGAAAACTGTGCTGTTCCTGCCCTATAACTTACACGGGTGTGACCGAAGTTGCCAAAACGTGTTTATTTCTGCTGAAAAACACGTTTTGACAATTTCTGCACACTGGGGTTAAGGGCTGACTCAGTGTGCTCTTCTGAGCCAGGCAGTTACACTGAGATTCTAAGGGCTGAGAAAACGGGTTTATTTCGGGCTGAAAAACACGTTTTGAAAAGTGTGCTGTTCCTGCCCTATAACTTACATGGGGGTAACCAAAGTTGCCAAAACGTGTTTATTTCTGCTGAAAAACACGTTTTGACAATTTCTGCACACTGGGGTTAAGGGCTGACTCAGTGTGCTCTTCTGAGCCAGGCAGTTACACTGCGATTCCAAGGGCTGAGAAACGCGTTTATTTCGGGCTGAAAAACACGTTTTGAAAAGTGTGCTGTTCCTGCCCTATAACTTACATGGGGGTGACCACAGTTGCCAAAACGTGTTTATTGCTGCTGAAAAACACATTTTGACAATTTCTGATCACTGGGGTTAAGGGCTGACTCAGTGGGCTCTTCTGAGCCAGGCAATTACACTGTGATTCCAAGGGCTGAGAAAACGCGTTTATTTCGGGCTGAAAAACACGTTTTGAAAAGTGTGCTGTTCCTGCCCTATAACTTACATGGTGGTGACCAAAGTTGCCAAAACGTGTTTATTTCTGCTGAAAAACACGTTTTGACAATTTCTGAACACTGGGGTTAAGGGCTGACTCAGTGTGCTCTTCTGAGCCAGGCAGTTACACTGCGATTCTAAGGGCTGAGAAAACGCGTTTATTTCGGACTGAAAAACACGTTTTGAAAAGTGTGCTGTTCGTGCCCTATAACTTACATGGGGGTGACCAAAGTTGCCAAAACGTGTTTATTTCTGCTGAAAAACACGTTTTGACAATTTCTGCACACTGGGGTTAAGGGCTGACTCAGTGTGCTCTTCTGAGCCAGTCAGTTACTCTGCGATTCTAAGGGCTGAGAGCACGCGTTTATTTCGGGCTGAAAAACACGTTTTGAAAAGTGTGCTGTTCCTGCCCTATAACTTACATGGTGTTGACCAAAGTTGCCAAAACATGTTTATTTCTGCTGAAAAACACGTTTTGACAATTTCTGCACACTGGGGTTAAGGGCTGACTCACTGTGCTCTTCTGAGCCAGGCAGTTACACTGCGATTCTAAGGGCTGAGAAAACGCGTTTATTTCGGGCTGAAAAACACGTTTTGAAAAGTGTGCTGTTCCTGCCCTATAACTTACATGGGGGTGACCAAAGTTGCCAAAACGTGTTTATTTCTGTTGAAAAACACGTTTTGACAATTTCTGCACACTGGGGTTAAGGGCTGACTCAGTGTGCTCTTCTGAGCCAGGCAGTTACACTGCGATTCTAAGGGCTGAGAAAACGCGTTTATTTCGGGCTTAAAAACACGTTTTGAAAACTGTGCTGTTCCTGCCCTATAACTTACATGGGGGTGACCAAAGTTGCCAAAACGTGTTTATTTCTGCTGAAAAACATGTTTTGACACTTTCTACACACTGGGGTTAAGGACTGACTCAGTGTGCTCTTCTGAGCCAGACAGTTCCACTGTAATTCTAAACGCTGAGAAAACGCGTTAATTTCGGGCTGAAAAACACGTTTTGAAAACTGTGCTGTTCCTGCCCTATAACTTACATGGGTGTGACCGAAGTTGCCAAAACGTGTTTATTTCTGCTGAAAAACACGTTTTGACAAATTCTGCACACTGGGGTTAAGGGCTGACTCAGTGTGCTCTTCTGAGCCAGGCAGTTACACTGAGATTCTAAGGGCTGAGAAAACGGGTTTATTTCGGGCTGAAAAACACGTTTTGAAAACTGAGATGTTCCTGCCCTATAAGTTACATGGTGGTGACCAAAGTTGCCAAAACGTGTTTATTTCTGCTGAAAAACACGTTTTGACAATTTCTGCACACTGGGGTTAAGGGCTGACTCAGTGTGCTCTTCTGAGCCAGGCAGTTACACTGCGATTCTAAGGGCTGAGAAAACGCGTTTATTTTGGGCTGAAAAACACGTTTTGAAAAGTGTGCTGTTCCTGCCCTATAACTTACATGGGGGTGACCAAAGTTGCCAAAACGTGTTTATTTCTGCTGAAAAACACGTTTTGACAATTTCTGCACACTGGGGTTAAGGGCTGACTCAGTGTGCTCTTCTGAGCCAGGGAGTTACACTGCGATTCCAAGGGCTGAGAAACGCGTTTATTTCGGGCTGAAAAACACTTTTTGAAAAGTGTGCTGTTCCTGCCCTATAACTTACATAGGGGTGACCAAAGTTGCCAAAACGTGTTTATTTCTGCTGAAAAACACGTTTTGACAATTTCTGCACACTGGGGTTAAGGGCTGACTCAGTGTGCTCTTCTGAGCCAGGCAGTTACACTGCGATTCTAAGGGCTGAGAAAACGCGTTTATTTCGGGCTGAAAAACACTTTTTGAAAAGTGTGCTGTTCCTGCCCTATAACTTACATAGGGGTGACCAAAGTTGCCAAAACGTGTTTATTTCTGCTGAAAAACACGTTTTGACAATTTCTGCACACTGGGGTTAAGGGCTGACTCAGTGTGCTCTTCTGAGCCAGGCAGTTACACTGCGATTCTAAGGGCTGAGAAAACGCGTTTATTTCGGGCTGAAAAACACGTTTTAAAAACTGTGCTGTTCCTGCCCTATAACTTACATGGTGGTGACCAAAGTTGCCAAAACGTGTTTATTTCTGCTGAAAAACACGTTTTGACAATTTCCGCACACTGGAGTTAAGGGCTGACTCAGAGTGCTCTTCTGAGCCAGGCAGTTACACTGCGATTCTAAGGGCTGAGAGCACGCGTTTATTTCGGGCTGAAAAACACGTATTGAAAAGTGTGCTGTTCCTGCCCTATAACTTACATGGTGTTGACCAAAGTTGCCAAAACGTGTTTATTTCTGCTGAAAAACACGTTTTGACAATTTCTGCACACTGGGGTTAAGGGCTGACTCACTGTGCTCTTCTGAGCCAGGCAGTTACACTGCGATTCTAAGGGCTGAGAAAACGCGTTTATTTCGGGCTGAAAAACACGTTTTGAAAACTGTGCTGTTCCTGGCCTATAACTTACATGGTGGTGACCAAAGTTGCCAAAACGTGTTTATTTCTGCTGAAAAACACGTTTTGACAATTTCTGCACACTGGGGTTAATGGCTGACTCTGTGTGCTCTTCTGAGCCAGGCAGTTACACTGCGATTCTAAGGGCTGAGAAAACGCGTTTATTTCGGGCTGAAAAACACGTTTTGAAAAGTGAGCTGTTGCTTCCCCATAAGTGAAATGGGGGTGACCAAAGTTGCCAAAACGTGTTTATTTCTGCTGAAAAACACGTTTTGACAACTTCTCCACACTGGGGTTAAGGGCTGACTCAGGGGGCTCTTCTGAGCCAGGCAGTTACACCGGGATTCCAAAGACTGAGAAAACGCGTTTACTTCGGGCTGAAAAACACGTTTTGAAAACTGTGCTGTTCCTGCCCTATAACTTACATGGGGCTGACCGAAGATGCCAAAACGTGTTTATTTCTGCTGAAAAACACGTTTTGACAACTTCTGCACACTGGGGTTAAGGGCTGACTCAGGGGGCTCTTCTGAGCCAGGCAGTTACACTGGGATTCCAAAGGCTGAGAAAACGCGTTTATTTTGGGCTGAAAAACATGTTTTGAAAAGTGTGCTGTTGCTGCCCCATAAGTTACATGGGGGTGACCAAAGTTGCCAAAACGTGTTTATTTCTGCTGAAAAACATGTTTTGACAACTTCTCCACACTGGGGTTAAGGGCTGACTCAGGGGGCTCTTCTGAGCCAGGCAGTTACACCGGGTTTCCAAAGGCTGAGAAAACGTGTTTACTTCGGGCTGAAAAACACGTTTTGAAAAGTGTGCTGTTGCTTCCCCATAAGATACATGGGGGTGACCAAAGTTGCCAAAACGTGTTTATTTCTGCTGAAAAACAAGTTTTGACAACTTCTGCACACTGGGGTTAAGGGCTGACACAGGGGGCTCTTCTGAGCCAGGCAGTTACACCGGGATTCCAAAGACTGAGAAAACGCGTTTACTTCGGGCTGAAAAACACGTTTTGAATAGTGTGCTGTTGCTGCCCCATAAGTTACATGGGGGTGACCAAAGTTGCCAAAACGTGTTTATTTCTGCTGAAAAACACGTTTTGACAACTTCTGCACACAGGGGTTAAGGGCTGACTCAGGGGGCTCTTCTGAGCCAGGCAGTTACACCGGGATTCCAAAGGCTGAGAAAACGCGTTTATTTTGGGATGAAAAACACGTTTTGAAAAGTGTGCTGTTTCTGCACCATAAGTTACATGGGGGTGACCAAAGTAGCCAAAACGTGTTTATTTCTGCTGAAAAACACGTTTTGACAATTTCTGAACACTGGGGTTAAGGGCTGACTCAGTGTGCTCTTCTGAGCCAGGCAGTTCCACTGTAATTCTAAACGCTGAGAAAACGCGTTTATTTCGGGCTTAAAAACACGTTTTGAAAACTGTGCTGTTCCTGCCCTATAACTTACATGGGGGTGACCAAAGTTGCCAAAACGTGTTTATTTCTGCTGAAAAACATGTTTTGACACTTTCTACACACTGGGGTTAAGGACTGACTCAGTGTGCTCTTCTGAGCCAGACAGTTCCACTGTAATTCTAAACGCTGAGAAAACGCGTTAATTTCGGGCTGAAAAACACGTTTTGAAAACTGTGCTGTTCCTGCCCTATAACTTACATGGGTGTGACCGAAGTTGCCAAAACGTGTTTATTTCTGCTGAAAAACACGTTTTGACAATTTCTGCACACTGGGGTTAAGGGCTGACTCAGTGTGCTCTTCTGAGCCAGGCAGTTACACTGAGATTCTAAGGGCTGAGAAAACGGGTTTATTTCGGGCTGAAAAACACGTTTTGAAAACTGAGATGTTCCTGCCCTATAAGTTACATGGTGGTGACCAAAGTTGCCAAAACGTGTTTATTTCTGCTGAAAAACACGTTTTGACAATTTCTGCACACTGGGGTTAAGGGCTGACTCAGTGTGCTCTTCTGAGCCAGGCAGTTACACTGCGATTCTAAGGGCTGAGAAAACGCGTTTATTTCGGGCTGAAAAACACGTTTTGAAAAGTGTGCTGTTCCTGCCCTATAACTTACATGGGGGTGACCAAAGTTGCCAAAACGTGTTTATTTCTGCTGAAAAACACGTTTTGACAATTTCTGCACACTGGGGTTAAGGGCTGACTCAGTGTGTTCTTCTGAGCCAGGCAGTTACACTGCGATTCTAAGGGCTGAGAAAACGCGTTTATTTCGGGCTGAAAAACACGTTTTGAAAACTGTGCTGTTCCTGGCCTATAACTTACATGGTGGTGACCAAAGTTGCCAAAACGTGTTTATTTCTGCTGAAAAACACGTTTTGACAATTTCTGCACACTGGGGTTAATGGCTGACTCTGTGTGCTCTTCTGAGCCAGGCAGTTACACTGCGATTCTAAGGGCTGAGAAAACGCGTTTATTTCGGGCTGAAAAACACGTATTGAAAAGTGAGCTGTTGCTTCCCCATAAGTGAAATGGGGGTGACCAAAGTTGCCAAAACGTGTTTATTTCTGCTGAAAAACACGTTTTGACAACTTCTCCACACTGGGGTTAAGGGCTGACTCAGGGGGCTCTTCTGAGCCAGGCAGTTACACCGGGATTCCAAAGACTGAGAAAACGCGTTTACTTCGGGCTGAAAAACACGTTTTGAAAACTGTGCTGTTCCTGCCCTATAACTTACATGGGGGTGACCGAAGATGCCAAAACGTGTTTATTTCTGCTGAAAAACACGTTTTGACAACTTCTGCACACTGGGGTTAAGGGCTGACTCAGGGGGCTCTTCTGAGCCAGGCAGTTACACTGGGATTCCAAAGGCTGAGAAAACGCGTTTATTTTGGGCTGAAAAACATGTTTTGAAAAGTGTG
The DNA here is from genome assembly GCF_055471065.1 of Atractosteus spatula. Lineage (NCBI taxonomy): Eukaryota > Metazoa > Chordata > Actinopteri > Semionotiformes > Lepisosteidae > Atractosteus > Atractosteus spatula. The sequence continues at coordinate 16,398,211 of NC_142716.1, read as the reverse complement.
CTGTTGCTGCCCCATAAGTTACATGGGGGTGACCAAAGTTGCCAAAACGTGTTTATTTCTGCTGAAAAACATGTTTTGACAACTTCTCCACACTGGGGTTAAGGGCTGACTCAGGGGGCTCTTCTGAGCCAGGCAGTTACACCGGGTTTCCAAAGGCTGAGAAAACGTGTTTACTTCGGGCTGAAAAACACGTTTTGAAAAGTGTGCTGTTGCTTCCCCATAAGATACATGGGGGTGACCAAAGTTGCCAAAACGTGTTTATTTCTGCTGAAAAACAAGTTTTGACAACTTCTGGACACTGGGGTTAAGGGCTGACTCAGGGGGCTCTTCTGAGCCAGGCAGTTACACCGGGATTCCAAAGACTGAGAAAACGCGTTTACTTCGGGCTGAAAAACACGTTTTGAATAGTGTGCTGTTGCTGCCCCATAAGTTACATGGGGGTGACCAAAGTTGCCAAAACGTGTTTATTTCTGCTGAAAAACACGTTTTGACAACTTCTGCACACAGGGGTTAAGGGCTGACTCAGGGGGCTCTTCTGAGCCAGGCAGTTACACCGGGATTCCAAAGGCTGAGAAAACGCGTTTATTTTGGGATGAAAAACACGTTTTGAAAAGTGTGCTGTTGCTGCACCATAAGTTACATGGGGGTGACCAAAGTAGCCAAAACGTGTTTATTTCTGCTGAAAAACACGTTTTGACAATTTCTGAACACTGGGGTTAAGGGCTGACTCAGTGTGCTCTTCTGAGCCAGGCAGTTACACTGCGATTCTAAGGGCTGAGAAAACGCGTTTATTTCGGACTGAAAAACACGTTTTGAAAAGTGTGCTGTTCGTGCCCTATAACTTACATGGGGGTGACCAAAGTTGCCAAAACGTGTTTATTTCTGCTGAAAAACACGTTTTGACAATTTCTGCACACTGGGGTTAAGGGCTGACTCAGTGTGCTCTTCTGAGCCAGGCAGTTACTCTGCGATTCTAAGGGCTGAGAGCACGCGTTTATTTCGGGCTGAAAAACACGTTTTGAAAAGTGTGCTGTTCCTGCCCTATAACTTACATGGTGTTGACCAAAGTTGCCAAAACGTGTTTATTTCTGCTGAAAAACACGTTTTGACAATTTCTGCACACTGGGGTTAAGGGCTGACTCACTGTGCTCTTCTGAGCCAGGCAGTTACACTGCGATTCTAAGGGCTGAGAAAACGCGTTTATTTCGGGCTGAAAAACACGTTTTGAAAAGTGTGCTGTTCCTGCCCTATAACTTACATGGGGGTGACCAAAGTTGCCAAAACGTGTTTATTTCTGTTGAAAAACACGTTTTGACAATTTCTGCACACTGGGGTTAAGGGCTGACTCAGTGTGCTCTTCTGAGCCAGGCAGTTACACTGCGATTCTAAGGGCTGAGAAAACGCGTTTATTTCGGGCTTAAAAACACGTTTTGAAAACTGTGCTGTTCCTGCCCTATAACTTACATGGGGGTGACCAAAGTTGCCAAAACGTGTTTATTTCTGCTGAAAAACATGTTTTGACACTTTCTACACACTGGGGTTAAGGACTGACTCAGTGTGCTCTTCTGAGCCAGACAGTTCCACTGTAATTCTAAACGCTGAGAAAACGCGTTAATTTCGGGCTGAAAAACACGTTTTGAAAACTGTGCTGTTCCTGCCCTATAACTTACATGGGTGTGACCGAAGTTGCCAAAACGTGTTTATTTCTGCTGAAAAACACGTTTTGACAATTTCTGCACACTGGGGTTAAGGGCTGACTCAGTGTGCTCTTCTGAGCCAGGCAGTTACACTGAGATTCTAAGGGCTGAGAAAACGGGTTTATTTCGGGCTGAAAAACACGTTTTGAAAACTGAGATGTTCCTGCCCTATAAGTTACATGGTGGTGACCAAAGTTGCCAAAACGTGTTTATTTCTGCTGAAAAACACGTTTTGACAATTTCTGCACACTGGGGTTAAGGGCTGACTCAGTGTGCTCTTCTGAGCCAGGCAGTTACACTGCGATTCTAAGGGCTGAGAAAACGCGTTTATTTTGGGCTGAAAAACACGTTTTGAAAAGTGTGCTGTTCCTGCCCTATAACTTACATGGGGGTGACCAAAGTTGCCAAAACGTGTTTATTTCTGCTGAAAAACACGTTTTGACAATTTCTGCACACTGGGGTTAAGGGCTGACTCAGTGTGCTCTTCTGAGCCAGGCAGTTACACTGCGATTCCAAGGGCTGAGAAACGCATTTATTTCGGGCTGAAAAACACGTTTTGAAAAGTGTGCTGTTCCTGCCCTATAACTTACATGGGGGTGACCACAGTTGCCAAAACGTGTTTATTGCTGCTGAAAAACACATTTTGACAATTTCTGATCACTGGGGTTAAGGGCAGACTCAGTGTGCTCTTCTGAGCCAGGCAGTTACACTGCGATTCTAAGGGCTGAGAGCACGCGTTTATTTCGGGCTGAAAAACACGTATTGAAAAGTGTGCTGTTCCTGCCCTATAACTTACATGGTGTTGACCAAAGTTGCCAAAACGTGTTTATTTCTGCTGAAAAACACGTTTTGACAATTTCTGCACACTGGGGTTAAGGGCTGACTCACTGTGCTCTTCTGAGCCAGGCAGTTACACTGCGATTCTAAGGGCTGAGAAAACGCGTTTATTTCGGGCTGAAAAACACGTTTTGAAAAGTGTGCTGTTCCTGCCCTATAACTTACATGGGGGTGACCAAAGTTGCCAAAACGTGTTTATTTCTGCTGAAAAACACGTTTTGACAATTTCTGCACACTGGGGTTAAGGGCTGACTCAGTGTGTTCTTCTGAGCCAGGCAGTTACACTGCGATTCTAAGGGCTGAGAAAACGCGTTTATTTCGGGCTGAAAAACACGTTTTGAAAACTGTGCTGTTCCTGGCCTATAACTTACATGGTGGTGACCAAAGTTGCCAAAACGTGTTTATTTCTGCTGAAAAACACGTTTTGACAATTTCTGCACACTGGGGTTAATGGCTGACTCAGTGTGCTCTTCTGAGCCAGGCAGTTACACTGCGATTCTAAGGGCTGAGAAAACGCGTTTATATCGGGCTGAAAAACACGTTTTGAAAAGTGAGCTGTTGCTTCCCCATAAGTGAAATGGGGGTGACCAAAGTTGCCAAAACGTGTTTATTTCTGCTGAAAAACACGTTTTGACAACTTCTCCACACTGGGGTTAAGGGCTGACTCAGGGGGCTCTTCTGAGCCAGGCAGTTACAACGGGATTCCAAAGACTGAGAAAACGCGTTTACTTCGGGCTGAAAAACACGTTTTGAAAACTGTGCTGTTCCTGCCCTATAACTTACATGGGGGTGACCGAAGATGCCAAAACGTGTTTATTTCTGCTGAAAAACACGTTTTGACAACTTCTGCACACTGGGGTTAAGGGCTGACTCAGGGGGCTCTTCTGAGCCAGGCAGTTACACTGGGATTCCAAAGGCTGAGAAAACGCGTTTATTTTGGGCTGAAAAACATGTTTTGAAAAGTGTGCTGTTGCTGCCCCATAAGTTACATGGGGGTGACCAAAGTTGCCAAAACGTGTTTATTTCTGCTGAAAAACACGTTTTGAAAACTTCTCCACACTGGGGTTAAGGGCTGACTCAGGGGGCTCTTCTGAGCCAGGCAGTTACACCGGGTTTCCAAAGGCTGAGAAAACGTGTTTACTTCGGGCTGAAAAACACGTTTTGAAAAGTGTGCTGTTGCTTCCCCATAAGATACATGGGGGTGACCAAAGTTGCCAAAACGTGTTTATTTCTGCTGAAAAACAAGTTTTGACAACTTCTGCACACTGGGGTTAAGGGCTGACTCAGGGGGCTCTTCTGAGCCAGGCAGTTACACCGGGATTCCAAAGACTGAGAAAACGCGTTTACTTCGGGCTGAAAAACACGTTTTGAATAGTGTGCTGTTGCTGCCCCATAAGTTACATGGGGGTGACCAAACTTGCCAAAACGTGTTTATTTCTGCTGAAAAACACGTTTTGACAACTTCTGCACACAGGGGTTAAGGGCTGACTCAGGGGGCTCTTCTGAGCCAGGCAGTTACACCGGGATTCCAAAGGCTGAGAAAACGCGTTTATTTTGGGATGAAAAAAACGTTTTGAAAAGTGTGCTGTTGCTGCATCATAAGTTACATGGGGGTGACCAAAGTAGCCAAAACGTGTTTATTTCTGCTGAAAAACATGTTTTGACAACTTCTCCACACTGGGGTTAAGGGCTGACTCAGGGGGCTCTTCTGAGCCAGGCAGTTACACTGGGATTCCACAGGCTGAGAAAACGCGTTTATTTTGGGCTGAAAAACACGTTTTGAAAAGTGTGCTGTTGCTTCCCCATAAGTTAAATGGGGGTGACCAAAGTTGCCAAAACGTGTTTATTTCTGCTGAAAAACACGTTTTGACAACTTCTGTACACTGGGGTTAAGGGCTGACTCAGGGGGCTCTTCTGAGCCAGGCAGTTACACCAGGATTCCAAAGGCTGAGAAAACACGTTTATTTTGGGATGAAAAACACCTTTTGAAAAGTGTGCTGTTGCTGCCCCAAAAGTTACATGGGGGTGACCAAAGTTGCCAAAACGTGTTTATTTCTGCTGAAAAACACGTTTTGACAACTTCTGCACACTGGGGTTAAGGGCTGACTCAGTGTGCTCTTCTGAGCCAGGCAGTTACACTGCGATTCTAAGGGCTGAGAAAACACGTTTATTTCGGGCTGAAAAACACGTTTTGAAAACTGTACTGTTCCTGGCCTATAACTTACATGGTGGTGACCAAAGTTGCCAAAACGTGTTTATTTCTGCTGAAAAACACGTTTTGACAATTTCTGCACACTGGGGTTAAGGGCTGACTCAGTGTGCTCTTCTGAGCCAGGCAGTTACACTGCGATTCTAAGGGCTGAGAAAACGCGTTTATTTCGGGCTGAAAAACACGTTTTGAAAACTGTGTTGTTCATGCCCTATAACTTACATGGGGTTGACCAAAGTTGCCAAAACGTGTTTATTGCTGCTGAAAAACACGTTTTGACACTATCTGCACACTGGGGTTATTGACTGACTCAGTGTGCTCTTCTGAGCCAGGCAGTTACACTGCGATTCTAAGGGCTGAGAAAACGCGTTTATTTCGGGCTGAAAAACACGTTTTGAAAAGTGTGCTGTTGCTGCCCCATAAGTTAATTGGGGATGTCCAAAGTTGCCAAAACGTGTTTATTTCTGCTGAAAAACACGTTTTGACAACTTCTCCACACTGGGGTTAAGGGCTGACTCAGGGAGCTCTTCTGAGCCAGGCAGTTACACCGGGTTTCCAAAGGCTGAGAAAACGTGTTTAATTCGGGCTGAAAAACACGTTTTGAAAAGTGTGCTGTTGCTTCCCCATAAGATACATGGGGGTGACCAAAGTTGCCAAAACGTGTTTATTTCTGCTGAAAAACACGTTTTGACAATTTCTGCACACTGGGGTTAATGGCTGACTCAGTGTGCTCTTCTGAGCCAGGCAGTTACACTGCGATTCTAAGGGCTGAGAAAACGCGTTTATTTCGGGCTGAAAAACACGTTTTGAAAAGTGAGCTGTTGCTTCCCCATAAGTGAAATGGGGGTGACCAAAGTTGCCAAAACGTGTTTATTTCTGCTGAAAAACACGTTTTGACAACTTCTCCACACTGGGGTTAAGGGCTGACTCAGGGGGCTCTTCTGAGCCAGGCAGTTACACCGGGATTCCAAAGACTGAGAAAACGCGTTTACTTCGGGCTGAAAAACACGTTTTGAAAACTGTGCTGTTCCTGCCCTATAACTTACATGGGGGTGACCGAAGATGCCAAAACGTGTTTATTTCTGCTGAAAAACACGTTTTGACAACTTCTGCACACTGGGGTTAAGGGCTGACTCAGGGGGCTCTTCTGAGCCAGGCAGTTACACTGGGATTCCAAAGGCTGAGAAAACGCGTTTATTTTGGGCTGAAAAACATGTTTTGAAAAGTGTGCTGTTGCTGCCCCATAAGTTACATGGGGGTGACCAAAGTTGCCAAAACGTGTTTATTTCTGCTGAAAAACACGTTTTGACAACTTCTCCACACTGGGGTTAAGGGCTGACTCAGGGGGCTCTTCTGAGCCAGGCAGTTACACCGGGTTTCCAAAGGCTGAGAAAACGTGTTTACTTCGGGCTGAAAAACACGTTTTGAAAAGTGTGCTGTTGTTTCCCCATAAGATACATGGGGGTGACCAAAGTTGCCAAAACGTGTTTATTTCTGCTGAAAAACAAGTTTTGACAACTTCTGCACACTGGGGTTAAGGGCTGACTCAGGGGGCTCTTCTGAGCCAGGCAGTTACACCGGGATTCCAAAGACTGAGAAAACGCGTTTACTTCGGGCTGAAAAACACGTTTTGAATAGTGTGCTGTTGCTGCCCCATAAGTTACATGGGGGTGACCAAAGTTGCCAAAACGTGTTTATTTCTACTGAAAAACACGTTTTGACAACTTCTGCACACAGGGGTTAAGGGCTGACTCAGGGGGCTCTTCTGAGCCAGGCAGTTACACCGGGATTCCAAAGGCTGAGAAAACGCGTTTATTTTGGGATGAAAAACACGTTTTGAAAAGTGTGCTGTTGCTGCACCATAAGTTACATGGGGGTGACCAAAGTAGCCAAAACGTGTTTATTTCTGCTGAAAAACACGTTTTGACAACTTCTCCACACTGGGGTTAAGGGCTGACTCAGGGGGCTCTTCTGAGCCAGGCAGTTACACCGGGTTTCCAAAGGCTGAGAAAACGTGTTTACTTCGGACTGAAAAACACGTTTTGAAAAGTGTGCTGTTGCTTCCCCATAAGATACATGGGGGTGACCAAAGTTGCCAAAACGTGTTTATTTCTGCTGAAAAACAAGTTTTGACAACTTCTGCACACTGGGTTTAAGGGCTGACTCAGGGGGCTCTTCTGAGCCAGGCTGTTACACCGGGATTCCAAAGACTGAGAAAACGCGTTTACTTCGGGCTGAAAAACACGTTTTGAAAAGTGTGCTGTTGCTGCCCCATAAGTTACATGGGGGTGACCAAAGTTGCCAAAACGTGTTTATTTCTGCTGAAAAACACGTTTTGACAACTTCTGCACACAGGGGTTAAGGGCTGACTCAGGGGGCTCTTCTGAGCCAGGCAGTTACACCGGGATTCCAATGGCTGAGAAAACGCATTTACTTCGGGCTGAAAAACACGTTTTGAAAAGTTTGCTATTGCTGCCCCATAAGTTACATGGGGGTGACCAAAGTTGCCAAAACGTGTTTATTTCTGCTGAAAAACACGTTTTGACAACTTCTGCACACTGGGGTTAAGGGCTGACTCAGGGTCTCTTCTGAGCCATGCAGTTACACTGGGATTCCAAAGACTGAGAAAATGCGTTTATTTTGGGCTGAAAAACACGTTTTGAAAAGTGTGCTGTTGCTGCCCCATAAGTTACCTGGGGGTGACCAAAGTTGCCAAAACGTGTTTATTTCTGCTGAAAAACACGTTTTGACAACTTCTGCACACTGGGGTGAAGGGCTGACTCAGGGGGCTCTTCTGAGCCAGGCAGTTACACTGGGATTCCAAAGGCTGAGAAAACGCGTTTATTTTGGGCTGAAAAACACGTTTTGAAAAGTGTGCTGTTGCTTCCCCATAAGTTAAATGGGGGTGACCAAAGTTGCCAAAACGTGTTTATTTCTGCTGAAAAACACGTTTTGACAACTTCTGTACACTGGGGTTAAGGGCTGACTCAGGGGGCTCTTCTGAGCCAGGCAGTTACACCAGGATTCCAAAGGCTGAGAAAACGCGTTTATTTTGGGATGAAAAACACCTTTTGAAAAGTGTGCTGTTGCTGCCCCATAAGTTACATGGGGGTGACCAAAGTTGCCAAAACGTATTTATTTCTGCTGAAAAACACGTTTTGACAACTTCTGCACACTGGGGTTAAGGGCTGACTCAGTGTGCTCTTCTGAGCCAGGCAGTTACACTGCGATTCTAAGGGCTGAGAAAACACGTTTATTTCGGGCTGAAAAACACGTTTTGAAAACTGTACTGTTCCTGGCCTATAACTTACATGGTGGTGACCAAAGATGCCAAAACTTGTTTATTTCTGCTGAAAAACACGTTTTGACAATTTCTGCACACTGGGGTTAAGGGCTGACTCAGTGTGCTCTTCTGAGCCAGGCAGTTACACTGCGATTCTAAGGGCTGAGAAAACGCGTTTATTTCGGGCTGAAAAACACGTTTTGAAAACTGTGTTGTTCATGCCCTATAACTTACATGGGGTTGACCAAAGTTGCCAAAACGTGTTTATTGCTGCTGAAAAACACGTTTTGACACTATCTGCACACTGGGGTTATTGACTGACTCAGTGTGCTCTTCTGAGCCAGGCAGTTACACTGCGATTCTAAGGGCTGAGAAAACGCGTTTATTTCGGGCTGAAAAACACGTTTTGAAAAGTGTGCTGTTGCTGCCCCATAAGTTAAATGGGGATGTCCAAAGTTGCCAAAACGTGTTTATTTTTGCTGAAAAACACGTTTTGACAATTTCTGCACACTGGGGTTAAGGGCTGACTCAGTGTGCTCTTCTGAGCCAGGCAGTTACACTGTGATTCCAAGGGCTGAGAAAACGCGTTTATTTCGGGCTGAAAAACACGTTTTGAAAAGTGTGCTGTTCCTGCCCTATAACTTACATGGGGGTGACCAAAGTTGCCAAAACGTGTTTATTTCTGCTGAAAAACACGTTTTGACAACTTCTCCACACTGGGGTTAAGGGCTGACTCAGTGGGCTCTTCTGAGCCAGGCAGTTACACCGGGTTTCCAAAGGCTGAGAAAACGTGTTTACTTCGGGCTGAAAAACACGTTTTGAAAAGTGTGCTGTTGCTTCCCCATAAGATACATGGGGGTGACCAAAGTTGCCAAAACGTGTTTATTTCTGCTGAAAAACACGTGTTGACAACTTCTGCACACAGGGGTTAAGGGCTGACTCAGGGGGCTCTACTGAGCCAGGCAGTTACACCGGGATTCCAAAGGCTGAGAAAACGCGTTTACTTCGGGCTGAAAAACACGTTTTGAAAAGTGTGCTGTTGCTGCACCATAAGTTACATGGGGGTGACCAAAGTTGCCAAAACGTGTTTATTTCTGCTGAAAAACACGTTTTGACAACTTCTGCACACTGGGGTTAAGGGCTGACTCATGGGGCTCTTCTGAGCCAGGCAGTTACACCGGGATTCCAAAGGCTGAGAAAACGCGTTTACTTCGGGCTGAAAAACACGTTATTGAAAAGTGTTCTGTTGCTGCCCCATAAGTTACATGGGGGTGACCAAAGTTGCCAAAACGTGTTTATTGCTCCTGAAAAACACATTTTGACAATTTCTGATCACTGGGGTTAAGGGCAGACTCAGTGTGCTCTTCTGAGCCAGGCAGTTACACTGCGATTCTGAGGGCTGAGAGCACGCGTTTATTTCGGGCTGAAAAACACGTATTGAAAAGTGTGCTGTTCCTGCCCTATAACTTACATGGTGTTGACCAAAGTTGCCAAAACGTGTTTATTTCTGCTGAAAAACACGTTTTGACAATTTCTGCACACTGGGGTTAAGGGCTGACTCACTGTGCTCTTCTGAGCCAGGCAGTTACACTGCGATTCTAAGGGCTGAGAAAACGCGTTTATTTCGGGCTGAAAAACACGTTTTGAAAAGTGTGCTGTTCCTGCCCTATAACTTACATGGGGGTGACCAAAGTTGCCAAAACGTGTTTATTTCTGCTGAAAAACACGTTTTGACAATTTCTGCACACTGGGGTTAAGGGCTAACTCAGTGTGTTCTTCTGAGCCAGGCAGTTACACTGCGATTCTAAGGGCTGAGAAAACGCGTTTATTTCGGGCTGAAAAACACGTTTTGAAAACTGTGCTGTTCCTGGCCTATAACTTACATGGTGGTGACCAAAGTTGCCAAAACGTGTTTATTTCTGCTGAAAAACACGTTTTGACAATTTCTGCACACTGGGGTTAATGGCTGACTCAGTGTGCTCTTCTGAGCCAGGCAGTTACACTGCGATTCTAAGGGCTGAGAAAACGCGTTTATTTCGGGCTGAAAAACACGTTTTGAAAAGTGAGCTGTTGCTTCCCCATAAGTGAAATGGGGGTGACCAAAGTTGCCAAAACGTGTTTATTTCTGCTGAAAAACACGTTTTGACAACTTCTCCACACTGGGGTTAAGGGCTGACTCAGGGGGCTCTTCTGAGCCAGGCAGTTACACCGGGATTCCAAAGACTGAGAAAACGCGTTTACTTCGGGCTGAAAAACACGTTTTGAAAACTGTGCTGTTCCTGCCCTATAACTTACATGGGGGTGACCGAAGATGCCAAAACGTGTTTATTTCTGCTGAAAAACACGTTTTGACAACTTCTGCACACTGGGGTTAAGGGCTGACTCAGGGGGCTCTTCTGAGCCAGGCAGTTACACTGGGATTCCAAAGGCTGAGAAAACGCGTTTATTTTGGGCTGAAAAACATGTTTTGAAAAGTGTGCTGTTGCTGCCCCATAAGTTACATGGGGGTGACCAAAGTTGCCAAAACGTGTTTATTTCTGCTGAAAAACACGTTTTGAAAACTTCTCCACACTGGGGTTAAGGGCTGACTCAGGGGGCTCTTCTGAGCCAGGCAGTTACACCGGGTTTCCAAAGGCTGAGAAAACGTGTTTACTTCGGGCTGAAAAACACGTTTTGAAAAGTGTGCTGTTGCTTCCCCATAAGATACATGGTGGTGACCAAAGTTGCCAAAACGTGTTTATTTCTGCTGAAAAACAAGTTTTGACAACTTCTGCACACTGGGGTTAAGGGCTGACTCAGGGGGCTCTTCTGAGCCAGGCAGTTACACCGGGATTCCAAAGACTGAGAAAACGCGTTTACTTCGGGCTGAAAAACACGTTTTGAATAGTGTGCTGTTGCTGCCCCATAAGTTACATGGGGGTGACCAAAGTTGCCAAAACGTGTTTATTTCTGCTGAAAAACACGTTTTGACAACTTCTGCACACAGGGGTTAAGGGCTGACTCAGGGGGCTCTTCTGAGCCAGGCAGTTACACCGGGATTCCAAAGGCTGAGAAAACGCGTTTATTTTGGGATGAAAAACACGTTTTGAAAAGTGTGCTGTTGCTGCACCATAAGTTACATGGGGGTGACCAAAGTAGCCAAAACGTGTTTATTTCTGCTGAAAAACACGTTTTGACAACTTCTCCACACTGGGGTTAAGGGCTGACTCAGGGGGCTCTTCTGAGCCAGGCAGTTACACTGCGATTCTAAGGGCTGAGAAAACACGTTTATTTCGGGCTGAAAAACACGTTTTGAAAACTGTGTTGTTCATGCCCTATAACTTACATGGGGTTGACCAAAGTTGCCAAAACGTGTTTATTGCTGCTGAAAAACACGTTTTGACACTATCTGCACACTGGGGTTATTGACTGACTCAGTGTGCTCTTCTGAGCCAGGCAGTTACACTGCGATTCTAAGGGCTGAGAAAACGCGTTTATTTCGGGCTGAAAAACACGTTTTGAAAAGTGTGCTGTTGCTGCCCCATAAGTTAATTGGGGATGTCCAAAGTTGCCAAAACGTGTTTATTTCTGCTGAAAAACACGTTTTGACAACTTCTCCACACTGGGGTTAAGGGCTGACTCAGGGAGCACTTCTGAGCCAGGCAGTTACACCGGGTTTCCAAAGGCTGAGAAAACGTGTTTACTTCGGGCTGAAAAACACGTTTTGAAAAGTGTGCTGTTGCTTCCCCATAAGATACATGGGGGTGACCAAAGTTGCCAAAACGTGTTTATTTCTGCTGAAAAACACGTTTTGACAATTTCTGCACACTGGGGTTAATGGCTGACTCAGTGTGCTCTTCTGAGCCAGGCAGTTACACTGCGATTCTAAGGGCTGAGAAAACGCGTTTATTTCGGGCTGAAAAACACGTTTTGAAAAGTGAGCTGTTGCTTCCCCATAAGTGAAATGGGGGTGACCAAAGTTGCCAAAACGTGTTTATTTCTGCTGAAAAACACGTTTTGACAACTTCTCCACACTGGGGTTAAGGGCTGACTCAGGGGGCTCTTCTGAGCCAGGCAGTTACACCGGGATTCCAAAGACTGAGAAAACGCGTTTACTTCGGGCTGAAAAACACGTTTTGAAAACTGTGCTGTTCCTGCCCTATAACTTACATGGGGGTGACCGAAGATGCCAAAACGTGTTTATTTCTGCTGAAAAACACGTTTTGACAACTTCTGCACACTGGGGTTAAGGGCTGACTCAGGGGGCTCTTCTGAGCCAGGCAGTTACACTGGGATTCCAAAGGCTGAGAAAACGCGTTTATTTTGGGCTGAAAAACATGTTTTGAAAAGTGTGCTGTTGCTGCCCCATAAGTTACATGGGGGTGACCAAAGTTGCCAAAACGTGTTTATTTCTGCTGAAAAACACGTTTTGACAACTTCTCCACACTGGGGTTAAGGGCTGACTCAGGGGGCTCTTCTGAGCCAGGCAGTTACACCGGGTTTCCAAAGGCTGAGAAAACGTGTTTACTTCGGGCTGAAAAACACGTTTTGAAAAGTGTGCTGTTGCTTCCCCATAAGATACATGGGGGTGACCAAAGTTGCCAAAACGTGTTTATTTCTGCTGAAAAACAAGTTTTGACAACTTCTGCACACTGGGTTTAAGGGCTGACTCAGGGGGCTCTTCTGAGCCAGGCTGTTACACCGGGATTCCAAAGACTGAGAAAACACGTTTACTTCGGGCTGAAAAACACGTTTTGAAAAGTGTGCTGTTGCTGCCCCATAAGTTACATGGGGGTGACCAAAGTTGCCAAAACGTGTTTATTTCTGCTGAAAAACACGTTTTGACAACTTCTGCACACAGGGGTTAAGGGCTGACTCAGGGGGCTCTTCTGAGCCAGGCAGTTACACCGGGATTCCAATGGCTGAGAAAACGCATTTACTTCGGGCTGAAAAACACGTTTTGAAAAGTGTGCTATTGCTGCCCCATAAGTTACATGGGGGTGACCAAAGTTGCCAAAACGTGTTTATTTCTGCTGAAAAACACGTTTTGACAACTTCTGCACACTGGGGTTAAGGGCTGACTCAGGGTCTCTTCTGAGCCATGCAGTTACACTGGGATTCCAAAGACTGAGAAAATGCGTTTATTTTGGGCTGAAAAACACGTTTTGAAAATTGTGCTGTTGCTGCCCCATAAGTTACCTGGGGGTGACCAAAGTTGCCAAAACGTATTTATTTCTGCTGAAAAACACGTTTTGACAACTTCTGCACACTGGGGTTAAGGGCTGACTCAGGGGGCTCTTCTGAGCCAGGCAGTTACACCAGGATTCCAAAGGCTGAGAAAACGCGTTTATTTTGGGATGAAAAACACCTTTTGAAAAGTGTGCTGTTGCTGCCCCATAAGTTACATGGGGGTGACCAAAGTTGCCAAAACGTATTTATTTCTGCTGAAAAACACGTTTTGACAACTTCTGCACACTGGGGTTAAGGGCTGACTCAGTGTGCTCTTCTGAGCCAGGCAGTTACACTGCGATTCTAAGGGCTGAGAAAACACGTTTATTTCGGGCTGAAAAACACGTTTTGAAAACTGTACTGTTCCTGGCCTATAACTTACATGGTGGTGACCAAAGTTGCCAAAACGTGTTTATTTCTGCTGAAAAACACGTTTTGACAATTTCTGCACACTGGGGTTAAGGGCTGACTCAGTGTGCTCTTCTGAGCCAGGCAGTTACACTGCGATTCTAAGGGCTGAGAAAACGCGTTTATTTCGGGCTGAAAAACACGTTTTGAAAACTGTGTTGTTCATGCCCTATAACTTACATGGGGTTGACCAAAGTTGCCAAAACGTGTTTATTGCTGCTGAAAAACACGTTTTGACACTATCTGCACACTGGGGTTATTGACTGACTCAGTGTGCTCTTCTGAGCCAGGCAGTTACACTGCGATTCTAAGGGCTGAGAAAACGCGTTTATTTCGGGCTGAAAAACACGTTTTGAAAAGTGTGCTGTTGCTGCCCCATAAGTTAAATGGGGATGTCCAAAGTTGCCAAAACGTGTTTATTTTTGCTGAAAAACACGTTTTGACAATTTCTGCACACTGGGGTTAAGGGCTGACTCAGTGTGCTCTTCTGAGCCAGGCAGTTACACTGTGATTCCAAGGGCTGAGAAAACGCGTTTATTTCGGGCTGAAAAACACGTTTTGAAAAGTGTGCTGTTCCTGCCCTATAACTTACATGGGGGTGACCAAAGTTGCCAAAACGTGTTTATTTCTGCTGAAAAACACGTTTTGACAACTTCTCCACACTGGGGTTAAGGGCTGACTCAGTGGGCTCTTCTGAGCCAGGCAGTTACACCGGGTTTCCAAAGGCTGAGAAAACGTGTTTACTTCGGGCTGAAAAACACGTTTTGAAAAGTGTGCTGTTGCTTCCCCATAAGATACATGGGGGTGACCAAAGTTGCCAAAACGTGTTTATTTCTGCTGAAAAACACGTGTTGACAACTTCTGCACACAGGGGTTAAGGGCTGACTCAGGGGGCTCTTCTGAGCCAGGCAGTTACACCGGGATTCCAAAGGCTGAGAAAACGCGTTTACTTCGGGCTGAAAAACACGTTTTGAAAAGTGTCCTGTTGCTGCACCATAAGTTACATGGGGGTGACCAAAGTTGCCAAAACGTGTTTATTTCTGCTGAAAAACACGTTTTGACAACTTCTGCACACTGGGGTTAAGGGCTGACTCATGGGGCTCTTCTGAGCCAGGCAGTTACACCGGGATTCCAAAGGCTGAGAAAACGCGTTTACTTCGGGCTGAAAAACACGTTATTGAAAAGTGTTCTGTTGCTGCCCCATAAGTTACATGGGGGTGACCAAAGTTGCCAAAACGTGTTTATTTCTGCTGAAAAACACGTTTTGAAAACTTCTCCACACTGGGGTTAAGGGCTGACTCAGGGGGCTCTTCTGAGCCAGGCAGTTACACCGGGTTTCCAAAGGCTGAGAAAACGTGTTTACTTCGGGCTGAAAAACACGTTTTGAAAAGTGTGCTGTTGCTTCCCCATAAGATACATGGTGGTGACCAAAGTTGCCAAAACGTGTTTATTTCTGCTGAAAAACAAGTTTTGACAACTTCTGCACACTGGGGTTAAGGGCTGACTCAGGGGGCTCTTCTGAGCCAGGCAGTTACACTGCGATTCTAAGGGCTGAGAAAACACGTTTATTTCGGGCTGAAAAACACGTTTTGAAAACTGTGTTGTTCATGCCCTATAACTTACATGGGGTTGACCAAAGTTGCCAAAACGTGTTTATTGCTGCTGAAAAACACGTTTTGACACTATCTGCACACTGGGGTTATTGACTGACTCAGTGTGCTCTTCTGAGCCAGGCAGTTACACTGCGATTCTAAGGGCTGAGAAAACGCGTTTATTTCGGGCTGAAAAACACGTTTTGAAAAGTGTGCTGTTGCTGCCCCATAAGTTAATTGGGGATGTCCAAAGTTGCCAAAACGTGTTTATTTCTGCTGAAAAACACGTTTTGACAACTTCTCCACACTGGGGTTAAGGGCTGACTCAGGGGGCTCTTCTGAGCCAGGCAGTTACACCGGGTTTCCAAAGGCTGAGAAAACGTGTTTACTTCGGGCTGAAAAACACGTTTTGAAAAGTGTGCTGTTGCTTCCCCATAAGATACATGGGGGTGACCAAAGTTGCCAAAACGTGTTTATTTCTGCTGAAAAACACGTTTTGACAATTTCTGCACACTGGGGTTAATGGCTGACTCAGTGTGCTCTTCTGAGCCAGGCAGTTACACTGCGATTCTAAGGGCTGAGAAAACGCGTTTATTTCGGGCTGAAAAACACGTTTTGAAAAGTGAGCTGTTGCTTCCCCATAAGTGAAATGGGGGTGACCAAAGTTGCCAAAACGTGTTTATTTCTGCTGAAAAACACGTTTTGACAACTTCTCCACACTGGGGTTAAGGGCTGACTCAGGGGGCTCTTCTGAGCCAGGCAGTTACACCGGGATTCCAAAGACTGAGAAAACGCGTTTACTTCGGGCTGAAAAACACGTTTTGAAAACTGTGCTGTTCCTGCCCTATAACTTACATGGGGGTGACCGAAGATGCCAAAACGTGTTTATTTCTGCTGAAAAACACGTTTTGACAACTTCTGCACACTGGGGTTAAGGGCTGACTCAGGGGGCTCTTCTGAGCCAGGCAGTTACACTGGGATTCCAAAGGCTGAGAAAACGCGTTTATTTTGGGCTGAAAAACATGTTTTGAAAAGTGTGCTGTTGCTGCCCCATAAGTTACATGGGGGTGACCAAAGTTGCCAAAACGTGTTTATTTCTGCTGAAAAACACGTTTTGACAACTTCTCCACACTGGGGTTAAGGGCTGACTCAGGGGGCTCTTCTGAGCCAGGCAGTTACACCGGGTTTCCAAAGGCTGAGAAAACGTGTTTACTTCGGGCTGAAAAACACGTTTTGAAAAGTGTGCTGTTGCTTCCCCATAAGATACATGGGGGTGACCAAAGTTGCCAAAACGTGTTTATTTCTGCTGAAAAACAAGTTTTGACAACTTCTGCACACTGGGTTTAAGGGCTGACTCAGGGGGCTCTTCTGAGCCAGGCTGTTACACCGGGATTCCAAAGACTGAGAAAACGCGTTTACTTCGGGCTGAAAAACACGTTTTGAAAAGTGTGCTGTTGCTGCCCCATAAGTTACATGGGGGTGACCAAAGTTGCCAAAACGTGTTTATTTCTGCTGAAAAACACGTTTTGACAACTTCTGCACACAGGGGTTAAGGGCTGACTCAGGGGGCTCTTCTGAGCCAGGCAGTTACACCGGGATTCCAATGGCTGAGAAAACGCATTTACTTCGGGCTGAAAAACACGTTTTGAAAAGTGTGCTATTGCTGCCCCATAAGTTACATGGGGGTGACCAAAGTTGCCAAAACGTGTTTATTTCTGCTGAAAAACACGTTTTGACAACTTCTGCACACTGGGGTTAAGGGCTGACTCAGGGTCTCTTCTGAGCCATGCAGTTACACTGGGATTCCAAAGACTGAGAAAATGCGTTTATTTTGGGCTGAAAAACACGTTTTGAAAATTGTGCTGTTGCTGCCCCATAAGTTACCTGGGGGTGACCAAAGTTGCCAAAACGTGTTTATTTCTGCTGAAAAACACGTTTTGACAACTTCTGCACACTGGGGTTAAGGGCTGACTCAGGGGGCTCTTCTGAGCCAGGCAGTTACACCAGGATTCCAAAGGCTGAGAAAACGCGTTTATTTTGGGATGAAAAACACCTTTTGAAAAGTGTGCTGTTGCTGCCCCATAAGTTACATGGGGGTGACCAAAGTTGCCAAAACGTATTTATTTCTGCTGAAAAACACGTTTTGACAACTTCTGCACACTGGGGTTAAGGGCTGACTCAGTGTGCTCTTCTGAGCCAGGCAGTTACACTGCGATTCTAAGGGCTGAGAAAACACGTTTATTTCGGGCTGAAAAACACGTTTTGAAAACTGTACTGTTCCTGGCCTATAACTTACATGGTGGTGACCAAAGTTGCCAAAACGTGTTTATTTCTGCTGAAAAA
This sequence comes from Atractosteus spatula, assembly GCF_055471065.1. Classification (NCBI taxonomy): domain Eukaryota; kingdom Metazoa; phylum Chordata; class Actinopteri; order Semionotiformes; family Lepisosteidae; genus Atractosteus; species Atractosteus spatula. The sequence goes on along the minus strand of NC_142716.1, from coordinate 16,380,634 downwards.
CACGTTTTGACAATTTCTGCACACTGGGGTTAAGGGCTGACTCAGTGTGCTCTTCTGAGCCAGGCAGTTACACTGCGATTCTAAGGGCTGAGAAAACGCGTTTATTTCGGGCTGAAAAACACGTTTTGAAAACTGTGTTGTTCATGCCCTATAACTTACATGGGGTTGACCAAAGTTGCCAAAACGTGTTTATTGCTGCTGAAAAACACGTTTTGACACTATCTGCACACTGGGGTTATTGACTGACTCAGTGTGCTCTTCTGAGCCAGGCAGTTACACTGCGATTCTAAGGGCTGAGAAAACGCGTTTATTTCGGGCTGAAAAACACGTTTTGAAAAGTGTGCTGTTGCTGCCCCATAAGTTAAATGGGGATGTCCAAAGTTGCCAAAACGTGTTTATTTTTGCTGAAAAACACGTTTTGACAATTTCTGCACACTGGGGTTAAGGGCTGACTCAGTGTGCTCTTCTGAGCCAGGCAGTTACACTGTGATTCCAAGGGCTGAGAAAACGCGTTTATTTCGGGCTGAAAAACACGTTTTGAAAAGTGTGCTGTTCCTGCCCTATAACTTACATGGGGGTGACCAAAGTTGCCAAAACGTGTTTATTTCTGCTGAAAAACACGTTTTGACAACTTCTCCACACTGGGGTTAAGGGCTGACTCAGTGGGCTCTTCTGAGCCAGGCAGTTACACCGGGTTTCCAAAGGCTGAGAAAACGTGTTTACTTCGGGCTGAAAAACACGTTTTGAAAAGTGTGCTGTTGCTTCCCCATAAGATACATGGGGGTGACCAAAGTTGCCAAAACGTGTTTATTTCTGCTGAAAAACACGTGTTGACAACTTCTGCACACAGGGGTTAAGGGCTGACTCAGGGGGCTCTTCTGAGCCAGGCAGTTACACCGGGATTCCAAAGGCTGAGAAAACGCGTTTACTTCGGGCTGAAAAACACGTTTTGAAAAGTGTCCTGTTGCTGCACCATAAGTTACATGGGGGTGACCAAAGTTGCCAAAACGTGTTTATTTCTGCTGAAAAACACGTTTTGACAACTTCTGCACACTGGGGTTAAGGGCTGACTCATGGGGCTCTTCTGAGCCAGGCAGTTACACCGGGATTCCAAAGGCTGAGAAAACGCGTTTACTTCGGGCTGAAAAACACGTTATTGAAAAGTGTTCTGTTGCTGCCCCATAAGTTACATGGGGGTGACCAAAGTTGCCAAAACGTGTTTATTTCTGCTGAAAAACACGTGTTGACAACTTCTGCACACTGGGGTTTAGGGCTGACTCAGGGTCTCTTCTGAGCCAGGCAGTTACACTGGGATTCCAAAGACTGAGAAAATGCGTTTATTTTGGGCTGAAAAACACGTTTTGAAAAGTGTGCTGTTGCTGCCCCATAAGTTACCTGGGGGTGACCAAAGTTGCCAAAACGTGTTTATTTCTGCTGAAAAACAAGTTTTGACAACTTCTGCACACTGGGGTTAAGGGCTGACTCAGGGGTCTCTTCTGAGCCAGGCAGTTACACTGGGATTCCAAAGGCTGAGAAAACGCGTTTATTTTGGGCTGAAAAACACGTTTTGAAAAGTGAGCTGTTGCTTCCCCATACGTTAAATGGGGGTGACCAAAGTTGCCAAAACGTGTTTATTTCTGCTGAAAAACACGTTTTGACAACTTCTGCACACTGGGGTTAAGGGCTGACTCAGGGGGCTCTTCTGAGCCAGGCAGTTACACCGGGTTTCCAAAGGCTGAGAAAACGTGTTTACTTCGGGCTGAAAAACACGTTTTGAAAAGTGTGCTGTTGCTTCCCCATAAGATACATGGGGGTGACCAAAGTTGCCAAAACGTGTTTATTTCTGCTGAAAAACACGTTTTGACAACTTCTGCACACTGGGGTTAAGGGCTGACTCAGGGGGCTCTTCTGAGCCAGGCAGTTACACCGGGATTCCAAAGGCTGAGAAAACGCGTTTACTTCGGGCTGAAAAACACGTTTTGAAAAGTGTGCTGTTGCTGCACCATAAGTTACATGGGGGTGACCAAAGTTGCCAAAACGTGTTTATTTCTGCTGAAAAACACGTTTTGACAACTTCTGCACACTGAGGTTAAGGGCTGACTCAGGGGGCTCTTCTGAGCCAGGCAGATACACCGGGATTCCAAAGGCTGAGAAAACGCGTTTACTTCGGGCTGAAAAACACGTTTTTGAAAAGTGTGCTGTTGCTGCCCCATAAGTTACATGGGGGTGACCAAAGTTGCCAAAACGTGTTTATTTCTGCTGAAAAACACGTTTTGACAACTTCTGCACACTGGGGATAAGGGCTGACTCAGGGTCTCTTCTGAGCCAGGCAGTTACACTGGGATTCCAAAGACTGAGAAAATGCGTTTATTTTGGGCTGAAAAACACGTTTAGAAAAGTGTGCTGTTGCTGCCCCATAAGTTACCTGGGGGTGACCAAAGTTGCCAAAACGTGTTTATTTCTGCTGAAAAACACGTTTTGACAACTTCTCCACACTGGGGTTAAGGGCTGACTCAGGGGACTCTTCTGAGCCAGGCAGTTACACCGGGTTTCCAAAGGCTGAGAAAACGTGTTTACTTCGGGCTGAAAAACACGTTTTGAAAAGTGTGCTGTTGCTTCCCCATAAGATACTTGGGGGTGACCAAAGTTGCCAAAACGTGTTTATTTCTGCTGAAAAACACGTTTTCACAACTTCTGCACACTGGGGTTAAGGGCTGACTCAGGGGGCTCTTCTGAGCCAGGCAGTTACACCAGGATTCCAAAGACTGAGAAAACGCGTTTACTTCGGGCTGAAAAACACGTTTTGAAAACTGTGCTGTTCCTGCCCTATAAGTTACATGGGGGTGACCGAAGATGCCAAAACGTGTTTATTTCTGCTGAAAAACACGTGTTGACAACTTCTGCACACTGGGGTTTAGGGCTGACTCAGGGTCTCTTCTGAGCCAGGCAGTTACACTGGGATTCCAAAGACTGAGAAAATGCGTTTATTTTGGGCTGAAAAACACGTTTTGAAAAGTGTGCTGTTGCTGCCCCATAAGTTACCTGGGGGTGACCAAAGTTGCCAAAACGTGTTTATTTCTGCTGAAAAACAAGTTTTGACAACTTCTGCACACTGGGGTTAAGGGCTGACTCAGGGGTCTCTTCTGAGCCAGGCAGTTACACTGGGATTCCAAAGGCTGAGAAAACGCGTTTATTTTGGGCTGAAAAACACGTTTTGAAAAGTGAGCTGTTGCTTCCCCATACGTTAAATGGGGGTGACCAAAGTTGCCAAAACGTGTTTATTTCTGCTGAAAAACACGTTTTGACAACTTCTGCACACTGGGGTTAAGGGCTGACTCAGGGGGCTCTTCTGAGCCAGGCAGTTACACCGGGTTTCCAAAGGCTGAGAAAACGTGTTTACTTCGGGCTGAAAAACACGTTTTGAAAAGTGTGCTGTTGCTTCCCCATAAGATACATGGGGGTGACCAAAGTTGCCAAAACGTGTTTATTTCTGCTGAAAAACACGTTTTGACAACTTCTGCACACTGGGGTTAAGGGCTGACTCAGGGGGCTCTTCTGAGCCAGGCAGTTACACCGGGATTCCAAAGGCTGAGAAAACGCGTTTACTTCGGGCTGAAAAACACGTTTTGAAAAGTGTGCTGTTGCTGCACCATAAGTTACATGGGGGTGACCAAAGTTGCCAAAACGTGTTTATTTCTGCTGAAAAACACGTTTTGACAACTTCTGCACACTGAGGTTAAGGGCTGACTCAGGGGGCTCTTCTGAGCCAGGCAGATACACCGGGATTCCAAAGGCTGAGAAAACGCGTTTACTTCGGGCTGAAAAACACGTTTTTGAAAAGTGTGCTGTTGCTGCCCCATAAGTTACATGGGGGTGACCAAAGTTGCCAAAACGTGTTTATTTCTGCTGAAAAACACGTTTTGACAACTTCTGCACACTGGGGATAAGGGCTGACTCAGGGTCTCTTCTGAGCCAGGCAGTTACACTGGGATTCCAAAGACTGAGAAAATGCGTTTATTTTGGGCTGAAAAACACGTTTAGAAAAGTGTGCTGTTGCTGCCCCATAAGTTACCTGGGGGTGACCAAAGTTGCCAAAACGTGTTTATTTCTGCTGAAAAACACGTTTTGACAACTTCTCCACACTGGGGTTAAGGGCTGACTCAGGGGACTCTTCTGAGCCAGGCAGTTACACCGGGTTTCCAAAGGCTGAGAAAACGTGTTTACTTCGGGCTGAAAAACACGTTTTGAAAAGTGTGCTGTTGCTTCCCCATAAGATACTTGGGGGTGACCAAAGTTGCCAAAACGTGTTTATTTCTGCTGAAAAACACGTTTTCACAACTTCTGCACACTGGGGTTAAGGGCTGACTCAGGGGGCTCTTCTGAGCCAGGCAGTTACACCAGGATTCCAAAGACTGAGAAAACGCGTTTACTTCGGGCTGAAAAACACGTTTTGAAAACTGTGCTGTTCCTGCCCTATAAGTTACATGGGGGTGACCGAAGATGCCAAAACGTGTTTATTTCTGCTGAAAAACACGTTTTGACAACTTCTGCACACTGGGGTTAAGGGCTGACTCAGGGGGCTCTTCTGAGCCAGGCAGTTACACTGGGATTCCAAAGGCTGAGAAAACGCGTTTATTTTGGGCTGAAAAACACGTTTTGAAAAGTGTGCTGTTGCTGCCCCATAAGTTACATGGGGGTGACCAAAGTTGCCAAAACGTGTTTATTTCTGCTGAAAAACACGTTTTGACAACTTCTCCACACTGGGGTTAAGGGCTGACTCAGGGGGCTCTTCTGAGCCAGGCAGTTACACCGCGTTTCCAAAGGCTGAGAAAACGTGTTTACTTCGGGCTGAAAAACACGTTTTGAAAAGTGTGCTGTTGCTTCCCCATAAGATACATGGGGGTGACCAAAGTTGCCAAAACGTGTTTATTTCTGCTGAAAAACAAGTTTTGACAACTTCTGCACACTGGGGTTAAGGGCTGACTCAGGGGGCTCTTCTGAGCCAGGCAGTTACACCGGGATTCCAAAGACTGAGAAAACGCGTTTACTTCGGGCTGAAAAACACGTTTTGAATAGTGTGCTGTTGCTGCCCCATAAGTTACATGGGGGTGACCAAAGTTGCTAAAACGTGTTTATTTCTGCTGAAAAACACGTTTTGACAACTTCTGCACACAGGGGTTAAGGGCTGACTCAGGGGGCTCTTCTGAGCCAGGCAGTTACACCAGGATTCCAAAGGCTGAGAAAACGCGTTTATTTTGGGATGAAAAACACGTTTTGAAAAGTGTGCTGTTGCTGCACCATAAGTTACATGGGGGTGACCAAAGTAACCAAAACGTGTTTATTTCTGCTGAAAAACACGTTTTGACAACTTCTCCACACTGGGGTTAAGGGCTGACTCAGGGTGCTCTTCTGAGCCAGGCAGTTACACCGGGTTTCCAAAGGCTGAGAAAACGTGTTTACTTCGGGCTGAAAAACACGTTTTGAAAAGTGTGCTGTTGCTTCCCCATAAGATACATGGGGGTGACCAAAGTTGCCAAAACGTGTTTATTTCTGCTGAAAAACAAGTTTTGACAACTTCTGCACACTGGGTTTAAGGGCTGACTCAGGGGGCTCTTCTGAGCCAGGCTGTTACACCGGGATTCCAAAGACTGAGAAAACGCGTTTACTTCGGGCTGAAAAACACGTTTTGAAAAGTGTGCTGTTGCTGCCCCATAAGTTACATGGGGGTGACCAAAGTTGCCAAAACGTGTTTATTTCTGCTGAAAAACACGTTTTGACAACTTCTGCACACTGGGGTTAAGGGCTGACTCAGGGTCTCTTCTGAGCCATGCAGTTACACTGGGATTCCAAAGACTGAGAAAATGCGTTTATTTTGGGCTGAAAAACACGTTTTGAAAAGTGTGCTGTTGCTGCCCCATAAGTTACCTGGGGGTGACCAAAGTTGCCAAAACGTGTTAATTTTTGCTGAAAAACACGTTTTGACAACTTCTGCACACTGGGGTTAAGGGCTGACTCAGGGGGCTCTTCAGAGTCAGGCAGTTATACTGGGATTCCAAAGGCTGAGAAAACGCGTTTATTTTGGGCTGAAAAACACGTTTTGAAAAGTGTGCTGTTGCTTCCCCATAAGTTAAATGGGGGTGACCAAAGTTGCCAAAACGTGTTTATTTCTGCTGAAAAACACGTTTTGACAACTTCTGCACACTGGGGTTAAGGGCTGACTCAGGGGGCTCTTCTGAGCCAGGCAGTTACACCAGGATTCCAAAGGCTGAGAAAACGCGTTTATTTTGGGATGAAAAACACGTTTTGAAAAGTGTGCTGTTGCTGCCCCATAAGTTACATGGGGGTGACCAAAGTTGCCAAAACGTGTTTATTTCTGCTGAAAAACACGTTTTGACAACTTCTGCACACTGGGGTTTAAGGACTGACTCAGTGTGCTCTTCTGAGCCAGGCAGTTACACTGCGATTCTAAGGGCTGAGAAAACGCGTTTATTTCGGGCTGAAAAACACGTTTTGAAAACTGTGCTGTTCCTGGCCTATAACTTACATGGTGGTGACCAAAGTTGCCAAAACGTGTTTATTTCTGCTGAAAAACACGTTTTGACAATTTCTGCACACTGGGGTTAATGGCTGACTCAGTGTGCTCTTCTGAGCCAGGCAGTTACACTGCGATTCTAAGGGCTGAGAAAACGCGTTTATTTCGGGCTGAAAAACACGTTTTGAAAAGTGAGCTGTTGCTTCCCCATAAGTGAAATGGGGGTGACCAAAGTTGCCAAAACGTGTTTATTTCTGCTGAAAAACACGTTTTGACAACTTCTCCACACTGGGGTTAAGGGCTGACTCAGGGGGCTCTTCTGAGCCAGGCAGTTACACCGGGATTCCAAAGACTGAGAAAACGCGTTTACTTCGGGCTGAAAAACACGTTTTGAAAACTGTGCTGTTCCTGCCCTATAACTTACATGGGGGTGACCGAAGATGCCAAAACGTGTTTATTTCTGCTGAAAAACACGTTTTGACAACTTCTGCACACTGGGGTTAAGGGCTGACTCAGGGGGCTCTTCTGAGCCAGGCAGTTACACTGGGATTCCAAAGGCTGAGAAAACGCGTTTATTTTGGGCTGAAAAACATGTTTTGAAAAGTGTGCTGTTGCTGCCCCATAAGTTACATGGGGGTGACCAAAGTTGCCAAAACGTGTTTATTTCTGCTGAAAAACACGTTTTGAAAACTTCTCCACACTGGGGTTAAGGGCTGACTCAGGGGGCTCTTCTGAGCCAGGCAGTTACACCGGGTTTCCAAAGGCTGAGAAAACGTGTTTACTTCGGGCTGAAAAACACGTTTTGAAAAGTGTGCTGTTGCTTCCCCATAAGATACATGGTGGTGACCAAAGTTGCCAAAACGTGTTTATTTCTGCTGAAAAACAAGTTTTGACAACTTCTGCACACTGGGGTTAAGGGCTGACTCAGGGGGCTCTTCTGAGCCAGGCAGTTACACCGGGATTCCAAAGACTGAGAAAACGCGTTTACTTCGGGCTGAAAAACACGTTTTGAATAGTGTGCTGTTGCTGCCCCATAAGTTACATGGGGGTGACCAAAGTTGCCAAAACGTGTTTATTTCTGCTGAAAAACACGTTTTGACAACTTCTGCACACAGGGGTTAAGGGCTGACTCAGGGGGCTCTTCTGAGCCAGGCAGTTACACCGGGATTCCAAAGGCTGAGAAAACGCGTTTATTTTGGGATGAAAAACACGTTTTGAAAAGTGTGCTGTTGCTGCACCATAAGTTACATGGGGGTGACCAAAGTAGCCAAAACGTGTTTATTTCTGCTGAAAAACACGTTTTGACAACTTCTGCACACTGGGGTTAAGGGCTGACTCAGTGTGCTCTTCTGAGCCAGGCAGTTACACTGCGATTCTAAGGGCTGAGAAAACACGTTTATTTCGGGCTGAAAAACACGTTTTGAAAACTGTACTGTTCCTGGCCTATAACTTACATGGTGGTGACCAAAGTTGCAAAAACGTGTTTATTTCTGCTGAAAAACACGTTTTGACAATTTCTGCACACTGGGGTTAAGGGCTGACTCAGTGTGCTCTTCTGAGCCAGGCAGTTACACTGCGATTCTAAGGGCTGAGAAAACGCGTTTATTTCGGGCTGAAAAACACGTTTTGAAAACTGTGTTGTTCATGCCCTATAACTTACATGGGGTTGACCAAAGTTGCCAAAACGTGTTTATTGCTGCTGAAAAACACGTTTTGACACTATCTGCACACTGGGGTTATTGACTGACTCAGTGTGCTCTTCTGAGCCAGGCAGTTACACTGCGATTCTAAGGGCTGAGAAAACGCGTTTATTTCGGGCTGAAAAACACGTTTTGAAAAGTGTGCTGTTGCTGCCCCATAAGTTAATTGGGGATGTCCAAAGTTGCCAAAACGTGTTTATTTCTGCTGAAAAACACGTTTTGACAACTTCTCCACACTGGGGTTAAGGGCTGACTCAGGGGGCTCTTCTGAGCCAGGCAGTTACACCGGGTTTCCAAAGGCTGAGAAAACGTGTTTACTTCGGGCTGAAAAACACGTTTTGAAAAGTGTGCTGTTGCTTCCCCATAAGATACATGGGGGTGACCAAAGTTGCCAAAACGTGTTTATTTCTGCTGAAAAACACGTTTTGACAATTTCTGCACACTGGGGTTAATGGCTGACTCAGTGTGCTCTTCTGAGCCAGGCAGTTACACTGCGATTCTAAGGGCTGAGAAAACGCGTTTATTTCGGGCTGAAAAACACGTTTTGAAAAGTGAGCTGTTGCTTCCCCATAAGTGAAATGGGGGTGACCAAAGTTGCCAAAACGTGTTTATTTCTGCTGAAAAACACGTTTTGACAACTTCTCCACACTGGGGTTAAGGGCTGACTCAGGGGGCTCTTCTGAGCCAGGCAGTTACACCGGGATTCCAAAGACTGAGAAAACGCGTTTACTTCGGGCTGAAAAACACGTTTTGAAAACTGTGCTGTTCCTGCCCTATAACTTACATGGGGGTGACCGAAGATGCCAAAACGTGTTTATTTCTGCTGAAAAACACGTTTTGACAACTTCTGCACACTGGGGTTAAGGGCTGACTCAGGGGGCTCTTCTGAGCCAGGCAGTTACACTGGGATTCCAAAGGCTGAGAAAACGCGTTTATTTTGGGCTGAAAAACATGTTTTGAAAAGTGTGCTGTTGCTGCCCCATAAGTTACATGGGGGTGACCAAAGTTGCCAAAACGTGTTTATTTCTGCTGAAAAACACGTTTTGACAACTTCTCCACACTGGGGTTAAGGGCTGACTCAGGGGGCTCTTCTGAGCCAGGCAGTTACACCGGGTTTCCAAAGGCTGAGAAAACGTGTTTACTTCGGGCTGAAAAACACGTTTTGAAAAGTGTGCTGTTGCTTCCCCATAAGATACATGGGGGTGACCAAAGTTGCCAAAACGTGTTTATTTCTGCTGAAAAACAAGTTTTGACAACTTCTGCACACTGGGGTTAAGGGCTGACTCAGGGGGCTCTTCTGAGCCAGGCAGTTACACCGGGATTCCAAAGACTGAGAAAACGCGTTTACTTCGGGCTGAAAAACACGTTTTGAATAGTGTGCTGTTGCTGCCCCATAAGTTACATGGGGGTGACCAAAGTTGCCAAAACGTGTTTATTTCTGCTGAAAAACACGTTTTGACAACTTCTGCACACAGGGGTTAAGGGCTGACTCAGGGGGCTCTTCTGAGCCAGGCAGTTACACCGGGATTCCAAAGGCTGAGAAAACGCGTTTATTTTGGGATGAAAAACACGTTTTGAAAAGTGTGCTGTTGCTGCACCATAAGTTACATGGGGGTGACCAAAGTTGCCAAAACGTGTTTATTTCTGCTGAAAAACACGTTTTGACAACTTCTGCACACTGGGGTTAAGGGCTGACTCAGGGTCTCTTCTGAGCCATGCAGTTACACTGGGATTCCAAAGACTGAGAAAATGCGTTTATTTTGGGCTGAAAAACACGTTTTGAAAAGTGTGCTGTTGCTGCCCCATAAGTTACCTGGGGGTGACCAAAGTTGCCAAAACGTGTTTATTTCTGCTGAAAAACACGTTTTGACAACTTCTGCACACTGGGGTTAAGGGCTGACTCAGGGGGCTCTTCTGAGCCAGGCAGTTACACTGGGATTCCAAAGGCTGAGAAAACGCGTTTATTTTGGGCTGAAAAACACGTTTTGAAAAGTGTGCTGTTGCTTCCCCATAAGTTAAATGGGGGTGACCAAAGTTGCCAAAACGTGTTTATTTCTGCTGAAAAACACGTTTTGACAACTTCTGTACACTGGGGTTAAGGGCTGACTCAGGGGGCTCTTCTGAGCCAGGCAGTTACACCGGGTTTCCAAAGGCTGAGAAAACGTGTTTACTTCGGGCTGAAAAACACGTTTTGAAAAGTGTGCTGTTGCTTCCCCATAAGATACATGGGGGTGACCAAAGTTGCCAAAACGTGTTTATTTCTGCTGAAAAACAAGTTTTGACAACTTCTGCACACTGGGGTTAAGGGCTGACTCAGGGGGCTCTTCTGAGCCAGGCAGTTACACCGGGATTCCAAAGACTGAGAAAACGCGTTTACTTCGGGCTGAAAAACACGTTTTGAATAGTGTGCTGTTGCTGCCCCATAAGTTACATGGGGGTGACCAAAGTTGCCAAAACGTGTTTATTTCTGCTGAAAAACACGTTTTGACAACTTCTGCACACAGGGGTTAAGGGCTGACTCAGGGGGCTCTTCTGAGCCAGGCAGTTACACCGGGATTCCAAAGGCTGAGAAAACGCGTTTATTTTGGGATGAAAAACACGTTTTGAAAAGTGTGCTGTTGCTGCACCATAAGTTACATGGGGGTGACCAAAGTTGCCAAAACGTGTTTATTTCTGCTGAAAAACACGTTTTGACAACTTCTGCACACTGGGGTTAAGGGCTGACTCAGGGTCTCTTCTGAGCCATGCAGTTACACTGGGATTCCAAAGACTGAGAAAATGCGTTTATTTTGGGCTGAAAAACACGTTTTGAAAAGTGTGCTGTTGCTGCCCCATAAGTTACCTGGGGGTGACCAAAGTTGCCAAAACGTGTTTATTTCTGCTGAAAAACACGTTTTGACAACTTCTGCACACTGGGGTTAAGGGCTGACTCAGGGGGCTCTTCTGAGCCAGGCAGTTACACTGGGATTCCAAAGGCTGAGAAAACGCGTTTATTTTGGGCTGAAAAACACGTTTTGAAAAGTGTGCTGTTGCTTCCCCATAAGTTAAATGGGGGTGACCAAAGTTGCCAAAACGTGTTTATTTCTGCTGAAAAACACGTTTTGACAACTTCTGTACACTGGGGTTAAGGGCTGACTCAGGGGGCTCTTCTGAGCCAGGCAGTTACACCAGGATTCCAAAGGCTGAGAAAACGCGTTTATTTTGGGATGAAAAACACCTTTTGAAAAGTGTGCTGTTGCTGCCCCATAAGTTACATGGGGGTGACCAAAGTTGCCAAAACGTATTTATTTCTGCTGAAAAACACGTTTTGACAACTTCTGCACACTGGGGTTAAGGGCTGACTCAGTGTGCTCTTCTGAGCCAGGCAGTTACACTGCGATTCTAAGGGCTGAGAAAACACGTTTATTTCGGGCTGAAAAACACGTTTTGAAAACTGTACTGTTCCTGGCCTATAACTTACATGGTGGTGACCAAAGTTGCCAAAACGTGTTTATTTCTGCTGAAAAACACGTTTTGACAATTTCTGCACACTGGGGTTAAGGGCTGACTCAGTGTGCTCTTCTGAGCCAGGCAGTTACACTGCGATTCTAAGGGCTGAGAAAACGCGTTTATTTCGGGCTGAAAAACACGTTTTGAAAACTGTGTTGTTCATGCCCTATAACTTACATGGGGTTGACCAAAGTTGCCAAAACGTGTTTATTGCTGCTGAAAAACACGTTTTGACACTATCTGCACACTGGGGTTATTGACTGACTCAGTGTGCTCTTCTGAGCCAGGCAGTTACACTGCGATTCTAAGGGCTGAGAAAACGCGTTTATTTCGGGCTGAAAAACACGTTTTGAAAAGTGTGCTGTTGCTGCCCCATAAGTTAAATGGGGATGTCCAAAGTTGCCAAAACGTGTTTATTTTTGCTGAAAAACACGTTTTGACAATTTCTGCACACTGGGGTTAAGGGCTGACTCAGTGTGCTCTTCTGAGCCAGGCAGTTACACTGTGATTCCAAGGGCTGAGAAAACGCGTTTATTTCGGGCTGAAAAACACGTTTTGAAAAGTGTGCTGTTCCTGCCCTATAACTTACATGGGGGTGACCAAAGTTGCCAAAACGTGTTTATTTCTGCTGAAAAACACGTTTTGACAACTTCTCCACACTGGGGTTAAGGGCTGACTCAGTGGGCTCTTCTGAGCCAGGCAGTTACACCGGGTTTCCAAAGGCTGAGAAAACGTGTTTACTTCGGGCTGAAAAACACGTTTTGAAAAGTGTGCTGTTGCTTCCCCATAAGATACATGGGGGTGACCAAAGTTGCCAAAACGTGTTTATTTCTGCTGAAAAACACGTGTTGACAACTTCTGCACACAGGGGTTAAGGGCTGACTCAGGGGGCTCTTCTGAGCCAGGCAGTTACACCGGGATTCCAAAGGCTGAGAAAACGCGTTTACTTCGGGCTGAAAAACACGTTTTGAAAAGTGTCCTGTTGCTGCACCATAAGTTACATGGGGGTGACCAAAGTTGCCAAAACGTGTTTATTTCTGCTGAAAAACACGTTTTGACAACTTCTGCACACTGGGGTTAAGGGCTGACTGATGGGGCTCTTCTGAGCCAGGCAGTTACACCGGGATTCCAAAGGCTGAGAAAACGCGTTTACTTCGGGCTGAAAAACACGTTATTGAAAAGTGTTCTGTTGCTGCCCCATAAGTTACATGGGGGTGACCAAAGTTGCCAAAACGTGTTTATTTCTGCTGAAAAACACGTGTTGACAACTTCTGCACACTGGGGTTTAGGGCTGACTCAGGGTCTCTTCTGAGCCAGGCAGTTACACTGGGATTCCAAAGACTGAGAAAATGCGTTTATTTTGGGCTGAAAAACACGTTTTGAAAAGTGTGCTGTTGCTGCCCCATAAGTTACCTGGGGGTGACCAAAGTTGCCAAAACGTGTTTATTTCTGCTGAAAAACAAGTTTTGACAACTTCTGCACACTGGGGTTAAGGGCTGACTCAGGGGTCTCTTCTGAGCCAGGCAGTTACACTGGGATTCCAAAGGCTGAGAAAACGCGTTTATTTTGGGCTGAAAAACACGTTTTGAAAAGTGAGCTGTTGCTTCCCCATACGTTAAATGGGGGTGACCAAAGTTGCCAAAACGTGTTTATTTCTGCTGAAAAACACGTTTTCACAACTTCTGCACACTGGGGTTAAGGGCTGACTCAGGGGGCTCTTCTGAGCCAGGCAGTTACACCAGGATTCCAAAGACTGAGAAAACGCGTTTACTTCGGGCTGAAAAACACGTTTTGAAAACTGTGCTGTTCCTGCCCTATAAGTTACATGGGGGTGACCGAAGATGCCAAAACGTGTTTATTTCTGCTGAAAAACACGTTTTGACAACTTCTGCACACTGGGGTTAAGGGCTGACTCAGGGGGCTCTTCTGAGCCAGGCAGTTACACTGGGATTCCAAAGGCTGAGAAAACGCGTTTATTTTGGGCTGAAAAACACGTTTTGAAAAGTGTGCTATTGCTGCCCCATAAGTTACATGGGGGTGACCAAAGTTGCCAAAACGTGTTTATTTCTGCTGAAAAACACGTTTTGACAACTTCTCCACACTGGGGTTAAGGGCTGACTCAGGGGGCTCTTCTGAGCCAGGCAGTTACACCGCGTTTCCAAAGGCTGAGAAAACGTGTTTACTTCGGGCTGAAAAACACGTTTTGAAAAGTGTGCTGTTGCTTCCCCATAAGATACATGGGGGTGACCAAAGTTGCCAAAACGTGTTTATTTCTGCTGAAAAACAAGTTTTGACAACTTCTGCACACTGGGGTTAAGGGCTGACTCAGGGGGCTCTTCTGAGCCAGGCAGTTACACCGGGATTCCAAAGACTGAGAAAACGCGTTTACTTCGGGCTGAAAAACACGTTTTGAATAGTGTGCTGTTGCTGCCCCATAAGTTACATGGGGGTGACCAAAGTTGCTAAAACGTGTTTATTTCTGCTGAAAAACACGTTTTGACAACTTCTGAACACAGGGGTTAAGGGCTGACTCAGGGGGCTCTTCTGAGCCAGGCAGTTACACCAGGATTCCAAAGGCTGAGAAAACGCGTTTATTTTGGGATGAAAAACACGTTTTGAAAAGTGTGCTGTTGCTGCACCATAAGTTACATGGGGGTGACCAAAGTAACCAAAACGTGTTTATTTCTGCTGAAAAACACGTTTTGACAACTTCTCCACACTGGGGTTAAGGGCTGACTCAGGGTGCTCTTCTGAGCCAGGCAGTTACACCGGGTTTCCAAAGGCTGAGAAAACGTGTTTACTTCGGGCTGAAAAACACGTTTTGAAAAGTGTGCTGTTGCTTCCCCATAAGATACATGGGGGTGACCAAAGTTGCCAAAACGTGTTTATTTCTGCTGAAAAACAAGTTTTGACAACTTCTGCACACTGGGTTTAAGGGCTGACTCAGGGGGCTCTTCTGAGCCAGGCTGTTACACCGGGATTCCAAAGACTGAGAAAACGCGTTTACTTCGGGCTGAAAAACACGTTTTGAAAAGTGTGCTGTTGCTGCCCCATAAGTTACATGGGGGTGACCAAAGTTGCCAAAACGTGTTTATTTCTGCTGAAAAACACGTTTTGACAACTTCTGCACACTGGGGTTAAGGGCTGACTCAGGGTCTCTTCTGAGCCATGCAGTTACACTGGGATTCCAAAGACTGAGAAAATGCGTTTATTTTGGGCTGAAAAACACGTTTTGAAAAGTGTGCTGTTGCTGCCCCATAAGTTACCTGGGGGTGACCAAAGTTGCCAAAACGTGTTAATTTTTGCTGAAAAACACGTTTTGACAACTTCTGCACACTGGGGTTAAGGGCTGACTCAGGGGGCTCTTCAGAGTCAGGCAGTTATACTGGGATTCCAAAGGCTGAGAAAACGCGTTTATTTTGGGCTGAAAAACACGTTTTGAAAAGTGTGCTGTTGCTTCCCCATAAGTTAAATGGGGGTGACCAAAGTTGCCAAAACGTGTTTATTTCTGCTGAAAAACACGTTTTGACAACTTCTGCACACTGGGGTTAAGGGCTGACTCAGGGGGCTCTTCTGAGCCAGGCAGTTACACCAGGATTCCAAAGGCTGAGAAAACGCGTTTATTTTGGGATGAAAAACACGTTTTGAAAAGTGTGCTGTTGCTGCCCCATAAGTTACATGGGGGTGACCAAAGTTGCCAAAACGTGTTTATTTCTGCTGAAAAACACGTTTTGACAACTTCTGCACACTGGGGTTTAAGGACTGACTCAGTGTGCTCTTCTGAGCCAGGCAGTTACACTGCGATTCTAAGGGCTGAGAAAACGCGTTTATTTCGGGCTGAAAAACACGTTTTGAAAACTGTGCTGTTCCTGGCCTATAACTTACATGGTGGTGACCAAAGTTGCCAAAACGTGTTTATTTCTGCTGAAAAACACGTTTTGACAATTTCTGCACACTGGGGTTAATGGCTGACTCAGTGTGCTCTTCTGAGCCAGGCAGTTACACTGCGATTCTAAGGGCTGAGAAAACGCGTTTATTTCGGGCTGAAAAACACGTTTTGAAAAGTGAGCTGTTGCTTCCCCATAAGTGAAATGGGGGTGACCAAAGTTGCCAAAACGTGTTTATTTCTGCTGAAAAACACGTTTTGACAACTTCTCCACACTGGGGTTAAGGGCTGACTCAGGGGGCTCTTCTGAGCCAGGCAGTTACACCGGGATTCCAAAGACTGAGAAAACGCGTTTACTTCGGGCTGAAAAACACGTTTTGAAAACTGTGCTGTTCCTGCCCTATAACTTACATGGGGGTGACCGAAGATGCCAAAACGTGTTTATTTCTGCTGAAAAACACGTTTTGACAACTTCTGCACACTGGGGTTAAGGGCTGACTCAGGGGGCTCTTCTGAGCCAGGCAGTTACACTGGGATTCCAAAGGCTGAGAAAACGCGTTTATTTTGGGCTGAAAAACATGTTTTGAAAAGTGTGCTGTTGCTGCCCCATAAGTTACATGGGGGTGACCAAAGTTGCCAAAACGTGTTTATTTCTGCTGAAAAACACGTTTTGAAAACTTCTCCACACTGGGGTTAAGGGCTGACTCAGGGGGCTCTTCTGAGCCAGGCAGTTACACCGGGTTTCCAAAGGCTGAGAAAACGTGTTTACTTCGGGCTGAAAAACACGTTTTGAAAAGTGTGCTGTTGCTTCCCCATAAGATACATGGTGGTGACCAAAGTTGCCAAAACGTGTTTATTTCTGCTGAAAAACAAGTTTTGACAACTTCTGCACACTGGGGTTAAGGGCTGACTCAGGGGGCTCTTCTGAGCCAGGCAGTTACACCGGGATTCCAAAGACTGAGAAAACGCGTTTACTTCGGGCTGAAAAACACGTTTTGAATAGTGTGCTGTTGCTGCCCCATAAGTTACATGGGGGTGACCAAAGTTGCCAAAACGTGTTTATTTCTGCTGAAAAACACGTTTTGACAACTTCTGCACACAGGGGTTAAGGGCTGACTCAGGGGGCTCTTCTGAGCCAGGCAGTTACACCGGGATTCCAAAGGCTGAGAAAACGCGTTTATTTTGGGATGAAAAACACGTTTTGAAAAGTGTGCTGTTGCTGCACCATAAGTTACATGGGGGTGACCAAAGTAGCCAAAACGTGTTTATTTCTGCTGAAAAACACGTTTTGACAACTTCTGCACACTGGGGTTAAGGGCTGACTCAGTGTGCTCTTCTGAGCCAGGCAGTTACACTGCGATTCTAAGGGCTGAGAAAACACGTTTATTTCGGGCTGAAAAACACGTTTTGAAAACTGTACTGTTCCTGGCCTATAACTTACATGGTGGTGACCAAAGTTGCAAAAACGTGTTTATTTCTGCTGAAAAACACGTTTTGACAATTTCTGCACACTGGGGTTAAGGGCTGACTCAGTGTGCTCTTCTGAGCCAGGCAGTTACACTGCGATTCTAAGGGCTGAGAAAACGCGTTTATTTCGGGCTGAAAAACACGTTTTGAAAACTGTGTTGTTCATGCCCTATAACTTACATGGGGTTGACCAAAGTTGCCAAAACGTGTTTATTGCTGCTGAAAAACACGTTTTGACACTATCTGCACACTGGGGTTATTGACTGACTCAGTGTGCTCTTCTGAGCCAGGCAGTTACACTGCGATTCTAAGGGCTGAGAAAACGCGTTTATTTCGGGCTGAAAAACACGTTTTGAAAAGTGTGCTGTTGCTGCCCCATAAGTTAATTGGGGATGTCCAAAGTTGCCAAAACGTGTTTATTTCTGCTGAAAAACACGTTTTGACAACTTCTCCACACTGGGGTTAAGGGCTGACTCAGGGGGCTCTTCTGAGCCAGGCAGTTACACCGGGTTTCCAAAGGCTGAGAAAACGTGTTTACTTCGGGCTGAAAAACACGTTTTGAAAAGTGTGCTGTTGCTTCCCCATAAGATACATGGGGGTGACCAAAGTTGCCAAAACGTGTTTATTTCTGCTGAAAAACACGTTTTGACAATTTCTGCACACTGGGGTTAATGGCTGACTCAGTGTGCTCTTCTGAGCCAGGAAGTTACACTGCGATTCTAAGGGCTGAGAAAACGCGTTTATTTCGGGCTGAAAAACACGTTTTGAAAAGTGAGCTGTTGCTTCCCCATAAGTGAAATGGGGGTGACCAAAGTTGCCAAAACGTGTTTATTTCTGCTGAAAAACACGTTTTGACAACTTCTCCACACTGGGGTTAAGGGCTGACTCAGGGGGCTCTTCTGAGCCAGGCAGTTACACCGGGATTCCAAAGACTGAGAAAACGCGTTTACTTCGGGCTGAAAAACACGTTTTGAAAACTGTGCTGTTCCTGCCCTATAACTTACATGGGGGTGACCGAAGATGCCAAAACGTGTTTATTTCTGCTGAAAAACACGTTTTGACAACTTCTGCACACTGGGGTTAAGGGCTGACTCAGGGGGCTCTTCTGAGCCAGGCAGTTACACTGGGATTCCAAAGGCTGAGAAAACGCGTTTATTTTGGGCTGAAAAACATGTTTTGAAAAGTGTGCTGTTGCTGCCCCATAAGTTACATGGGGGTGACCAAAGTTGCCAAAACGTGTTTATTTCTGCTGAAAAACACGTTTTGAAAACTTCTCCACACTGGGGTTAAGGGCTGACTCAGGGGGCTCTTCTGAGCCAGGCAGTTACACCGGGTTTCCAAAGGCTGAGAAAACGTGTTTACTTCGGGCTGAAAAACACGTTTTGAAAAGTGTGCTGTTGCTTCCCCATAAGATACATGGTGGTGACCAAAGTTGCCAAAACGTGTTTATTTCTGCTGAAAAACAAGTTTTGACAACTTCTGCACACTGGGGTTAAGGGCTGACTCAGGGGGCTCTTCTGAGCCAGGCAGTTACACCGGGATTCCAAAGACTGAGAAAACGCGTTTACTTCGGGCTGAAAAACACGTTTTGAATAGTGTGCTGTTGCTGCCCCATAAGTTACATGGGGGTGACCAAAGTTGCCAAAACGTGTTTATTTCTGCTGAAAAACACGTTTTGACAACTTCTGCACACAGGGGTTAAGGGCTGACTCAGGGGGCTCTTCTGAGCCAGGCAGTTACACCGGGATTCCAAAGGCTGAGAAAACGCGTTTATTTTGGGATGAAAAACACGTTTTGAAAAGTGTGCTGTTGCTGCACCATAAGTTACATGGGGGTGACCAAAGTAGCCAAAACGTGTTTATTTCTGCTGAAAAACACGTTTTGACAACTTCTGCACACTGGGGTTAAGGGCTGACTCAGTGTGCTCTTCTGAGCCAGGCAGTTACACTGCGATTCTAAGGGCTGAGAAAACACGTTTATTTCGGGCTGAAAAACACGTTTTGAAAACTGTACTGTTCCTGGCCTATAACTTACATGGTGGTGACCAAAGTTGCAAAAACGTGTTTATTTCTGCTGAAAAACACGTTTTGACAATTTCTGCACACTGGGGTTAAGGGCTGACTCAGTGTGCTCTTCTGAGCCAGGCAGTTACACTGCGATTCTAAGGGCTGAGAAAACGCGTTTATTTCGGGCTGAAAAACACGTTTTGAAAACTGTGTTGTTCATGCCCTATAACTTACATGGGGTTGACCAAAGTTGCCAAAACGTGTTTATTGCTGCTGAAAAACACGTTTTGACACTATCTGCACACTGGGGTTATTGACTGACTCAGTGTGCTCTTCTGAGCCAGGCAGTTACACTGCGATTCTAAGGGCTGAGAAAACGCGTTTATTTCGGGCTGAAAAACACGTTTTGAAAAGTGTGCTGTTGCTGCCCCATAAGTTAATTGGGGATGTCCAAAGTTGCCAAAACGTGTTTATTTCTGCTGAAAAACACGTTTTGACAACTTCTCCACACTGGGGTTAAGGGCTGACTCAGGGGGCTCTTCTGAGCCAGGCAGTTACACCGGGTTTCCAAAGGCTGAGAAAACGTGTTTACTTCGGGCTGAAAAACACGTTTTGAAAAGTGTGCTGTTGCTTCCCCATAAGATACATGGGGGTGACCAAAGTTGCCAAAACGTGTTTATTTCTGCTGAAAAACACGTTTTGACAATTTCTGCACACTGGGGTTAATGGCTGACTCAGTGTGCTCTTCTGAGCCAGGAAGTTACACTGCGATTCTAAGGGCTGAGAAAACGCGTTTATTTCGGGCTGAAAAACACGTTTTGAAAAGTGAGCTGTTGCTTCCCCATAAGTGAAATGGGGGTGACCAAAGTTGCCAAAACGTGTTTATTTCTGCTGAAAAACACGTTTTGACAACTTCTCCACACTGGGGTTAAGGGCTGACTCAGGGGGCTCTTCTGAGCCAGGCAGTTACACCGGGATTCCAAAGACTGAGAAAACGCGTTTACTTCGGGCTGAAAAACACGTTTTGAAAACTGTGCTGTTCCTGCCCTATAACTTACATGGGGGTGACCGAAGATGCCAAAACGTGTTTATTTCTGCTGAAAAACACGTTTTGACAACTTCTGCACACTGGGGTTAAGGGCTGACTCAGGGGGCTCTTCTGAGCCAGGCAGTTACACTGGGATTCCAAAGGCTGAGAAAACGCGTTTATTTTGGGCTGAAAAACATGTTTTGAAAAGTGTGCTGTTGCTGCCCCATAAGTTACATGGGGGTGACCAAAGTTGCCAAAACGTGTTTATTTCTGCTGAAAAACACGTTTTGACAACTTCTCCACACTGGGGTTAAGGGCTGACTCAGGGGGCTCTTCTGAGCCAGGCAGTTACACCGGGTTTCCAAAGGCTGAGAAAACGTGTTTACTTCGGGCTGAAAAACACGTTTTGAAAAGTGTGCTGTTGCTTCCCCATAAGATACATGGGGGTGACCAAAGTTGCCAAAACGTGTTTATTTCTGCTGAAAAACAAGTTTTGACAACTTCTGCACACTGGGGTTAAGGGCTGACTCAGGGGGCTCTTCTGAGCCAGGCAGTTACACCGGGATTCCAAAGACTGAGAAAACGCGTTTACTTCGGGCTGAAAAACACGTTTTGAATAGTGTGCTGTTGCTGCCCCATAAGTTACATGGGGGTGACCAAAGTTGCCAAAACGTGTTTATTTCTGCTGAAAAACACGTTTTGACAACTTCTGCACACAGGGGTTAAGGGCTGACTCAGGGGGCTCTTCTGAGCCAGGCAGTTACACCGGGATTCCAAAGGCTGAGAAAACGCGTTTATTTTGGGATGAAAAACACGTTTTGAAAAGTGTGCTGTTGCTGCACCATAAGTTACATGGGGGTGACCAAAGTAGCCAAAACGTGTTTATTTCTGCTGAAAAACACGTTTTGACAACTTCTCCACACTGGGGTTAAGGGCTGACTCAGGGGGCTCTTCTGAGCCAGGCAGTTACACCGGGTTTCCAAAGGCTGAGAAAACGTGTTTACTTCGGACTGAAAAACACGTTTTGAAAAGTGTGCTGTTGCTTCCCCATAAGATACATGGGGGTGACCAAAGTTGCCAAAACGTGTTTATTTCTGCTGAAAAACAAGTTTTGACAACTTCTGCACACTGGGTTTAAGGGCTGACTCAGGGGGCTCTTCTGAGCCAGGCTGTTACACCGGGATTCCAAAGACTGAGAAAACGCGTTTACTTCGGGCTGAAAAACACGTTTTGAAAAGTGTGCTGTTGCTGCCCCATAAGTTACATGGGGGTGACCAAAGTTGCCAAAACGTGTTTATTTCTGCTGAAAAACACGTTTTGACAACTTCTGCACACAGGGGTTAAGGGCTGACTCAGGGGGCTCTTCTGAGCCAGGCAGTTACACCGGGATTCCAATGGCTGAGAAAACGCATTTACTTCGGGCTGAAAAACACGTTTTGAAAAGTGTGCTATTGCTGCCCCATAAGTTACATGGGGGTGACCAAAGTTGCCAAAACGTGTTTATTTCTGCTGAAAAACACGTTTTGACAACTTCTGCACACTGGGGTTAAGGGCTGACTCAGGGTCTCTTCTGAGCCATGCAGTTACACTGGGATTCCAAAGACTGAGAAAATGCGTTTATTTTGGGCTGAAAAACACGTTTTGAAAAGTGTGCTGTTGCTGCCCCATAAGTTACCTGGGGGTGACCAAAGTTGCCAAAACGTGTTTATTTCTGCTGAAAAACACGTTTTGACAACTTCTGCACACTGGGGTTAAGGGCTGACTCAGGGGGCTCTTCTGAGCCAGGCAGTTACACTGGGATTCCAAAGGCTGAGAAAACGCGTTTATTTTGGGCTGAAAAACACGTTTTGAAAAGTGTGCTGTTGCTTCCCCATAAGTTAAATGGGGGTGACCAAAGTTGCCAAAACGTGTTTATTTCTGCTGAAAAACACGTTTTGACAACTTCTGTACACTGGGGTTAAGGGCTGACTCAGGGGGCTCTTCTGAGCCAGGCAGTTACACCAGGATTCCAAAGGCTGAGAAAACGCGTTTATTTTGGGATGAAAAACACCTTTTGAAAAGTGTGCTGTTGCTGCCCCATAAGTTACATGGGGGTGACCAAAGTTGCCAAAACGTATTTATTTCTGCTGAAAAACACGTTTTGACAACTTCTGCACACTGGGGTTAAGGGCTGACTCAGTGTGCTCTTCTGAGCCAGGCAGTTACACTGCGATTCTAAGGGCTGAGAAAACACGTTTATTTCGGGCTGAAAAACACGTTTTGAAAACTGTACTGTTCCTGGCCTATAACTTACATGGTGGTGACCAAAGTTGCCAAAACGTGTTTATTTCTGCTGAAAAACACGTTTTGACAATTTCTGCACACTGGGGTTAAGGGCTGACTCAGTGTGCTCTTCTGAGCCAGGCAGTTACACTGCGATTCTAAGGGCTGAGAAAACGCGTTTATTTCGGGCTGAAAAACACGTTTTGAAAACTGTGTTGTTCATGCCCTATAACTTACATGGGGTTGACCAAAGTTGCCAAAACGTGTTTATTGCTGCTGAAAAACACGTTTTGACACTATCTGCACACTGGGGTTATTGACTGACTCAGTGTGCTCTTCTGAGCCAGGCAGTTACACTGCGATTCTAAGGGCTGAGAAAACGCGTTTATTTCGGGCTGAAAAACACGTTTTGAAAAGTGTGCTGTTGCTGCCCCATAAGTTAAATGGGGATGTCCAAAGTTGCCAAAACGTGTTTATTTTTGCTGAAAAACACGTTTTGACAATTTCTGCACACTGGGGTTAAGGGCTGACTCAGTGTGCTCTTCTGAGCCAGGCAGTTACACTGTGATTCCAAGGGCTGAGAAAACGCGTTTATTTCGGGCTGAAAAACACGTTTTGAAAAGTGTGCTGTTCCTGCCCTATAACTTACATGGGGGTGACCAAAGTTGCCAAAACGTGTTTATTTCTGCTGAAAAACACGTTTTGACAACTTCTCCACACTGGGGTTAAGGGCTGACTCAGTGGGCTCTTCTGAGCCAGGCAGTTACACCGGGTTTCCAAAGGCTGAGAAAACGTGTTTACTTCGGGCTGAAAAACACGTTTTGAAAAGTGTGCTGTTGCTTCCCCATAAGATACATGGGGGTGACCAAAGTTGCCAAAACGTGTTTATTTCTGCTGAAAAACACGTGTTGACAACTTCTGCACACAGGGGTTAAGGGCTGACTCAGGGGGCTCTTCTGAGCCAGGCAGTTACACCGGGATTCCAAAGGCTGAGAAAACGCGTTTACTTCGGGCTGAAAAACACGTTTTGAAAAGTGTCCTGTTGCTGCACCATAAGTTACATGGGGGTGACCAAAGTTGCCAAAACGTGTTTATTTCTGCTGAAAAACACGTTTTGACAACTTCTGCACACTGGGGTTAAGGGCTGACTGATGGGGCTCTTCTGAGCCAGGCAGTTACACCGGGATTCCAAAGGCTGAGAAAACGCGTTTACTTCGGGCTGAAAAACACGTTATTGAAAAGTGTTCTGTTGCTGCCCCATAAGTTACATGGGGGTGACCAAAGTTGCCAAAACGTGTTTATTTCTGCTGAAAAACACGTGTTGACAACTTCTGCACACTGGGGTTTAGGGCTGACTCAGGGTCTCTTCTGAGCCAGGCAGTTACACTGGGATTCCAAAGACTGAGAAAATGCGTTTATTTTGGGCTGAAAAACACGTTTTGAAAAGTGTGCTGTTGCTGCCCCATAAGTTACCTGGGGGTGACCAAAGTTGCCAAAACGTGTTTATTTCTGCTGAAAAACAAGTTTTGACAACTTCTGCACACTGGGGTTAAGGGCTGACTCAGGGGTCTCTTCTGAGCCAGGCAGTTACACTGGGATTCCAAAGGCTGAGAAAACGCGTTTATTTTGGGCTGAAAAACACGTTTTGAAAAGTGAGCTGTTGCTTCCCCATACGTTAAATGGGGGTGACCAAAGTTGCCAAAACGTGTTTATTTCTGCTGAAAAACACGTTTTCACAACTTCTGCACACTGGGGTTAAGGGCTGACTCAGGGGGCTCTTCTGAGCCAGGCAGTTACACCAGGATTCCAAAGACTGAGAAAACGCGTTTACTTCGGGCTGAAAAACACGTTTTGAAAACTGTGCTGTTCCTGCCCTATAAGTTACATGGGGGTGACCGAAGATGCCAAAACGTGTTTATTTCTGCTGAAAAACACGTTTTGACAACTTCTGCACACTGGGGTTAAGGGCTGACTCAGGGGGCTCTTCTGAGCCAGGCAGTTACACTGGGATTCCAAAGGCTGAGAAAACGCGTTTATTTTGGGCTGAAAAACACGTTTTGAAAAGTGTGCTGTTGCTGCCCCATAAGTTACATGGGGGTGACCAAAGTTGCCAAAACGTGTTTATTTCTGCTGAAAAACACGTTTTGACAACTTCTCCACACTGGGGTTAAGGGCTGACTCAGGGGGCTCTTCTGAGCCAGGCAGTTACACCGCGTTTCCAAAGGCTGAGAAAACGTGTTTACTTCGGGCTGAAAAACACGTTTTGAAAAGTGTGCTGTTGCTTCCCCATAAGATACATGGGGGTGACCAAAGTTGCCAAAACGTGTTTATTTCTGCTGAAAAACAAGTTTTGACAACTTCTGCACACTGGGGTTAAGGGCTGACTCAGGGGGCTCTTCTGAGCCAGGCAGTTACACCGGGATTCCAAAGACTGAGAAAACGCGTTTACTTCGGGCTGAAAAACACGTTTTGAATAGTGTGCTGTTGCTGCCCCATAAGTTACATGGGGGTGACCAAAGTTGCTAAAACGTGTTTATTTCTGCTGAAAAACACGTTTTGACAACTTCTGCACACAGGGGTTAAGGGCTGACTCAGGGGGCTCTTCTGAGCCAGGCAGTTACACCAGGATTCCAAAGGCTGAGAAAACGCGTTTATTTTGGGATGAAAAACACGTTTTGAAAAGTGTGCTGTTGCTGCACCATAAGTTACATGGGGGTGACCAAAGTAACCAAAACGTGTTTATTTCTGCTGAAAAACACGTTTTGACAACTTCTCCACACTGGGGTTAAGGGCTGACTCAGGGTGCTCTTCTGAGCCAGGCAGTTACACCGGGTTTCCAAAGGCTGAGAAAACGTGTTTACTTCGGGCTGAAAAACACGTTTTGAAAAGTGTGCTGTTGCTTCCCCATAAGATACATGGGGGTGACCAAAGTTGCCAAAACGTGTTTATTTCTGCTGAAAAACAAGTTTTGACAACTTCTGCACACTGGGTTTAAGGGCTGACTCAGGGGGCTCTTCTGAGCCAGGCTGTTACACCGGGATTCCAAAGACTGAGAAAACGCGTTTACTTCGGGCTGAAAAACACGTTTTGAAAAGTGTGCTGTTGCTGCCCCATAAGTTACATGGGGGTGACCAAAGTTGCCAAAACGTGTTTATTTCTGCTGAAAAACACGTTTTGACAACTTCTGCACACTGGGGTTAAGGGCTGACTCAGGGTCTCTTCTGAGCCATGCAGTTACACTGGGATTCCAAAGACTGAGAAAATGCGTTTATTTTGGGCTGAAAAACACGTTTTGAAAAGTGTGCTGTTGCTGCCCCATAAGTTACCTGGGGGTGACCAAAGTTGCCAAAACGTGTTAATTTTTGCTGAAAAACACGTTTTGACAACTTCTGCACACTGGGGTTAAGGGCTGACTCAGGGGGCTCTTCAGAGTCAGGCAGTTATACTGGGATTCCAAAGGCTGAGAAAACGCGTTTATTTTGGGCTGAAAAACACGTTTTGAAAAGTGTGCTGTTGCTTCCCCATAAGTTAAATGGGGGTGACCAAAGTTGCCAAAACGTGTTTATTTCTGCTGAAAAACACGTTTTGACAACTTCTGCACACTGGGGTTAAGGGCTGACTCAGGGGGCTCTTCTGAGCCAGGCAGTTACACCAGGATTCCAAAGGCTGAGAAAACGCGTTTATTTTGGGATGAAAAACACGTTTTGAAAAGTGTGCTGTTGCTGCCCCATAAGTTACATGGGGGTGACCAAAGTTGCCAAAACGTGTTTATTTCTGCTGAAAAACACGTTTTGACAACTTCTGCACACTGGGGTTTAAGGACTGACTCAGTGTGCTCTTCTGAGCCAGGCAGTTACACTGCGATTCTAAGGGCTGAGAAAACACGTTTATTTCGGGCTGAAAAACACGTTTTGAAAACTGTACTGTTCCTGGCCTATAACTTACATGGTGGTGACCAAAGTTGCCAAAACGTGTTTATTTCTGCTGAAAAACACATTTTGACAATTTCTGCACACTGGGGTTAAGGGCTGACTCAGTGTGCTCTTCTGAGCCAGGCAGTTACACTGCGATTCTAAGGGCTGAGAAAACGCGTTTATTTCGGGCTGAAAAACACGTTTTGAAAACTGTGTTGTTCATGCCCTATAACTTACATGGGGTTGACCAAAGTTGCCAAAACGTGTTTATTGCTGCTGAAAAACACGTTTTGACACTTTCTGCACACTGGGGTTATTGACTGACTCAGTGTGCTCTTCTGAGCCAGGCAGTTACACTGCGATTCTAAGGGCTGAGAAAACGCGTTTATTTCGGGCTGAAAAACACGTTTTGAAAAGTGTGCTGTTGCTGCCCCATAAGTTAAATGGGGGTGTCCAAAGTTGCCAAAACGTGTTTATTTCTGCTGAAAAATACGTTTTGACAACTTCTCCACACTGGGGTGAAGGGCTGACTCAGGGGGCTCTTCTGAGCCAGGCAGTTACACCGCGTTTCCAAAGGCTGAGAAAACGTGTTTACTTCGGGCTGAAAAACACGTTTTGAAAAGTGTGCTGTTGCTTCCCCATAAGATACATGGGGGTGACCAAAGTTGCCAAAACGTGTTTATTTCTGCTGAAAAACACGTTTTGACAACTTCTCCACACTGGGGTTAAGGGCTGACTCAGGGGGCTCTTATGAGCCAGGCAGTTACACTGGGATTCCAAAGCCTTAGAAAACGCGTTTACTTCGGGCTGAAAAACATGTTTTGAAAAGTGTGCAGTAGCTGCCCCATAAGTTACATGGGGGTGACCAAAGTTGCCAAAACGTGTTTATTTCTGCTGAAAAACACGTTTTGACAACTTCTGCACCCTGGGGCTAAGAGCTGACTCAGGGGGCTCTTTTGAGCCAGGCAATTACACTGGGATTCCAAAGGCTGAGAAAACGCGTTTATTTTGGGCTGAATAACACGTTTTGAAAAGTGTGCTGTTGCTTCCCCATAAGTTAAATGGGGGTGTCCAAAGTTGCCAAAACGTGTTTATTTCTCCTGAAAAACACGTTTTGACAACTTCTCCACACTGGGGTTAAGGGCTGACTCAGGGTCTCTTCTGAGCCATGCAGTTACACTGGGATTCCAAAGACTGAGAAAATGCGTTTATTTTGGGCTGAAAAACACGTTTTGAAAAGTGTGCTGTTGCTGCCCCATAAGTTACCTGGGGGTGACCAAAGTTGCCAAAACGTGTTAATTTTTGCTGAAAAACACGTTTTGACAACTTCTGCACACTGGGGTTAAGGGCTGACTCAGGGGGCTCTTCAGAGTCAGGCAGTTATACTGGGATTCCAAAGGCTGAGAAAACGCGTTTATTTTGGGCTGAAAAACACGTTTTGAAAAGTGTGCTGTTGCTTCCCCATAAGTTAAATGGGGGTGACCAAAGTTGCCAAAACGTGTTTATTTCTGCTGAAAAACACGTTTTGACAACTTCTGCACACTGGGGTTAAGGGCTGACTCAGGGGGCTCTTCTGAGCCAGGCAGTTACACCAGGATTCCAAAGGCTGAGAAAACGCGTTTATTTTGGGATGAAAAACACGTTTTGAAAAGTGTGCTGTTGCTGCCCCATAAGTTACATGGGGGTGACCAAAGTTGCCAAAACGTGTTTATTTCTGCTGAAAAACACGTTTTGACAACTTCTGCACACTGGGGTTTAAGGACTGACTCAGTGTGCTCTTCTGAGCCAGGCAGTTACACTGCGATTCTAAGGGCTGAGAAAACACGTTTATTTCGGGCTGAAAAACACGTTTTGAAAACTGTACTGTTCCTGGCCTATAACTTACATGGTGGTGACCAAAGTTGCCAAAACGTGTTTATTTCTGCTGAAAAACACATTTTGACAATTTCTGCACACTGGGGTTAAGGGCTGACTCAGTGTGCTCTTCTGAGCCAGGCAGTTACACTGCGATTCTAAGGGCTGAGAAAACGCGTTTATTTCGGGCTGAAAAACACGTTTTGAAAACTGTGTTGTTCATGCCCTATAACTTACATGGGGTTGACCAAAGTTGCCAAAACGTGTTTATTGCTGCTGAAAAACACGTTTTGACACTTTCTGCACACTGGGGTTATTGACTGACTCAGTGTGCTCTTCTGAGCCAGGCAGTTACACTGCGATTCTAAGGGCTGAGAAAACGCGTTTATTTCGGGCTGAAAAACACGTTTTGAAAAGTGTGCTGTTGCTGCCCCATAAGTTAAATGGGGGTGTCCAAAGTTGCCAAAACGTGTTTATTTCTGCTGAAAAATACGTTTTGACAACTTCTCCACACTGGGGTGAAGGGCTGACTCAGGGGGCTCTTCTGAGCCAGGCAGTTACACCGCGTTTCCAAAGGCTGAGAAAACGTGTTTACTTCGGGCTGAAAAACACGTTTTGAAAAGTGTGCTGTTGCTTCCCCATAAGATACATGGGGGTGACCAAAGTTGCCAAAACGTGTTTATTTCTGCTGAAAAACACGTTTTGACAACTTCTCCACACTGGGGTTAAGGGCTGACTCAGGGGGCTCTTATGAGCCAGGCAGTTACACTGGGATTCCAAAGCCTTAGAAAACGCGTTTACTTCGGGCTGAAAAACATGTTTTGAAAAGTGTGCAGTAGCTGCCCCATAAGTTACATGGGGGTGACCAAAGTTGCCAAAACGTGTTTATTTCTGCTGAAAAACACGTTTTGACAACTTCTGCACCCTGGGGCTAAGAGCTGACTCAGGGGGCTCTTTTGAGCCAGGCAATTACACTGGGATTCCAAAGGCTGAGAAAACGCGTTTATTTTGGGCTGAATAACACGTTTTGAAAAGTGTGCTGTTGCTTCCCCATAAGTTAAATGGGGGTGTCCAAAGTTGCCAAAACGTGTTTATTTCTCCTGAAAAACACGTTTTGACAACTTCTCCACACTGGGGTTAAGGGCTGACTCAGGGGGCTCTTCTGAGCCAGGGAGTTACACCGGGTTTCCAAAGACTGAGAAAACGTGTTTACTTCGGGCTGAAAAACACGTTTTGAAAAGTGTACTGTTGCTTCCCCATAAGATACGTGGGGGTGACCAAAGTTGCCAAAACGTGTTTATTTCTGCTGAAAAACACGTTTTGACAACTTCTGAACACTGGGGTTAAGGGCTGACTCAGGGGGCTCTTCTGAGCCAGGCAGTTACACCGGGATTCCAAAGACTGAGAAAACGCGTTTACTTTGGGCTGAAAAACACTTTTGAAAAGTGTGCTGTTGCTGCCTCAAAAGTTACATGGGGGTGACCAAAGTTGCCAAAACGTGTTTATTTCTGCTGAAAAACACGTTTTGACAACTTCTCCACACAGGGGTTAAGGGCTGACTCATGGGGCTCTTCTGAGCCAGGCAGTTACACCGGGTTTCCAAAGACTGAGAAAACGTGTTTACTTCGGGCTGAAAAACACGTTTTGAAAAGTGTACTGTTGCTTCCCCATAAGATACGTGGGGGTGACCAAAGTTGCCAAAACATGTTTATTTCTGCTGAAAAACATGTTTTGACAACTTCTGCACACTGGGGTTAAGGGCTGACTCAGGGGGCTCTTCTGAGCCAGGCAGTTACACCGGGATTCCAAAGGCTGAGAAAACGCGTTTATTTTGGGATGAAAAACACGTTTTGAAAAGTGTGCTGTTGCTGCCCCATAAGTTACATGGGGGTGACCAAAGTTGCCAAAACGTGTTTATTTCTGCTGAAAAACACGTTTTGACAACTTCTGCACACTGGGGTTAAGGGCTGACTCATGGGGCTCTTCTGAGCCAGGCAATTACACTGGGATTCCAAAGACTGAGAAAATGCGTTTATTTTGGGCTGAAAAACACGTTTAGAAAAGTGTGCTGTTGCTGCCCCATAAGTTACCTGGGGGTGACCAAAGTTGCCAAAACGTGTTTATTTCTGCTGAAAAACATGTTTTGAAAAGTGTGCTGTTGCTTCCCCATAAGATACATGGGGGTGACCAAAATTGCCAAAACGTGTTTATTTCTGCTGAAAAACACGTTTTGACAACTTCTGCACACTGGGGTTAAGGGCTGATTCAGTGTGCTCTTCTGAGCCAGGCAGTTACACCGGGATTCCAAAGACTGAGAAAACGCGTTTACTTCAGCTGAAAAACACGTTTTGAAAACTGTGCTGTTGCTGCCCCATAAGTTACATGGGGGTGACCAAAGTTGCAAAAACGTATTTATTTCTGCTGAAAAACACGTTTTGACAACTTCTGCACACTGGGGTTAAGGGCTGACTCAGGGGGCTCTTCTGAGCAAGGCAGTTACACCGGGATTCCAATGGCTGAGAAAACGCGTTTACTTCGGGCTGAAAAACACATTTTGAAAAGTGTGCTGTTGCGTCCCCATAAGTTACATGGGGGTGACCAAAGTTGCCAAAACGTGTTTATTTCTGCTGAAAAACACGTTTTGACAACTTCTGCACACTGGGGTTAAGGGCTGAATCAGGGGGCTCTTCTGAGCCAGGCACTTACACCGGGATTCCAAAGGCTGAGAAAACGCGTTTACTTCGGGCTGAAAAACACGTTTTGAAAAGTGTGCTGTTGCTGCCCCATAAGTTACATGGGGGTGACCAAAGTTGCCAAAACGTGTTTATTTCTGCTGAAAAACACGTTTTGACAACTTCTACACACTGGGGTTAAGGGCTGACTCAGGGGGCTCTTTTGAGCCAGGCAATTACACTGGGATTCCAAAGACTGAGAAAACGCGTTTATTTCGGGCTGAAAAACACGTTTTGAAAAGTGTGCTGTTGCTGCCACATAAGTTACATGGGGGTGACCAAAGTTGCCAAAACGTGTTTAATTCTGCTGAAAAACACGTTTTGACAACTTCTGCACACTGGGGTTAAGGGCTGACTCGGGGGGCTCTTCTGAGACAGGCAGTTACACCGGGATTCCAAAGACTGAGAAAACGCGTTTACTTTGGGCTGAAAAACACGTTTTGAAAAGTGTGCTGTTGCTGCCCCATAAGTTACATGGGGGTGACCAAAGTTGCCAAAACGTGTTTATTTCTGCTGAAAAACACGTTTTGACAACTTCTCCACACTGGGGTTAAGGGCTGACTCAGGGGGCTCTTATGAGCCAGGCAGTTACACTGGGATTCCAAAGGCTGAGAAACTGCGTTTACTTCGGGCTGAAAAACACGTTTTGAAAAGTGTGCTGTTGCTGCCACATAAGTTACATGGGGGTGACCAAAGTTGCCAAAACGTGTTTATTTCTGCTGAAAAACATGTTTTGAAAAGTGTGCTGTTGCTGCCACATAAGTTACATGGGGGTGACCAAAGTTGCCAAAACGTGTTTATTTCTCCTGAAAAACATGTTTTGAAAACTGTGCTGTTGCTGCCCCATAAGTTACATGGGGGTGACCAAAGTTGCCAAAACGTGTTTATTTCTGCTGAAAAACACGTTTTGACAACTTCTGCACACTGGGGTTAAGGGCTGACTCATGGGGCTCTTCTGAGCCAGGCAATTACACTGGGATTCCAAAGACTGAGAAAATGCGTTTATTTTGGGCTGAAAAACACGTTTAGAAAAGTGTGCTGTTGCTGCCCCATAAGTTACCTGGGGGTGACCAAAGTTGCCAAAACGTGTTTATTTCTGCTGAAAAACATGTTTTGAAAAGTGTGCTGTTGCTTCCCCATAAGATACATGGGGGTGACCAAAATTGCCAAAACGTGTTTATTTCTGCTGAAAAACACGTTTTGACAACTTCTGCACACTGGGGTTAAGGGCTGATTCAGTGTGCTCTTCTGAGCCAGGCAGTTACACCGGGATTCCAAAGACTGAGAAAACGCGTTTACTTCGGGCTGAAAAACACGTTTTGAAAACTGTGCTGTTGCTGCCCCATAAGTTACATGGGGGTGACCAAAGTTGCAAAAACGTATTTATTTCTGCTGAAAAACACGTTTTGACAACTTCTGCACACTGGGGTTAAGGGCTGACTCAGGGGGCTCTTCTGAGCAAGGCAGTTACACCGGGATTCCAATGGCTGAGAAAACGCGTTTACTTCGGGCTGAAAAACACATTTTGAAAAGTGTGCTGTTGCGTCCCCATAAGTTACATGGGGGTGACCAAAGTTGCCAAAACGTGTTTATTTCTGCTGAAAAACACGTTTTGACAACTTCTGC
Organism: Atractosteus spatula; assembly: GCF_055471065.1. Lineage (NCBI taxonomy): Eukaryota > Metazoa > Chordata > Actinopteri > Semionotiformes > Lepisosteidae > Atractosteus > Atractosteus spatula. The sequence continues at coordinate 16,348,136 of NC_142716.1, read as the reverse complement.
ACACTGGGGTTAAGGGCTGACTCAGGGGGCTCTTCTGAGACAGGCAGTTACACCGGGATTCCAAAGACTGAGAAAACGCGTTTACTTTGGGCTGAAAAACACGTTTTGAAAAGTGTGCTGTTGCTGCCCCATAAGTTACATGGGGGTGACCAAAGATGCCAAAACGTGTTTATTTCTGCTGAAAAACACGTTTTGACAACTTCTCCACACTGGGGTTAAGGGCTGACTCAGGGGGCTCTTATGAGCCAGGCAGTTACACTGGGATTCCAAAGGCTGAGAAACTGCGTTTACTTCGGGCTGAAAAACACGTTTTGAAAAGTGTGCTGTTGCTGCCACATAAGTTACATGGGGGTGACCAAAGTTGCCAAAACGTGTTTATTTCTGCTGAAAAACATGTTTTGAAAAGTGTGCTGTTGCTGCCACATAAGTTACATGGGGGTGACCAAAGTTGCCAAAACGTGTTTATTTCTGCTGAAAAACATGTTTTGAAAACTGTGCTGTTGCTGCCCCATAAGTTACATGGGGGTGACCAAAGTTGCCAAAACGTGTTTATTTCTGCTGAAAACCACGTTTTGACAACTTCTGCACACTGGGGTTAAGGGCTGACTCAGGGGGCTCTTCTGAGCAAGGCAGTTACACCGGGATTCCAATGGCTGAGAAAACGCGTTTACTTCGGGCTGAAAAACACATTTTGAAAAGTGTGCTGTTGCGTCCCCATAAGTTACATGGGGGTGACCAAAGTTGCCAAAACGTGTTTATTTCTGCTGAAAAACACGTTTTGACAACTTCTGCACACTGGGGTTAAGGGCTGACTCAGGGGGCTCTTCTGAGCCAGGCAGTTACACCGGGATTCCAAAGGCTGAGAAAACGCGTTTACTTCGGGCTAAAAAACACGTTTTGAAAAGTGTGCTGTTGCTGCCCCATAAGTTACATGGGGGTGACCAAAGTTGCCAAAACGTGTTTATTTCTGCTGAAAAACACGTTTTGACAACTTCTGCACACTGGGGTTAAGGGCTGACTCAGGGGGCTCTTCTGAGCCAGGCAGTTACACCGGGATTCCAAAGGCTGAGAAAACGCGTTTACTTCGGGCTAAAAAACACGTTTTGAAAAGTGTGCTGTTGCTGCCCCATAAGTTACATGGGGGTGACCAAAGTTGCCAAAACGTGTTTATTTCTGCTGAAAAACACGTTTTGACAACTTCTGCACACTGGGGTTAAGGGCTGACTCAGGGGGCTCTTCTGAGCCAGGCAGTTACACCGGGTTTCCAAAGGCTGAGAAAACGTGTTTACTTCGGGCTGAAAAACACGTTTTGAAAAGTGTGCTGTTGCTTCCCCATAAGATACATGGGGGTGACCAAAGTTGCCAAAACGTGTTTATTTCTGCTGAAAAACACGTTTTGACAACTTCTGCACACTGGGGTTAAGGGCTGACTCAGGGGGCTCTTCTGAGCCAGGTAGTTACACTGGGATTCCAATGGCTGAGAAAACGCGTTTATTTTGGGCTGAATAACACGTTTTGAAAAGTGTGCTGTTGCTTCCCCATAAGTTAAATGGGGGTGTCCAAAGTTGCCAAAACGTGTTTATTTCTCCTGAAAAACACGTTTTGACAACTTCTCCACACTGGGGTTAAGGGCTGACTCAGGGGGCTCTTCTGAGCCAGGCAGTTACACCGGGTTTCCAAAGGCTGAGAAAACGTGTTTACTTCGGGCTGAAAAACACGTTTTGAAAAGTGTGCTGTTGCTTCCCCATAAGATACATGGGGGTGACCAAAGTTGCCAAAACGTGTTTATTTCTGCTGAAAAACACGTTTTGACAACTTCTGCACACTGGGGTTAAGGGCTGACTCAGGGGGCTCTTCTGAGCCAGGCAGTTACACCGGGATTCCAAAGACTGAGAAAACGCGTTTACTTCGGGCTGAAAAACACGTTTTGAAAAGTGTGCTGTTGCTGCCCCATAAGTTACATGGGGGTGACCAAGGTTGCCAAAACGTGTTTATTTCTGCTGAAAAACACGTTTTGACAACTTCTGCACACTGGGGTTAAGGGCTGACTCAGGGGGCTCTTCTGAGCCAGGTAGTTACACTGGGATTCCAAAGGCTGAGAAAACGCGTTTATTTTGGGCTGAATAACACGTTTTGAAAAGTGTGCTGTTGCTTCCCCATAAGTTAAATGGGGGTGTCCAAAGTTGCCAAAACGTGTTTATTTCTCCTGAAAAACACGTTTTGACAACTTCTCCACACTAGGGTTAAGGGCTGACTCAGGGGGCTCTTCTGAGCCAGGCAGTTACACCGGGTTTCCAAAGACTGAGAAAACGTGTTTACTTCGGGCTGAAAAACACGTTTTGAAAAGTGTACTGTTGATTCCCCATAAGATACGTGGGGGTGACCAAAGTTGCCAAAACGTGTTTATTTCTGCTGAAAAACACGTTTTGACAACTTCTGCACACTGGGGTTAAGGGCTGACTCAGGGGGCTCTTCTGAGCCAGGCAGTTACACCGGGATTCCAAAGACTGAGAAAACGCGTTTATTTCGAGCTGAAAAACACGTTTTGAAAAGTGTGCTGTTGCTGCCGCATAAGTTACAATGGGGTGACCAAAGTTGCCAAAACGTGTTTATTTCTGCTGAAAAACACGTTTTGACAACTTCTACACACTGGGGTTAAGGGCTGACTCAGGGTCTCTTCTGAGCCAGGCAGTTACACTGGGATTCCAAAGACTGAGAAAATGCGTTTATTTTGGGCTAAAAAACACGTTTTGAAAAGTGTGCTGTTGCTGCCCCATAAGTTACCTGGGGGTGACCAAAGTTGCCAAAACGTGTTTATTTCTGCTGAAAAACACGTTTTGACAACTTCTGCACACTGGGGTTAAGGGCTGACTCAGGGGGCTCTTCTGAGCCAGGCAGTTACACTGGGATTCCAAAGGCTGAGAAAACGCGTTTATTTTGGGCTGAAAAACACGTTTTGAAAAGTGTGCTGTTGCTTCCCCATAAGTTAAATGGGGGTGACCAAACTGGCCAAAACGTGTTTATTTCTGCTGAAAAACACGTTTTGACAACTTCTCCACACTGGGGTTAAGGGCTGACTCAGGGGGCACTTCTGAGCCAGGCAGTTACACCGGGATTCCAAAGACTGAGAAAACGCGTTTACTTCGGGCTGAAAAACACTTTTTGAAAAGTGTGCTGTTGCTGCACCATAAGATACATGGGGGTGACCAAAGTTGCCAAAACATGTTTATTTCTGCTGAAAAACACGTTTTGACAACTTCTGCACACTGGGGTTAAGGGCTGACTCAGGGGGCTCTTCTGAGCCAGGCAGTTACACCGGGATTCCAAAGACTGAGAAAACGCGTTTACTTTGGGCTGAAAAACACGTTTTGAAAAGTGTGCTGTTGCTGCCTCAAAAGTTACATGGGGGTGACCAAAGTTGCCAAAACGTGTTTATTTCTGCTGAAAAACACGTTTTGACAACTTCTGCACACAGGGGTTAAGGGCTGACTCAGGGGGCTCTTCTGAGCAAGGCAGTTACACCGGGATTCCAATGGCTGAGAAAACGCGTTTACTTCGGGCTGAAAAACACATTTTGAAAAGTGTGCTGTTGCTTCCCCATAAGTTACATGGGGGTGACCAAAATTGCCAAAACGTGTTTATTTCTGCTGAAAAACACGTTTTGACAACTTCTGCACACTGGGGTTAAGGGCTGACTCAGGGGGCTCTTTTGAGCCAGGCAATTACACTGGGATTCCAAAGACTGAGAAAACGCGTTTATTTCGGGCTGAAAAACACGTTTTGAAAAGTGTGCTGTTGCTGCCGCATAAGTTACAATGGGGTGACCAAAGTTGCCAAAACGTGTTTATTTCTGCTGAAAAACACGTTTTGACAACTTCTACACACTGGGGTTAAGGGCTGACTCAGGGTCTCTTCTGAGCCAGGCAGTTACACTGGGATTCCAAAGACTGAGAAAATGCGTTTATTTTGGGCTAAAAAACACGTTTTGAAAAGTGTGCTGTTGCTGCCCCATAAGTTACCTGGGGGTGACCAAAGTTGCCAAAACGTGTTTATTTCTGCTGAAAAACACCTTTTGACAACTTCTGCACACTGGGGTTAAGGGCTGACTCAGGGGGCTCTTCTGAGCCAGGCAGTTACACTGGGATTCCAAAGGCTGAGAAAACGCGTTTATTTTGGGCTGAAAAACACGTTTTGAAAAGTGTGCTGTTGCTTCCCCATAAGTTAAATGGGGTGACCAAACTGGCCAAAACGTGTTTATTTCTGCTGAAAAACACGTTTTGACAACTTCTCCACACTGGGGTTAAGGGCTGACTCAGGGGGCACTTCTGAGCCAGGCAGTTACACCGGGATTCCAAAGACTGAGAAAACGCGTTTACTTCGGGCTGAAAAACACTTTTTGAAAAGTGTGCTGTTGCTGCACCATAAGATACATGGGGGTGACCAAAGTTGCCAAAACATATTTATTTCTGCTGAAAAACACGTTTTGACAACTTCTGCACACTGGGGTTAAGGGCTGACTCAGGGGGCTCTTCTGAGCCAGGCAGTTACACCGGGATTCCAAAGACTGAGAAAACGCGTTTACTTTGGGCTGAAAAACACGTTTTGAAAAGTGTGCTGTTGCTGCCTCAAAAGTTACATGTGGGTGACCAAAGTTGCCAAAACGTGTTTATTTCTGCTGAAAAACACGTTTTGACAACTTCTGCACACAGGGGTTAAGGGCTGACTCAGGGGGCTCTTCTGAGCCAGGCAGTTACACCGGGATTCCAAAGGCTGAGAAAACGCGTTTACTTCGGGCTGAAAAACACGTTTTGAAAAGTGTGCTGTTGCTGCACCATAAGTTACATGGGGGTGACCAAAGTTGCCAAAACGTGTTTATTTCTGCTGAAAAACACGTTTTGACAACTTCTGCACACTGGGGTTAAGGGCTGACTCATGGGGCTCTTCTGAGCCAGGCAGTTACACCGGGATTCCAAAGGCTGAGAAAACGCGTTTACTTCGGGCTGAAAAACACGTTTTGAAAAGTGTGCTGTTGCTGCCCCATAAGTTACATCGGGGTGACCAAAGTTGCCAAAACGTGTTTATTTCTGCTGAAAACCACGTTTTGACAACTTCTGCACAATGGGATTAAGGGCTGACTCAGGGTCTCTTCTGAGCCAGGCAGTTACACTGGGATTCCAAAGACTGAGAAAATGCGTTTATTTTGGGCTGAAAAACACGTTTTGAAAACTGTGCTGTTGCTGCCCCATAAGTTACCTGGGGGTGACCAAAGTTGCCAAAACGTGTTTATTTCTGCTGAAAAACACGTTTTGACAACTTCTCCACACTGGGGTTAAGGGCTGACTCAGGGGGCTCTTTTGAGCCAGGCAATTACACTGGGATTCCAAAGGCTGAGAAAACGCTTTTATTTTGGGCTGAATAACACGTTTTGAAAAGTGTGCTGTTGCTTCCCCATAAGTTAAATGGGGGTGTCCAAAGTTGCCAAAACGTGTTTATTTCTCCTGAAAAACACGTTTTGACAACTTCTCTACACTGGGGTTAAGGGCTGACTCAGGGGGCTCTTCTGAGCCAGGCAGTTACACCGGGTTTCCAAAGACTGAGAAAACGTGTTTACTTCGGGCTGAAAAACACGTTTTGAAAAGTGTACTGTTGCTTCCCCATAAGATACGTGGGGGTGACCAAAGTTGCCAAAACGTGTTTATTTCTGCTGAAAAACACGTTTTGACAACTTCTGCACACTGGGGTTAAGGGCTGACTCAGGGGGCTCTTCTGAGCCAGGCAGTTACACCGGGATTCCAAAGACTGAGAAAACGCGTTTACTTTGGGCTGAAAAACACTTTTGAAAAGTGTGCTGTTGCTGCCTCAAAAGTTACATGGGGGTGACCAAAGTTGCCAAAACGTGTTTATTTCTGCTGAAAAACATGTTTTGACAACTTCTGCACACAGGGGTTAAGGGCTGACTCAGGGGGCTCTTCTGAGCCAGGCAGTTACACCGGGATTCCAAAGGCTGAGAAAACGCGTTTACTTCGGGCTGAAAAACACGTTTTGAACAGTGTGCTGTTGCTGCCCCATAAGTTAAATGGGGGTGACCAAAGTTGCCAAAACGTGTTTATTTCTGCTGAAAAACACGTTTTGACAATTTCTGCACACTGGGGTTAAGGGCTGACTCAGGGGGCTCTTTTGAGCCAGGCAATTACACTGGGATTCCAAAGACTGAGAAAACGCGTTTATTTCGGGCTGAAAAACACGTTTTGAAAAGTGTGCTGTTGCTGCCGCATAAGTTACAATGGGGTGACCAAAGTTGCCAAAACGTGTTTATTTCTGCTGAAAAACACGTTTTGACAACTTCTACACACTGGGGTTAAGGGCTGACTCAGGGGGCTCTTCTGAGCCAGGCAGTTACACCGGGATTCCAAAGACTGAGAAAACGCGTTTACTTCGGGCTGAAAAACACGTTTTGAAAAGTGTGCTGTTGCTGCCTCAAAAGTTACATGTGGGTGACCAAAGTTGCCAAAACGTGTTTATTTCTGCTGAAAAACACGTTTTGACAACTTCTGCACACAGGGGTTAAGGGCTGACTCAGGGGGCTCTTCTGAGCCAGGCAGTTACACCGGGATTCCAAAGGCTGAGAAAACGCGTTTACTTCGGGCTGAAAAACACGTTTTGAAAAGTGTGCTGTTGCTGCACCATAAGTTACATGGGGGTGACCAAAGTTGCCAAAACGTGTTTATTTCTGCTGAAAAACACGTTTTGACAACTTCTGCACACTGGGGTTAAGGGCTGACTCAGGGTCTCTTCTGAGCCAGACAGTTACACTGGGATTCCAAAGACTGAGAAAATGCGTTTATTTTGGGCTGAAAAACACGTTTTGAAAAGTGTGCTGTTGCTGCCCCATAAGTTACCTGGGGGTGACCAAAGTTGCCAAAACGTGTTTATTTCTGCTGAAAAACACGTTTTGACAACTTCTGCACACTGGGGTTAAGGGCTGACTCAGGGGGCTCTTCTGAGCCAGGCAGTTACACTGGGATTCCAAAGGCTGAGAAAACGCGTTTATATTGGGCTGAAAAACACGTTTTGAAAAGTGTGCTGTTGCTTCCCCATAAGTTAAATGGGGGTGACCAAAGTTGCCAAAACGTGTTTATTTCTGCTGAAAAACACGTTTTGACAACTTCTCCACACTGGGGTTAAGGGCTGACTCAGGGGGCTCTTCTGAGCCAGGCAGTTACACCGGGTTTCCAAAGGCTGAGAAAACGTGTTTACTTCTGGCTGAAAAACAAGTTTTGAAAAGTGTGCTGTTGCTTCCCCATAAGATACATGGGGGTGACCAAAGTTGCCAAAACGTGTTTATTTCTGCTGAAAAACACGTTTTGACAACTTCTGCACACTGGGGTTAAGGGCTGACTCAGGGGGCACTTCTGAGCCAGGCAGTTACACCGGGATTCCAAAGACTGAGAAAACGCGTTTACTTCGGGCTGAAAAACACGTTTTGAAAAGTCTGCTGTTGCTGCCCCATAAGTTACATGGAGGTGACCAAAGTTGCCAAAACATGTTTATTTCTGCTGAAAAACACATTTTGACAACTTCTACACACAGGGGTTAAGGGCTGACTCAGGGGGCTCTTCTGAGCCAGGCAGTTACACCGGGATTCCAAAGGCTGAGAAAACACGTTTACTTCGGGCTGAAAAACACGTTTTGAAAAGTGTGCTGTTGCTGCACCATAAGATACATGAGGGTGACCAAAGTTGCCAAAACGTGTTTATTACTGCTGAAAAACACGTTTTGACAACTTCTGCACACTGGGTATAAGGGCTGACTCAGGGGGCTCTTCTGAGCCAGGCAGTTACATCGGGATTCCAATGGCTGAGAAAACGCGTTTACTTCGGGCTGAAAAACACGTTTTGAAAAGTGTGCTGTTGCTGCCCCATAAGTTACATGGGGGTGACCAAAGTTGCCAAAACGTGTTTATTTCTGCTGAAAAAGACATTTTGACAACTTCTGCACATAGGGGTTAAGGGCTGACTCAGGGGGCTCTTCTGAGCCAGCCAGTTACACCGGGATTCCAAAGACTGAGAAAACGCGTTTACTTTTGGCTGAAAAACACGTTTTGAAAAGTGTGCTTTTGCTGCCCCATAAGTTACATGGGGGTGACCAAAGTTGCCAAAACGTGTTTATTTCTGCTGAAAAAAACGTTTTGACAACTTCTCCACACTGGGATTAAGGGCTGACTCAGGGGGCTCTTATGAGCCAGGCAGTTACACTGGGATTCCAAAGGCTGAGAAAACGCGTTTACTTCGGGCTGAAAAACACGTTTTGAAAAGTGTGCTGTTGCTGCCACATAAGTTACATGGGGGTGACCAAAGTTGCCAAAACGTGATTATTTCCGCTGAAAAACACGTTTTGACAACTTCTGCACACTGGGGTTAAGGGCTGACTCAGGGGGCTCTTCTGAGCCAGGCAATTCTACCGGTATTCCAAAGGATGAGAAAACGCGTTTACTTCGGGCTGAAAAACAGGTTTTGAAAAGTGTGCTGTAGCTGCCCCATAAGTTACATGGGGGTGACCAAAGTTGCCAAAACGTGTTTATTTCTGCTGAAAAACACATTTTGACAACTTCTGCACACTGGGGTTAAGGGCTGACTCAGGGGGCTCTTCTGAGCCAGGCAGTTACATCGGGATTCCAATGGCTGAGAAAACGCGTTTACTTCGGGCTGAAAAACACGCTTTGAAAAGTGTGCTGTTGCTGCCCCATAAGTTACATGGGGGTGACCAAAGTTGCCAAAACGTGTTTATTTCTGCTGAAAAACACGTTTTGACAACTTCTGCACACTGGGGTTAAGGGCTGACTCAGGGGGCTCTTCTGAGCCAGGCAGTTACACTGGGCTTCCAAAGGCTGAGAAAACGCGTTTATTTTGGGCTGAAAAACACGTTTTGAAAAGTGTGCTGTTGCTTCCCCATAAGTTAAATGGGGGTGACCAAAGTTGCCAAAACGTGTTTATTTCTGCTGAAAAACACGTTTTGACAACTTCTGCACACTGGGGTTAAGGGCTGACTCAGGGGGCACTTCTGAGCCAGGCAGTTACACCGGGATTCCAAAGACTGAGAAAACGCGTTTACTTCGGGCTGAAAAACACTTTTTGAAAAGTGTGCTGTTGCTGCACCATAAGATACATGGGGGTGACCAAAGTTGCCAAAACATGTTTATTTCTGCTGAAAAACACGTTTTGACAACTTCTGCACACTGGGGTTAAGGGCTGACTCAGGGGGCTCTTCTGAGCCAGGCAGTTACACCGGGATTCCAAAGGCTGAGAAAACGCGTTTACTTCGGGCTGAAAAACACGTTTTGAACAGTGTGCTGTTGCTGCCCCATAAGTTAAATGGGGGTGACCAAAGTTGCCAAAACGTGTTTATTTCTGCTGAAAAACACGTTTTGACAATTTCTGCACACTGGGGTTAAGGGCTGACTCAGGGGGCTCTTTTGAGCCAGGCAATTACACTGGGATTCCAAAGACTGAGAAAACGCGTTTATTTCGGGCTGAAAAACACGTTTTGAAAAGTGTGCTGTTGCTGCCGCATAAGTTACAATGGGGTGACCAAAGTTGCCAAAACGTGTTTATTTCTGCTGAAAAACACGTTTTGACAACTTCTACACACTGGGGTTAAGGGCAGACTCAGGGGGCTCTTCTGAGCCAGGCAGTTACACCGGGATTCCAAAGACTGAGAAAACGCGTTTACTTCGGGCTGAAAAACACGTTTTGAAAAGTGTGCTGTTGCTGCCTCAAAAGTTACATGTGGGTGACCAAAGTTGCCAAAACGTGTTTATTTCTGCTGAAAAACACGTTTTGACAACTTCTGCACACAGGGGTTAAGGGCTGACTCAGGGGGCTCTTCTGAGCCAGGCAGTTACACCGGGATTCCAAAGGCTGAGAAAACGCGTTTACTTCGGGCTGAAAAACACGTTTTGAAAAGTGTGCTGTTGCTGCACCATAAGTTACATGGGGGTGACCAAAGTTGCCAAAACGTGTTTATTTCTGCTGAAAAACACGTTTTGACAACTTCTGCACACTGGGGTTAAGGGCTGACTCAGGGTCTCTTCTGAGCCAGACAGTTACACTGGGATTCCAAAGACTGAGAAAATGCGTTTATTTTGGGCTGAAAAACACGTTTTGAAAAGTGTGCTGTTGCTGCCCCATAAGTTACCTGGGGGTGACCAAAGTTGCCAAAACGTGTTTATTTCTGCTGAAAAACACGTTTTGACAACTTCTGCACACTGGGGTTAAGGGCTGACTCAGGGGGCTCTTCTGAGCCAGGCAGTTACACTGGGATTCCAAAGGCTGAGAAAACGCGTTTATATTGGGCTGAAAAACACGTTTTGAAAAGTGTGCTGTTGCTTCCCCATAAGTTAAATGGGGGTCACCAAAGTTGCCAAAACGTGTTTATTTCTGCTGAAAAACACGTTTTGACAACTTCTCCACACTGGGGTTAAGGGCTGACTCAGGGGGCTCTTCTGAGCCAGGCAGTTACACCGGGTTTCCAAAGGCTGAGAAAACGTGTTTACTTCTGGCTGAAAAACAAGTTTTGAAAAGTGTGCTGTTGCTTCCCCATAAGATACATGGGGGTGACCAAAGTTGCCAAAACGTGTTTATTTCTGCTGAAAAACACGTTTTGACAACTTCTGCACACTGGGGTTAAGGGCTGACTCAGGGGGCACTTCTGAGCCAGGCAGTTACACCGGGATTCCAAAGACTGAGAAAACGCGTTTACTTCGGGCTGAAAAACACGTTTTGAAAAGTCTGCTGTTGCTGCCCCATAAGTTACATGGGGGTGACCAAAGTTGCCAAAACGTGTTTATTTCTGCTGAAAAACACATTTTGACAACTTCTACACACAGGGGTTAAGGGCTGACTCAGGGGGCTCTTCTGAGCCAGGCAGTTACACCGGGATTCCAAAGGCTGAGAAAACACGTTTACTTCGGGCTGAAAAACACGTTTTGAAAAGTGTGCTGTTGCTGCACCATAAGATACATGGGGGTGACCAAAGTTGCCAAAACGTGTTTATTACTGCTGAAAAACACGTTTTGACAACTTCTGCACACTGGGTATAAGGGCTGACTCAGGGGGCTCTTCTGAGCCAGGCAGTTACATCGGGATTCCAATGGCTGAGAAAACGCGTTTACTTCGGGCTGAAAAACACGTTTTGAAAAGTGTGCTGTTGCTGCCCCATAAGTTACATGGGGGTGACCAAAGTTGCCAAAACGTGTTTATTTCTGCTGAAAAAGACATTTTGACAACTTCTGCACATAGGGGTTAAGGGCTGACTCAGGGGGCTCTTCTGAGCCAGCCAGTTACACCGGGATTCCAAAGACTGAGAAAACGCGTTTACTTTTGGCTGAAAAACACGTTTTGAAAAGTGTGCTTTTGCTGCCCCATAAGTTACATGGGGGTGACCAAAGTTGCCAAAACGTGTTTATTTCTGCTGAAAAAAACGTTTTGACAACTTCTCCACACTGGGATTAAGGGCTGACTCAGGGGGCTCTTATGAGCCAGGCAGTTACACTGGGATTCCAAAGGCTGAGAAAACGCGTTTACTTCGGGCTGAAAAACACGTTTTGAAAAGTGTGCTGTTGCTGCCACATAAGTTACATGGGGGTGACCAAAGTTGCCAAAACGTGATTATTTCCGCTGAAAAACACGTTTTGACAACTTCTGCACACTGGGGTTAAGGGCTGACTCAGGGGGCTCTTCTGAGCCAGGCAATTCTACCGGTATTCCAAAGGATGAGAAAACGCGTTTACTTCGGGCTGAAAAACAGGTTTTGAAAAGTGTGCTGTAGCTGCCCCATAAGTTACATGGGGGTGACCAAAGTTGCCAAAACGTGTTTATTTCTGCTGAAAAACACATTTTGACAACTTCTGCACACTGGGGTTAAGGGCTGACTCAGGGGGCTCTTCTGAGCCAGGCAGTTACATCGGGATTCCAATGGCTGAGAAAACGCGTTTACTTCGGGCTGAAAAACACGCTTTGAAAAGTGTGCTGTTGCTGCCCCATAAGTTACATGGGGGTGACCAAAGTTGCCAAAACGTGTTTATTTCTGCTGAAAAACACGTTTTGACAACTTCTGCACACTGGGGTTAAGGGCTGACTCAGGGGGCTCTTCTGAGCCAGGCAGTTACACTGGGCTTCCAAAGGCTGAGAAAACGCGTTTATTTTGGGCTGAAAAACACGTTTTGAAAAGTGTGCTGTTGCTTCCCCATAAGTTAAATGGGGGTGACCAAAGTTGCCAAAACGTGTTTATTTCTGCTGAAAAACACGTTTTGACAACTTCTGCACACTGGGGTTAAGGGCTGACTCAGGGGGCACTTCTGAGCCAGGCAGTTACACCGGGATTCCAAAGACTGAGAAAACGCGTTTACTTCGGGCTGAAAAACACTTTTTGAAAAGTGTGCTGTTGCTGCACCATAAGATACATGGGGGTGACCAAAGTTGCCAAAACATGTTTATTTCTGCTGAAAAACACGTTTTGACAACTTCTGCACACTGGGGTTAAGGGCTGACTCAGGGGGCTCTTCTGAGCCAGGCAGTTACACCGGGATTCCAAAGACTGAGAAAACGCGTTTACTTTGGGCTGAAAAACACGTTTTGAAAAGTGTGCTGTTGCTGCCTCAAAAGTTACATGTGGGTGACCAAAGTTGCCAAAACGTGTTTATTTCTGCTGAAAAACACGTTTTGACAACTTCTGCACACAGGGGTTAAGGGCTGACTCAGGGGGCTCTTCTGAGCCAGGCAGTTACACCGGGATTCCAAAGGCTGAGAAAACGCGTTTACTTCGGGCTGAAAAACACGTTTTGAAAAGTGTGCTGTTGCTGCACCATAAGTTACATGGGGGTGACCAAAGTTGCCAAAACGTGTTTATTTCTGCTGAAAAACACGTTTTGACAACTTCTGCACACTGGGGTTAAGGGCTGACTCAGGGTCTCTTCTGAGCCAGACAGTTACACTGGGATTCCAAAGGCTGAGAAAACGCGTTTATATTGGGCTGAAAAACACGTTTTGAAAAGTGTGCTGTTGCTTCCCCATAAGTTAAATGGGGGTGACCAAAGTTGCCAAAACGTGTTTATTTCTGCTGAAAAACACGTTTTGACAACTTCTCCACACTGGGGTTAAGGGCTGACTCAGGGGGCTCTTCTGAGCCAGGCAGTTACACCGGGTTTCCAAAGGCTGAGAAAACGTGTTTACTTCGGGCTGAAAAACAAGTTTTGAAAAGTGTGCTGTTGCTTCCCCATAAGATACATGGGGGTGACCAAAGTTGCCAAAACGTGTTTATTTCTGCTGAAAAACACGTTTTGACAACTTCTGCACACTGGGGTTAAGGGCTGACTCAGGGGGCACTTCTGAGCCAGGCAGTTACACCGGGATTCCAAAGACTGAGAAAACGCGTTTACTTCGTGCTGAAAAACACGTTTTGAAAAGTCTGCTGTTGCTGCCCCATAAGTTACATGGGGGTGACCAAAGTTGCCAAAACGTGTTTATTTCTGCTGAAAAACACATTTTGACAACTTCTACACACAGGGGTTAAGGGCTGACTCAGGGGGCTCTTCTGAGCCAGGCAGTTACACCGGGATTCCAAAGGCTGAGAAAACGCGTTTACTTCGGGCTGAAAAACACGTTTTGAAAAGTGTGCTGTTGCTGCACCATAAGATACATGGGGGTGACCAAAGTTGCCAAAACGTGTTTATTACTGCTGAAAAACACGTTTTGACAACTTCTGCACACTGGGTATAAGGGCTGACTCAGGGGGCTCTTCTGAGCCAGGCAGTTACATCGGGATTCCAATGGCTGAGAAAACGCGTTTACTTCGGGCTGAAAAACACGTTTTGAAAAGTGTGCTGTTGCTGCCCCATAAGTTACATGGGGGTGACCAAAGTTGCCAAAACGTGTTTATTTCTGCTGAAAAAGACATTTTGACAACTTCTGCACATAGGGGTTAAGGGCTGACTCAGGGGGCTCTTCTGAGCCAGCCAGTTACACCGGGATTCCAAAGACTGAGAAAACGCGTTTACTTTTGGCTGAAAAACACGTTTTGAAAAGTGTGCTTTTGCTGCCCCATAAGTTACATGGGGGTGACCAAAGTTGCCAAAACGTGTTTATTTCTGCTGAAAAAAACGTTTTGACAACTTCTCCACACTGGGATTAAGGGCTGACTCAGGGGGCTCTTATGAGCCAGGCAGTTACAGATGCAGCCATTCAAAGTGCGCGTTACAGACACGTACCGCAGGTGACGTCGCTCAGTATGACGCAAGATGACGCGTGGCACCGCAGTAAGTGATTGGTTGACCAACAGGGGCACTCGTGGTCCGTTGGTCTGTCGTAGAAAGACAGTAAACGTCTTTGCTGTGCCCGTTGTAGGTATTGAATTTTACCACTGAAGGGAAATCTTAGTAGCTGAGCATAAAAAGAATAGGAGCATACTGTAACGCGTGTGAAGGCCATAAACGATATTAATTTTGGAACATAAACATACAGTGTATAGCTGGTCTTGGTACTTTAAAGAAAAAAATACACACCAGTATTCCATTTCTCCCTAAACATTTTAAACTTCGAAGTCTTTAACTAACGCGATACCGGAGTCAACAAGCATACTTTTAGAATTTGATTAAAAGGGAATATAATATGGAATCGCGTATCTAAAGAATTTAATAACGGTATTCGTGTGCTGCGACAGGGCTGTGTAGGGCTGTTTCGCCTGCCTGTTCATGTGAGCTGTCTTGTAGACGTGACTACCAGCTGACAGGTTGTGTTTTCGAATCCAGCTGGTGCTGGACTTTTCTTTTAACAAACATTTCTTCGAAAAAATAGAATAGCGATATTATGGACAATCAATTGACTTTTATATTTCAAAATATCGCAACATGATCGATATTTGCGATATTTTGAACATATCTTCCCTTCTGACAGCGGTGCCTGCTTCTATTGTGTGTGTGTGTGCAACAGAGTAAATTTTTAATAGCTTTTTAAGCGAATAGGTAATTAGATTGCTCGTAAACCTAATCGCTTTTTCTACATAAACACAGCATGATTACTCTCTGAAAATGCTTTTCCTTTATTTTTAAAGTAGGCTCAGATTTCAACTATAGATCGTATTATTATAAACTTTCTTGGAAAAATGTATTTTATGTAAACCATGTTTGCTATTAATTCATTTAGGGCTAAAATACGTTCATTGTCTTCCAATCGAGTCGAGTTGACATTGGAAGCCTGCCACACCCGGACTGTTAAACCAACGCATTAGCACGTCAAAGCCCATTGAGGGTATTGAGCCAGTATTGGCTTTAGTATTCCCCCCCTCTCCCCTCAATTCAATTCAAGGTGTTTTATTTGCATGACAGATGGGTACAAGCAGTGTTGGGTATGTATATTGTAACGCTTACGGCAGACAGGCACTGTGTAACAGCCGGCGCACCAGAGCAGCGCACCGAGGGAGCGTCTGCATTTATAACTTGGTTTTTAAAATTAGTCAAGCAATATGAAGCATCTTCTTTTACTTTTGAGTCCCTTAAATACATTGAACACAGCTTTCTCACCACTTAAGATTGCTCTTGATACCATCCTTACACAAAGCAGAAGGGAGATTTTAGTGCCTGAGCATAAAAAGAATAGGAGCATACTGCAACGCGTGTGAAGTCCATAAACGATATTAATTTTGGAACTTAAACATTCAGCATATGGCTGGTCTCGGTACTTTAAAGAAAACATACACACCAGTATTCCATTTCTCCCTAAACATTTTAAGCATCGAAGTCTTTAACTAACGCGATACCGGAGTCAACAAGCATACTTTTAGAATTTGATTAAAAGGGAATATAATATGGAATCGCGTATCTCAAGAAATTAATATGCAATAACTGAGTCAAGGGACTCAGAGGATCCAAGGCTAGACTGAGTATAATAGGCTTCGGGCTTCTATTGTGACATCTACTGTAAATTACAGAAATGTTAAAAGTAAACAAAATAAAGTAACTAAAATGTGGTCTGAAGTCACCCCTTTAGACACCCCTTTTACTTCACTGGTGTCAGATATGAAAGGCAATAGTCTCCCGTTCTGTCTGCTGTGTGTTGCAGCAGAGGGACTCCCTGCAACTGAAAGGGGCAGAGTAACTTGCATGCCCTCTAGTACAGTTTACACATGCACGACTTTAAAAGCTAGCAAGACAGGTTTCGATTCACATTAGCTGGCGAGCCTTGTTAAAAAAACGAATGATAATGTAATATGCCACTGTTCATGAACAAAGTTATACTGAGATTTCCTAAGATACGCGATTAAAAAATAAATAAATAAAAATTTGAATCTCCTGCGGAACACATTCCATAAGAATCAGTGGTTTTACAGTATATATCGCCTTTAAAGGTGGCTTCTCAAAACGCTTTACGGGATAAAAACAACCAGAACAGCAGCAACAACAATATTGTATTTCGTTGCACTTTGAAAACCAAGTAATAACTTAACTATACAGTACGTGCAAACGTTTCGTATGTTGCTGTCGTGAATGCCTGCGTACCCATAAGTATCTTATTTGCCTTGAGTCTGTCTACAGTATCTCTGTCCCACTACCCCCATCTCTCCCTCAATTCAATTCAAGGTGTTTTATTTGCATGACAGATGGGTACAATTCTTGTTGGGAATGTATACTTTGATATTTACACCCGGCGCGGCACCGAGGGAGCGTCTGCATTTATAACTTGGTTTTTAAAATTAGTCAAGCAATATGAAGCATCTTCTTTTACTTTTGAGTCCCTTAAATACATTGAACACAGCTTTCTCACCATCCTTACACAAAGCAGAAACTGTCCGATGACTCACAGTACAAGTGGAAAGATTACAGATTTTAATCGTCTTTAATTTTGTCTTTAATTTTGTCTTTAATTTTGCCTGTGGAGTGTATCTTATTAAGCTCTAAATTGCATTTTGAGCGCGGTTTTTTACTTTTTTTTAATTGCATTTTGGGCGCGGACAGCACATACAAGGGTTAATGAACTGCGCCAAGAAATTTAAAATAGTATTCTTTAGGTGTGAGGGTAGGAGTGGACCGCAGCAGGCATAATCAGCAAACCAGGAAAACAAAGAACAGGACAGGTGAGATGTGTATCCAGAAAGCGAGTGATCAGAAAAAGGAAATGGAAAACGCAGAAAAAGAAAACGCTTTACAGGATAAAAACAATAACAACAGTAGTGGCTGGGCAAACGATTTTTTTTATCGAAATACAAATTGAGATACTGTACTGTATAATGATGTGCATGAACAAAGGTATACTGCAATTTTCCTTAGATACGCGATTAATGCTTCGTAGGAGGAGGCGGTCTTTTCCTCTTGTCTAACAGTCTGTCCACAAACAAAACATTCCTGTTAGACAAAAGGAATTGAAAAAAAACAATTTTGTCAATGAAAACCGGTGTGTGTGTCTCTCCCTGCTGGATGTTCCTCTCACAAACTGCTGAATGAATAAAATAATTTTATTGAAAATGCGTTTGCGATTGTCTGGTATTTAATTTGGTCCCTTTTAACTGTTTTTCGATCTACTGTATTGCTTTGAGATGCCACTTTTAAAGGCGATATGTAAAATAAAGGTTTTTTTTATTATTGTTATAGAGAAACATGATCAGATTTTCCCTGGTTCAGAAAAAAGATCTAAAGTGCTACACATAACTTTCTTAATTCGATGTATTTAAAGCAGTGAACTACTGTAGGTGTCACATAACATTCAGAAATACAATCACGTATTTGACAAATAAAAACGATTATAATCTAATCCTTCCACGTTTGATCCCAAAATCCCAAGAAATATAAATCTTGACGGGTAGAAAGCTATACTGAAAGTTTATTAAGATGCTTAGAAGACAAAGATACTGTATCAATTTATGTTGCATTAGCCTGATTATGATTAAAAAACACATATAATTAAACACGCGTTTGCGATTTAAATCAGAACACGATTTATTTCAATATCGATTCCATATTATATTAGCAGAAAAGCTTAAAATACCACTTTTTCACACGCTATTTCACATGCTAGTTAAATACTTCGATGTTTAAAATCGTTAGGGAGAAATGGAATACCGGTGTGTATTTTTCCTTGTGATATTTTAAGCTCTAGTTGAATGATAGGTGTCGCATTTTAAATCATTTTCGTAGTTAGAAATTATGAAACGCCCTGTTAAAAGCAAGGAAGTTTTTATGCCCGTTGAAGTAAAACAAAATGCCTGACAAAGTATGGCTTGGACAGATTCCAAGTGCTTGTACAAATGTGCTAAAGAAATTATACTTTGAGTATACAGCTTGTCTAAAGTCATCCATTATTAATACTATTAGTAATATCTTCAGTAAAGGCTTTGATGCATAAATATTTCTGATAAAGGTAGGTTGTGTACTTTTGTCCAACTGAGCAATCTTGCTTTCATAAAATATACCAACATTTTAATGACTGATGATTAACATGCTGTAATACACAGTTCAAAATTAAAGGCTCAAATGCTGTACATGAGAGGTTAAGCTCCCCCTGGCGGTTTTACAAGGCGACGCCGGATAGTTAACCACGTGACACCACGTTAACTGCGTCATACCGCGTGATACTGTGACACGCCCACCGGGGTATGCCGCGAAATACCTCACGCATTTTGAATGGCTGCATCTGTACACTGGGATTCCAAAGGCTGAGAAAACGCGTTTACTTCGGGCTGAAAAACACGTTTTGAAAAGTGTGCTGTTGCTGCCACATAAGTTACATGGGGGTGACCAAAGTTGCCAAAACGTGATTATTTCCGCTGAAAAACACGTTTTGACAACTTCTGCACACTGGGGTTAAGGGCTGACTCAGGGGGCTCTTCTGAGCCAGGCAATTCTACCGGTATTCCAAAGGATGAGAAAACGCGTTTACTTCGGGCTGAAAAACAGGTTTTGAAAAGTGTGCTATAGCTGCCCCATAAGTTACATGGGGGTGACCAAAGTTGCCAAAACGTGTTTATTTCTGCTGAAAAACACATTTTGACAACTTCTGCACACTGGGGTTAAGGGCTGACTCAGGGGGCTCTTCTGAGCCAGGCAGTTACATCGGGATTCCAATGGCTGAGAAAACGCGTTTACTTCGGGCTGAAAAACACGCTTTGAAAAGTGTGCTGTTGCTGCCCCATAAGTTACATGGGGGTGACCAAAGTTGCCAAAACGTGTTTATTTCTGCTGAAAAACACGTTTTGACAACTTCTGCACACTGGGGTTAAGGGCTGACTCAGGGGGCTCTTCTGAGCCAGGCAGTTACACTGGGCTTCCAAAGGCTGAGAAAACGCGTTTATTTTGGGCTGAAAAACACGTTTTGAAAAGTGTGCTGTTGCTTCCCCATAAGTTAAAGGGGGGTGACCAAAGTTGCCAAAACGTGTTTATTTCTGCTGAAAAACACGTTTTGACAACTTCTGCACACTGGGGTTAAGGGCTGACTCAGGGGGCTCTTCTGAGCCAGGCAGTTACACCGGGATTCCAAAGACTGAGAAAACGCGTTTACTTTGGGCTGAAAAACACGTTTTGAAAAGTGTGCTGTTGCTGCCTCAAAAGTTACATGGGGGTGACCAAAGTTCCCAAAACGTGTTTATTTCTGCTGAAAAACACGTTTTGACAACTTCTGCACACAGGGGTTAAGGGCTGACTCAGGGGGCTCTTCTGAGCCAGGCAGTTACACCGGGATTCCAAAGGCTGAGAAAATGCGTTTACTTCGGGCTGAAAAACACATTTTGAAAAGTGTGCTGTTGCTGCACCATAAGTTACATGGGGGTGACCAAAGTTGCCAAAACGTGTTTATTTCTGCTGAAAAACACGTTTTGACAACTTCTGCACACTGGGGTTAAGGGCTGACTCATGGGGCTCTTCTGAGCCAGGCAGTTACACCGGGATTCCAAAGGCTGAGAAAACGCGTTTACTTCGGGCTGAAAAACACGTTTTGAAAAGTGTGCTGTTGCTGCCCCATAAGTTACATCGGGGTGACCAAAGTTGCCAAAACGTGTTTATTTCTGCTGAAAACCACGTTTTGACAACTTCTGCACACTGGGGTTAAGGGCTGACTCAGGGTCTCTTCTGAGCCAGGCAGTTACACTGGGATTCCAAAGACTGAGAAAATGCGTTTATTTTGGGCTGAAAAACACGTTTTGAAAAGTGTGCTGTTGCTGCCCCATAAGTTACCTGGGGGTGACCAAAGTTGCCAAAACGTGATTATTTCCGCTGAAAAACACGTTTTGACAACTTCTGCACACTGGAGTTAAGGGCTGACTCAGGGGGCTCTTCTGAGCCAGGCAATTATACCGGGATTCTAAAGGCTGAGAAAACGCGTTTACTTCAGGCTGAAAAACACGTTTTGAAAAGTGTGCTGTTGCTGCCCCATAAGTTACATGGGGGTGACCAAAGTTGCCAAAACGTGTTTATTTCTGCTGAAAAACACGTTTTGACAACTTCTGCACACTGGGGTTAAGGGCTGACTCAGGGGGCTCTTTTGAGCCAGGCAATTACACTGGGATTCCAAAGGCTGAGAAAACGCGTTTATTTTGTGCTGAAAAACACGTTTTGAAAAGTGTGCTGTTGCTTCCCCATAAGTTAAATGGGGGTGTCCAAAGTTGCCAAAACGTGTTTATTTCTGCTGAAAAACACGTTTTGACAACTTCTCCACACTGGGGTTAAGGGCTGACTCAGGGGGCTCTTCTGAGCCAGGCAGTTACACCGGGTTTCCAAAGGCTGAGAAAACGTGTTTACTTCGGGCTGAAAAACACGTTTTGAAAAGTGTGCTGTTGCTTCCCCATAAGATACATGGGGGTGACCAAAGTTGCTAAAACGTGTTTATTTCTGCTGAAAAACACGTCTTGACAACTTCTGCACACTGGGGTTAAGGGCTGACTCAGGGGGCTCTTCTGAGCCAGGCAGTTACACCGGGATTCCAAAGACTGAGAAAACGCGTTTACTTCGGGCTGAAAAACACGTTTTGAAAATTGTGCTGTTCCTGCCCCATAAGTTACATGGGGGTGACCAAAGTTGCCAAAACGTGTTTATTTCGGCTGAAAAAGACATTTTGACAACTTCTGCACACAGGGGTTAAGGGCTGACTCAGGGGGCTCTTCTGAGCCAGCCAGTTACACCGGGATTCCAAAGACTGAGAAAACGCGTTTACTTCGGGCTGAAAAACACGTTTTGAAAAGTGTGCTGTTGCTGCCCCATAAGTTACATGGGGGTGACCAAAGTTGCCAAAACGTGTTTATTTCTGCTGAAAAACACGTTTTGACAACTTCAGCACACTGGGGTTAAGGGCTGACTCAGGGTCTCTTCTGAGCCAGGCAGTTACACTGGGATTCCAAAGACTGAGAAAATGCGTTTATTTTGGGCTGAAAAACACGTTTTGAAAAGTGTGCTGTTGCTGCCCCATAAGTTACTTGGGGGTGACCAAAGTTGCCAAAACGTGTTTATTTCTGCTGAAAAACACGTTTTGACAACTTCTGCACACTGGGGTTAAGGGCTGACTCAGGGGGCTCTTCTGAGCCAGGAAGTTACACTGGGATTCCAAAGGCTGAGAAAACGCGTTTATATTGGGCTGAAAAACACGTTTTGAAAAGTGTGCTGTTGCTTCCGCATAAGTTAAATGGGGGTGACCAAAGTTGCCAAAACGTGTTTATTTCTGCTGAAAAACACGTTTTGACAACTTCTGCACACTGGGTATAAGGGCTGACTCAGGGGGCTCTTCTGAGCCAGGCAGTTACATCGGGATTCCAATGGCTGAGAAAACGCGTTTACTTCGGGCTGAAAAACACGTTTTGAAAAGTGTGCTGTTGCTGCCACATAAGTTACATGGGGGTGACCATAGTTGCCAAAACGTGATTATTTCCGCTGAAAAACACGTTTTGACAACTTCTGCACACTGGGGTTAAGGGCTGACTCAGGGGGCTCTTCTGAGCCAGGCAGTTACACCGGGATTCCAAAGGCTGAGAAAACGTGTTTACATCGGGCTGAAAAACACGTTTTGAAAAGTGTGCTGTTGCTGCACCATAAGTTACATGGGGGTGACCAAAGTTGCCAAAACGTGTTTATTTCTGCTGAAAAACACGTTTTGACAACTTCTGCACACTGGGTATAAGGGCTGACTCAGGGGGCTCTTCTGAGCCAGGCAGTTACATCGGGATTCCAATGGCTGAGAAAACGCGTTTACTTCGGGCTGAAAAACACGTTTTGAAAAGTGTGCTGTTGCTGCCACATAAGTTACATGGGGGTGACCAAAGTTGCCAAAACGTGTTTATTTCTGCTGAAAAACACGTTTTGACAACTTCTGTACACTGGGGTTAAGGGCTGACTCAGGGTCTCTTTTGAGCCAGGCAGTTACACTAGGATTCCAAAGACTGAGAAAATGCGTTTATTTTGGGCTGAAAAACACGTTTTGAAAAGTGTGCTGTTGCTTCCCCATAAGTTAAATGGGGGTGACCAAAGTTCCCAAAACGTGTTTATTTCTGCTGAAAAACACGTTTTGACAACTTCTGCACACTGGGGTTAAGGGCTGACTCAGGGGGCTCTTCTGAGCCAGGCAGTTACACTGGGATTCCAAAGGCTGAGAAAACGTGTTTACTTCGGGCTGAAAAACACGTTTTGAAAAGTGTGCTGTTGCTTCCCCATAAGATACATGGGGGTGACCAAAGTTGCCAAAACGTGTTTATATCTGCTGAAAAACACGTTTTGACAACTTCTGCACACTGGGGTTAAGGGCTGACTCAGGGGGCTCTTCTGAGCCAGGCAGTTACATCGGGATTCCAATGGCTGAGAAAACGCGTTTACTTCGGGCTGAAAAACACGTTTTGAAAAGTGTGCTGTTGCTGCCACATAAGTTACATGGGGGTGACCAAAGTTGCCAAAACGTGTTTATTTCTGCTGAAAAACACGTTTTGACAACTTCTGCACACTGGGGTTAAGGGCTGACTCAGGGGGCTCTTCTGAGCCAGGCAGTTACACTGGGATTCCAAAGGCTGAGAAAACGCGTTTATTTTGGGCTGAAAAACATGTTTTGAAAAGTGTGCTGTTGCTTCCCCATAAGTTAAATGGGGGTGACCAAAGTTGCCAAAACGTGTTTATTTCTGCTGAAAAACACGTTTTGACAACTTCTGCACACTGGGTATAAGGGCTGACTCAGGGGGCTCTTCTGAGCCAGGCAGTTACATCGGGATTCCAATGGCTGAGAAAACGCGTTTACTTCGGGCTGAAAAATACGTTTTGAAAAGTGTGCTGTTGCTGCCACATAAGTTACATGGGGGTGACCAAAGTTGCCAAAACGTGTTTATTTCTGCTGAAAAACACGTTTTGACAACTTCTGCACACTGGGTATAAGGGCTGACTCAGGGGGCTCTTCTGAGCCAGGCAGTTACATCGGGATTCCAATGGCTGAGAAAACGCGTTTACTTCGGGCTGAAAAACACGTTTTGAAAAGTGTGCTGTTGCTGCCACATAAGTTACATGGGGGTGACCAAAGTTGCCAAAACGTGATTATTTCCGCTGAAAAACACGTTTTGACAACTTCTGCACACTGGAGTTAAGGGCTGACTCAGGGGGCTCTTCTGAGCCAGGCAATTATACCGGGATTCTAAAGGCTGAGAAAACGCGTTTACTTCAGGCTGAAAAACACGTTTTGAAAAGTGTGCTGTTGCTGCCCCATAAGTTACATGGGGGTGACCAAAGTTGCCAAAACGTGTTTATTTCTGCTGAAAAACACGTTTTGACAACTTCTGCACACTGGGGTTAAGGGCTGACTCAGGGGGCTCTTTTGAGCCAGGCAATTACACTGGGATTCCAAAGGCTGAGAAAACGCGTTTATTTTGTGCTGAAAAACACGTTTTGAAAAGTGTGCTGTTGCTTCCCCATAAGTTAAATGGGGGTGTCCAAAGTTGCCAAAACGTGTTTATTTCTGCTGAAAAACACGTTTTGACAACTTCTCCACACTGGGGTTAAGGGCTGACTCAGGGGGCTCTTCTGAGCCAGGCAGTTACACCGGGTTTCCAAAGGCTGAGAAAACGTGTTTACTTCGGGCTGAAAAACACGTTTTGAAAAGTGTGCTGTTGCTTCCCCATAAGATACATGGGGGTGACCAAAGTTGCTAAAACGTGTTTATTTCTGCTGAAAAACACGTCTTGACAACTTCTGCACACTGGGGTTAAGGGCTGACTCAGGGGGCTCTTCTGAGCCAGGCAGTTACACCGGGATTCCAAAGACTGAGAAAACGCGTTTACTTCGGGCTGAAAAACACGTTTTGAAAATTGTGCTGTTCCTGCCCCATAAGTTACATGGGGGTGACCAAAGTTGCCAAAACGTGTTTATTTCGGCTGAAAAAGACATTTTGACAACTTCTGCACACAGGGGTTAAGGGCTGACTCAGGGGGCTCTTCTGAGCCAGCCAGTTACACCGGGATTCCAAAGACTGAGAAAACGCGTTTACTTCGGGCTGAAAAACACGTTTTGAAAAGTGTGCTGTTGCTGCCCCATAAGTTACATGGGGGTGACCAAAGTTGCCAAAACGTGTTTATTTCTGCTGAAAAACACGTTTTGACAACTTCAGCACACTGGGGTTAAGGGCTGACTCAGGGTCTCTTCTGAGCCAGGCAGTTACACTGGGATTCCAAAGACTGAGAAAATGCGTTTATTTTGGGCTGAAAAACACGTTTTGAAAAGTGTGCTGTTGCTGCCCCATAAGTTACCTGGGGGTGACCAAAGTTGCCAAAACGTGTTTATTTCTGCTGAAAAACACGTTTTGACAACTTCTGCACACTGGGGTTAAGGGCTGACTCAGGGGGCTCTTCTGAGCCAGGAAGTTACACTGGGATTCCAAAGGCTGAGAAAACGCGTTTATATTGGGCTGAAAAACACGTTTTGAAAAGTGTGCTGTTGCTTCCGCATAAGTTAAATGGGGGTGACCAAAGTTGCCAAAACGTGTTTATTTCTGCTGAAAAACACGTTTTGACAACTTCTGCACACTGGGTATAAGGGCTGACTCAGGGGGCTCTTCTGAGCCAGGCAGTTACATCGGGATTCCAATGGCTGAGAAAACGCGTTTACTTCGGGCTGAAAAACACGTTTTGAAAAGTGTGCTGTTGCTGCCACATAAGTTACATGGGGGTGACCAAAGTTGCCAAAACGTGATTATTTCCGCTGAAAAACACGTTTTGACAACTTCTGCACACTGGGGTTAAGGGCTGACTCAGGGGGCTCTTCTGAGCCAGGCAGTTACACCGGGATTCCAAAGGCTGAGAAAACGTGTTTACATCGGGCTGAAAAACACGTTTTGAAAAGTGTGCTGTTGCTGCACCATAAGTTACATGGGGGTGACCAAAGTTGCCAAAACGTGTTTATTTCTGCTGAAAAACACGTTTTGACAACTTCTGCACACTGGGTATAAGGGCTGACTCAGGGGGCTCTTCTGAGCCAGGCAGTTACATCGGGATTCCAATGGCTGAGAAAACGCGTTTACTTCGGGCTGAAAAACACGTTTTGAAAAGTGTGCTGTTGCTGCCACATAAGTTACATGGGGGTGACCAAAGTTGCCAAAACGTGTTTATTTCTGCTGAAAAACACGTTTTGACAACTTCTGTACACTGGGGTTAAGGGCTGACTCAGGGTCTCTTTTGAGCCAGGCAGTTACACTAGGATTCCAAAGACTGAGAAAATGCGTTTATTTTGGGCTGAAAAACACGTTTTGAAAAGTGTGCTGTTGCTTCCCCATAAGTTAAATGGGGGTGACCAAAGTTCCCAAAACGTGTTTATTTCTGCTGAAAAACACGTTTTGACAACTTCTGCACACTAGGGTTAAGGGCTGACTCAGGGGGCTCTTCTGAGCCAGGCAGTTACACTGGGATTCCAAAGGCTGAGAAAACGCGTTTATTTTGGGCTGAAAAACACGTTTTGAAAAGTGTGCTGTTGCTTCCCCATAAGTTAAATGGGGGTGACCAAAGTTGCCAAAACGTGTTTATTTCTGCTGAAAAACACGTTTTGACAACTTCTCCACACTGGGGTTAAGGGCTGACTCAGGGGGCTCTTCTGAGCCAGGCAGTTAAACCGGGTTTCCAAAGGCTGAGAAAACGTGTTTACTTCGGGCTGAAAAACACGTTTTGAAAAGTGTGCTGTTGCTTCCCCATAAGATACATGGGGGTGACCAAAGTTGCCAAAACGTGTTTATATCTGCTGAAAAACACGTTTTGACAACTTCTGCACACTGGGGTTAAGGGCTGACTCAGGGGGCTCTTCTGAGCCAGGCAGTTACATCGGGATTCCAATGGCTGAGAAAACGCGTTTACTTCGGGCTGAAAAACACGTTTTGAAAAGTGTGCTGTTGCTGCCACATAAGTTACATGGGGGTGACCAAAGTTGCCAAAACGTGATTATTTCCGCTGAAAAACACGTTTTGACAACTTCTGCACACTGGGGTTAAGGGCTGACTCAGAGGGCTCTTCTGAGCCAGGCAGTTACACCGGGATTCCAAAGGCTGAGAAAACGTGTTTACATCGGGCTGAAAAACACGTTTTGAAAAGTGTGCTGTTGCTGCACCATAAGTTACATGGGGGTGACCAAAGTTGCCAAAACGTGTTTATTTCTGCTGAAAAACACGTTTTGACAACTTCTGTACACTGGGGTTAAGGGCTGACTCAGGGTCTCTTCTGAGCCAGGCAGTTACACTAGGATTCCAAAGACTGAGAAAATGCGTTTATTTTGGGCTGAAAAACACGTTTTGAAAAGTGTGCTGTTGCTGCCCCATAAGTTACCTGGGGGTGACCAAAGTTGCCAAAACGTGTTTATTTCTGCTGAAAAACACGTTTTGACAACTTCTGCACACTGGGGTTAAGGGCTGACTCAGGGGGCTCTTCTGAGCCAGGCAGTTACACTGGGATTCCAAAGGCTGAGAAAACGCGTTTATTTTGGGCTGAAAAACACGTTTTGAAAAGTGTGCTGTTGCTTCCCCATAAGTTAAATGGGGGTGACCAAAGTTCCCAAAACGTGTTTATTTCTGCTGAAAAACACGTTTTGACAACTTCTGCACACTGGGGTTAAGGGCTGACTCAGGGGGCTCTTCTGAGCCAGGCAGTTACACTGGGATTCCAAAGGCTGAGAAAACGCGTTTATTTTGGGCTGAAAAACACGTTTTGAAAAGTGTGCTGTTGCTTCCCCATAAGTTAAATGGGGGTGACCAAAGTTGCCAAAACGTGTTTATTTCTGCTGAAAAACACGTTTTGACAACTTCTGCACACTGGGTATAAGGGCTGACTCAGGGGGCTCTTCTGAGCCAGGCAGTTACATCGGGATTCCAATGGCTGAGAAAACGCGTTTACTTCGGGCTGAAAAACACGTTTTGAAAAGTGTGCTGTTGCTGCCACATAAGTTACATGGGGGTGACCAAAGTTGCCAAAACGTGTTTATTTCTGCTGAAAAACACGTTTTGACAACTTCTGCACACTGGGTATAAGGGCTGACTCAGGGGGCTCTTCTGAGCCAGGCAATTATACCGGGATTCTAAAGGCTGAGAAAACGCGTTTACTTCAGGCTGAAAAACACGTTTTGAAAAGTGTGCTGTTGCTGCCCCATAAGTTACATGGGGGTGACCAAAGTTGCCAAAACGTGTTTATTTCTGCTGAAAAACACGTTTTGACAACTTCTGCACACTGGGGTTAAGGGCTGACTCAGGGGGATCTTTTGAGCCAGGCAATTACACTGGGATTCCAAAGGCTGAGAAAACGCGTTTATTTTGTGCTGAAAAACACGTTTTGAAAAGTGTGCTGTTGCTTCCCCATAAGTTAAATGGGGGTGTCCAAAGTTGCCAAAACGTGTTTATTTCTGCTGAAAAACACGTTTTGACAACTTCTCCACACTGGGGTTAAGGGCTGACTCAGGGGGCTCTTCTGAGCCAGGCAGTTACACCGGGTTTCCAAAGGCTGAGAAAACGTGTTTACTTCGGGCTGAAAAACACGTTTTGAAAAGTGTGCTGTTGCTTCCCCATAAGATACATGGGGGTGACCAAAGTTGCTAAAACGTGTTTATTTCTGCTGAAAAACACGTCTTGACAACTTCTGCACACTGGGGTTAAGGGCTGACTCAGGGGGCTCTTCTGAGCCAGGCAGTTACACCGGGATTCCAAAGACTGAGAAAACGCGTTTACTTCGGGCTGAAAAACACGTTTTGAAAATTGTGCTGTTCCTGCCCCATAAGTTACATGGGGGTGACCAAAGTTGCCAAAACGTGTTTATTTCGGCTGAAAAAGACATTTTGACAACTTCTGCACACAGGGGTTAAGGGCTGACTCAGGGGGCTCTTCTGAGCCAGCCAGTTACACCGGGATTCCAAAGACTGAGAAAACGCGTTTACTTCGGGCTGAAAAACACGTTTTGAAAAGTGTGCTGTTGCTGCCCCATAAGTTACATGGGGGTGACCAAAGTTGCCAAAACGTGTTTATTTCTGCTGAAAAACACGTTTTGACAACTTCAGCACACTGGGGTTAAGGGCTGACTCAGGGTCTCTTCTGAGCCAGGCAGTTACACTGGGATTCCAAAGACTGAGAAAATGCGTTTATTTTGGGCTGAAAAACACGTTTTGAAAAGTGTGCTGTTGCTGCCCCATAAGTTACCTGGGGGTGACCAAAGTTGCCAAAACGTGTTTATTTCTGCTGAAAAACACGTTTTGACAACTTCTGCACACTGGGGTTAAGGGCTGACTCAGGGGGCTCTTCTGAGCCAGGAAGTTACACTGGGATTCCAAAGGCTGAGAAAACGCGTTTATATTGGGCTGAAAAACACGTTTTGAAAAGTGTGCTGTTGCTTCCGCATAAGTTAAATGGGGGTGACCAAAGTTGCCAAAACGTGTTTATTTCTGCTGAAAAACACGTTTTGACAACTTCTGCACACTGGGTATAAGGGCTGACTCAGGGGGCTCTTCTGAGCCAGGCAGTTACATCGGGATTCCAATGGCTGAGAAAACGCGTTTACTTCGGGCTGAAAAACACGTTTTGAAAAGTGTGCTGTTGCTGCCACATAAGTTACATGGGGGTGACCAAAGTTGCCAAAACGTGATTATTTCCGCTGAAAAACACGTTTTGACAACTTCTGCACACTGGGGTTAAGGGCTGACTCAGGGGGCTCTTCTGAGCCAGGCAGTTACACCGGGATTCCAAAGGCTGAGAAAACGTGTTTACATCGGGCTGAAAAACACGTTTTGAAAAGTGTGCTGTTGCTGCACCATAAGTTACATGGGGGTGACCAAAGTTGCCAAAACGTGTTTATTTCTGCTGAAAAACACGTTTTGACAACTTCTGCACACTGGGTATAAGGGCTGACTCAGGGGGCTCTTCTGAGCCAGGCAGTTACATCGGGATTCCAATGGCTGAGAAAACGCGTTTACTTCGGGCTGAAAAACACGTTTTGAAAAGTGTGCTGTTGCTGCCACATAAGTTACATGGGGGTGACCAAAGTTGCCAAAACGTGTTTATTTCTGCTGAAAAACACGTTTTGACAACTTCTGTACACTGGGGTTAAGGGCTGACTCAGGGTCTCTTCTGAGCCAGGCAGTTACACTAGGATTCCAAAGACTGAGAAAATGCGTTTATTTTGGGCTGAAAAACACGTTTTGAAAAGTGTGCTGTTGCTGCCCCATAAGTTACCTGGGGGTGACCAAAGTTGCCAAAACGTGTTTATTTCTGCTGAAAAACACGTTTTGACAACTTCTGCACACTGGGGTTAAGGGCTGACTCAGGGGGCTCTTCTGAGCCAGGCAGTTACACTGGGATTCCAAAGGCTGAGAAAACGCGTTTATTTTGGGCTGAAAAACACGTTTTGAAAAGTGTGCTGTTGCTTCCCCATAAGTTAAATGGGGGTGACCAAAGTTCCCAAAACGTGTTTATTTCTGCTGAAAAACACGTTTTGACAACTTCTGCACACTGGGGTTAAGGGCTGACTCAGGGGGCTCTTCTGAGCCAGGCAGTTACACTGGGATTCCAAAGGCTGAGAAAACGCGTTTATTTTGGGCTGAAAAACACGTTTAGAAAAGTGTGCTGTTGCTTCCCCATAAGTTAAATGGGGGTGACCAAAGTTGCCAAAACGTGTTTATTTCTGCTGAAAAACACGTTTTGACAACTTCTCCACACTGGGGTTAAGGGCTGACTCAGGGGGCTCTTCTGAGCCAGGCAGTTAAACCGGGTTTCCAAAGGCTGAGAAAACGTGTTTACTTCGGGCTGAAAAACACGTTTTGAAAAGTGTGCTGTTGCTTCCCCATAAGATACATGGGGGTGACCAAAGTTGCCAAAACGTGTTTATTTCTGCTGAAAAACACGTTTTGACAACTTCTGCACACTGGGGTTAAGGGCTGACTCATGGGGCTCTTCTGAGCCAGGTAGTTACACCGGGATTCCAAAGGCTGAGAAAACGCGTTTACTTCGGGCTGAAAAACACGTTTTGAAAACTGTGCTGCTCCTGCCCTATAACTTACATGGGGGTGACCAAAGTTGCCAAAACGTGTTTATTTCTGCTGAAAAACACGTTTTGACAACTTCTGCACACTGGGTATAAGGGCTGACTCAGGGGGCTCTTCTGAGCCAGGCAGTTACATCGGGATTCCAATGGCTGAGAAAACGCGTTTACTTCGGGCTGAAAAACACGTTTTGAAAAGTGTGCTGTTGCTGCCACATAAGTTACATGGGGGTGACCAAAGTTGCCAAAACGTGATTATTTCCGCTGAAAAACACGTTTTGACAACTTCTGCACACTGGAGTTAAGGGCTGACTCAGGGGGCTCTTCTGAGCCAGGCAATTATACCGGGATTCTAAAGGCTGAGAAAACGCGTTTACTTCAGGCTGAAAAACACGTTTTGAAAAGTGTGCTGTTGCTGCCCCATAAGTTACATGGGGGTGACCAAAGTTGCCAAAACGTGTTTATTTCTGCTGAAAAACACGTTTTGACAACTTCTGCACACTGGGGTTAAGGGCTGACTCAGGGGGCTCTTTTGAGCCAGGCAATTACACTGGGATTCCAAAGGCTGAGAAAACGCGTTTATTTTGTGCTGAAAAACACGTTTTGAAAAGTGTGCTGTTGCTTCCCCATAAGTTAAATGGGGGTGTCCAAAGTTGCCAAAACGTGTTTATTTCTGCTGAAAAACACGTTTTGACAACTTCTCCACACTGGGGTTAAGGGCTGACTCAGGGGGCTCTTCTGAGCCAGGCAGTTACACCGGGTTTCCAAAGGCTGAGAAAACGTGTTTACTTCGGGCTGAAAAACACGTTTTGAAAAGTGTGCTGTTGCTTCCCCATAAGATACATGGGGGTGACCAAAGTTGCTAAAACGTGTTTATTTCTGCTGAAAAACACGTCTTGACAACTTCTGCACACTGGGGTTAAGGGCTGACTCAGGGGGCTCTTCTGAGCCAGGCAGTTACACCGGGATTCCAAAGACTGAGAAAACGCGTTTACTTCGGACTGAAAAACACGTTTTGAAAATTGTGCTGTTCCTGCCCCATAAGTTACATGGGGGTGACCAAAGTTGCCAAAACGTGTTTATTTCTGCTGAAAAAGACATTTTGACAACTTCTGCACACAGGGGTTAAGGGCTGACTCAGGGGGCTCTTCTGAGCCAGCCAGTTACACCGGGATTCCAAAGGCTGAGAAAACGCGTTTACTTCGACTGAAAAACACGTTTTGAAAAGTGTGCTGTTGCTGCCCCATAAGTTACATGGGGGTGACCAAAGTTGCCAAAACATGTTTATTTCTGCTGAAAAACACGTTTTGACAACTTCTGCACACTGGGGTTAAGGGCTGACTCAGGGTCACTTCTGAGCCAGGCAGTTACACTGGGATTCCAAAGACTGAGAAAATGCGTTTATTTTGGGCTGAAAAAAACGTTTTGAAAAGTGTGCTGTTGCTGCCCCATAAGTTACCTGGGGGTGACCAAAGTTGCCAAAACGTGATTATTTCCGCTGAAAAACACGTTTTGACAACTTCTGCACACTGGGGTTAAGGGCTGACTCAGGGGGCTCTTCTGAGCCAGGCAGTTACACCGGGATTCCAAAGGCTGAGAAAACGTGTTTACATCGGGCTGAAAAACACGTTTTGAAAAGTGTGCTGTTGCTGCACCATAAGTTACATGGGGGTGACCAAAGTTGCCAAAACGTGTTTATTTCTGCTGAAAAACACGTTTTGACAACTTCTGTACACTGGGGTTAAGGGCTGACTCAGGGTCTCTTCTGAGCCAGGCAGTTACACTAGGATTCCAAAGACTGAGAAAATGCGTTTATTTTGGGCTGAAAAACACGTTTTGAAAAGTGTGCTGTTGCTGCCCCATAAGTTACCTGGGGGTGACCAAAGTTGCCAAAACGTGTTTATTTCTGCTGAAAAACACGTTTTGACAACTTCTGCACACTGGGGTTAAGGGCTGACTCAGGGGGCTCTTCTGAGCCAGGCAGTTACACTGGGATTCCAAAGGCTGAGAAAACGCGTTTATTTTGGGCTGAAAAACACGTTTTGAAAAGTGTGCTGTTGCTTCCCCATAAGTTAAATGGGGGTGACCAAAGTTCCCAAAACGTGTTTATTTCTGCTGAAAAACACGTTTTGACAACTTCTGCACACTGGGGTTAAGGGCTGACTCAGGGGGCTCTTCTGAGCCAGGCAGTTACACTGGGATTCCAAAGGCTGAGAAAACGCGTTTATTTTGGGCTGAAAAACACGTTTTGAAAAGTGTGCTGTTGCTTCCCCATAAGTTAAATGGGGGTGACCAAAGTTGCCAAAACGTGTTTATTTCTGCTGAAAAACACGTTTTGACAACTTCTCCACACTGGGGTTAAGGGCTGACTCAGGGGGCTCTTCTGAGCCAGGCAGTTAAACCGGGTTTCCAAAGGCTGAGAAAACGTGTTTACTTCGGGCTGAAAAACACGTTTTGAAAAGTGTGCTGTTGCTTCCCCATAAGATACATGGGGGTGACCAAAGTTGCCAAAACGTGTTTATTTCTGCTGAAAAACACGTTTTGACAACTTCTGCACACTGGGGTTAAGGGCTGACTCATGGGGCTCTTCTGAGCCAGGTAGTTACACCGGGATTCCAAAGGCTGAGAAAACGCGTTTACTTCGGGCTGAAAAACACGTTTTGAAAACTGTGCTGTTCCTGCCCTATAACTTACATGGGGGTGACCAACGTTGCCAAAACGTGTTTATTTCTGCTGAAAAACACGTTTTGACAACTTCTGCACACTGGGTATAAGGGCTGACTCAGGGGGCTCTTCTGAGCCAGGCAGTTACATCGGGATTCCAATGGCTGAGAAAACGCGTTTACTTCGGGCTGAAAAACACGTTTTGAAAAGTGTGCTGTTGCTGCCACATAAGTTACATGGGGGTGACCAAAGTTGCCAAAACGTGATTATTTCCGCTGAAAAACACGTTTTGACAACTTCTGCACACTGGAGTTAAGGGCTGACTCAGGGGGCTCTTCTGAGCCAGGCAATTATACCGGGATTCTAAAGGCTGAGAAAACGCGTTTACTTCAGGCTGAAAAACACGTTTTGAAAAGTGTGCTGTTGCTTCCCCATAAGTTAAATGGGGGTGACCAAAGTTGCCAAAACGTGTTTATTTCTGCTGAAAAACACGTTTTGACAACTTCTGCACACTGGGGTTAAGGGCTGTCTCAGGGGGCTCTTTTGAGCCAGGCAATTACACTGGGATTCCAAAGGCTGAGAAAACGCGTTTATTTTGTGCTGAAAAACACGTTTTGAAAAGTGTGCTGTTGCCTCCCCATAAGTTAAATGGGGGTGTCCAAAGTTGCCAAAACGTGTTTATTTCTGCTGAAAAACACGTTTTGACAACTTCTCCACACTGGGGTTAAGGGCTGACTCAGTGGGCTCTTCTGAGCCAGGCAGTTACACCGGGTTTCCAAAGGCTGAGAAAACGTGTTTACTTCGGGCTGAAAAACACGTTTTGAAAAGTGTGCTGTTGCTTCCCCATAAGATACATGGGGGTGACCAAAGTTGCTAAAACGTGTTTATTTCTGCTGAAAAACACGTCTTGACAACTTCTGCACACTGGGGTTAAGGGCTGACTCAGGGGGCTCTTCTTAGCCAGGCAGTTACACCGGGATTCCAAAGACTGAGAAAACGCGTTTACTTCGGGCTGAAAAACACGTTTTGAAAATTGTGCTGTTCCTGCCCCATAAGTTACATGGGGGTGACCAAAGTTGCCAAAACATGTTTATTTCTGCTGAAAACCACGTTTTGACAACTTCTGCACACTGGGGTTAAGGGCTGACTCAGGGTCTCTTCTGAGCCAGGCAGTTACACTGGGATTCCAAAGACTGAGAAAATGCGTTTATTTTGGGCTGAAAAACACGTTTTGAAAAGTGTGCTGTTGCTGCCCCATAAGTTACCTGGGGGTGACCAAAGTTGCCAAAACGTGTTTATTTCTGCTGAAAAACACGTTTTGACAACTTCTGCACACTGGGGTTAAGGGCTGACTCAGGGGGCTCTTCTGAGCCAGGCAATTACACTGGGATTCCAAAGGCTGAGAAAACGCGTTTATTTTGGGCTGAAAAACACGTTTTGAAAAGTGTGCTGTTGCTTCCCCATAAGTTAAATGGGGGTGACCAAAGTTGCCAAAACGTGTTTATTTCTGCTGAAAAACACATTTTGACAACTTCTGCACACAGGGGTTAAGGGCTGACTCAGGGGGCTCTTCTGAGCCAGGCAGTTACACCGGGTTTCCAAAGGCTGAGAAAACGTGTTTACTTCGGGCTGAAAAACACGTTTTGAAAAGTGTGCTGTTGCTTCCCCATAAGATACATGGGGGTGACCAAATTTGCCAAAACGTGTTTATTTCTGCTGAAAAACACGTTTTGACAACTTCTCCACACTGGGGTTAAGGGCTGACTCAGTGGGCTCTTCTGAGCCAGGCAGTTACACCGGGTTTCCAAAGGCTGAGAAAACGTGTTTACTTCGGGCTGAAAAACACGTTTTGAAAAGTGTGCTGTTGCTTCCCCATAAGATACATGGGGGTGACCAAAGTTGCTAAAACGTGTTTATTTCTGCTGAAAAACACGTCTTGACAACTTCTGCACACTGGGGTTAAGGGCTGACTCAGGGGGCTCTTCTGAGCCAGGCAGTTACACCGGGATTCCAAAGACTGAGAAAACGCGTTTACTTCGGGCTGAAAAACACGTTTTGAAAATTGTGCTGTTCCTGCCCCATAAGTTACATGGGGGTGACCAAAGTTGCCAAAACGTGTTTATTTCTGCTGAAAAAGACATTTTGACAACTTCTGCACACAGGGGTTAAGGGCTGACTCAGGGGGCTCTTCTGAGCCAGCCAGTTACACCGGGATTCCAAAGGCTGAGAAAACGCGTTTACTTCGGGCTGAAAAACACGTTTTGAAAAGTGTGCTGTTGCTGCACCATAAGATACAAGGGGGTGACCAAAGTTGCCAAAACATGTTTATTTCTGCTGAAAAACATGTTTTGACAACTTCTGCACACTGGGGTTAAGGGCTGACTCAGGGGGCTCTTCTGAGCCAGGCAGTTACACCGGGATTCCAAAGGCTGAGAAAACGCGTTTACTTCGGGCTGAAAAACACGTTTTGAAAAGTGTGCTGTTGCTGCCCCATGAGTTACATCGGGGTGACCAAAGTTGCCAAAACATGTTTATTTCTGCTGAAAACCACGTTTTGACAACTTCTGCACACTGGGGTTAAGGGCTGACTCAGGGTCTCTTCTGAGCCAGGCAGTTACACTGGGATTCCAAAGACTGAGAAAATGCGTTTATTTTGGGCTGAAAAACACGTTTTGAAAAGTGTGCTGTTGCTTCCCCATAAGTTAAATGGGGGTGACCAAAGTTCCCAAAACGTGTTTATTTCTGCTGAAAAACACGTTTTGACAACTTCTGCACACTGGGGTTAAGGGCTGACTCAGGGGGCTCTTCTGAGCCAGGCAGTTACACTGGGATTCCAAAGGCTGAGAAAACGCGTTTATTTTGGGCTGAAAAACACGTTTTGAAAAGTGTGCTGTTGCTTCCCCATAAGTTAAATGGGGGTGACCAAAGTTGCCAAAACGTGTTTATTTCTGCTGAAAAACACGTTTTGACAACTTCTCCACACTGGGGTTAAGGGCTGACTCAGGGGGCTCTTCTGAGCCAGGCAGTTAAACCGGGTTTCCAAAGGCTGAGAAAACGTGTTTACTTCGGGCTGAAAAACACGTTTTGAAAAGTGTGCTGTTGCTTCCCCATAAGATACATGGGGGTGACCAAAGTTGCCAAAACGTGTTTATTTCTGCTGAAAAACACGTTTTGACAACTTCTGCACACTGGGGTTAAGGGCTGACTCATGGGGCTCTTCTGAGCCAGGTAGTTACACCGGGATTCCAAAGGCTGAGAAAACGCGTTTACTTCGGGCTGAAAAACACGTTTTGAAAACTGTGCTGTTCCTGCCCTATAACTTACATGGGGGTGACCAAAGTTGCCAAAACGTGTTTATTTCTGCTGAAAAACACGTTTTGACAACTTCTGCACACTGGGTATAAGGGCTGACTCAGGGGGCTCTTCTGAGCCAGGCAGTTACATCGGGATTCCAATGGCTGAGAAAACGCGTTTACTTCGGGCTGAAAAACACGTTTTGAAAAGTGTGCTGTTGCTGCCACATAAGTTACATGGGGGTGACCAAAGTTGCCAAAACGTGATTATTTCCGCTGAAAAACACGTTTTGACAACTTCTGCACACTGGAGTTAAGGGCTGACTCAGGGGGCTCTTCTGAGCCAGGCAATTATACCGGGATTCTAAAGGCTGAGAAAACGCGTTTACTTCAGGCTGAAAAACACGTTTTGAAAAGTGTGCTGTTGCTTCCCCATAAGTTAAATGGGGGTGACCAAAGTTGCCAAAACGTGTTTATTTCTGCTGAAAAACACGTTTTGACAACTTCTGCACACTGGGGTTAAGGGCTGACTCAGGGGGCTCTTCTGAGCCAGGCAGTTACACTGGGATTCCAAAGGCTGAGAAAACGCGTTTATTTTGGGCTGAAAAACACGTTTTGAAAAGTGTGCTGTTGCTTCCCCATAAGTTAAATGGGGGTGACCAAAGTTGCCAAAACGTGTTTATTTCTGCTGAAAAACACATTTTGACAACTTCTGCACACATGGGTTAAGGGCTGACTCAGGGGGCTCTTCTGAGCCAGGCAGTTACACCGGGATTCCAAAGACTGAGAAAACGCGTTTACTTCGGGCTGAAAAACACGTTTTGAAAAGTGTGCTGTTGCTGCACCATAAGATACATGGGGGTGACCAAAGTTGCCAAAACGTGTTTATTTCTGCTGAAAAACACGTTTTGACAACTTCTGCACACTGGGGTTAAGGGCTGACTCAGGGGGCTCTTCTGAGCCAGGCAGTTACACTGGGATTCCAAAGGCTGAGAAAACGCGTTTATTTTGGGCTGAAAAACACGTTTTGAAAAGTGTGCTGTTGCTTCCCCATAAGTTAAATGGGTGTGACCAAAGTTGCCAAAACGTGTTTATTTCTGCTGAAAAACACGTTTTGACAACTTCTCCACACTGGGGTTAAGGGCTGACTCAGGGGGCTGTTCTGAGCCAGGCAGTTAAACCGGGTTTCCAAAGGCTGAGAAAACGTGTTTACTTCGGGCTGAAAAACACGTTTTGAAAAGTGTGCTGTTGCTTCCCCATAAGATACATGGGGGTGACCAAAGTTGCCAAAACGTGTTTATTTCTGCTGAAAAACACGTTTTGACAACTTCTGCACACTGGGGTTAAGGGCTGACTCATGGGGCTCTTCTGAGCCAGGTAGTTACACCGGGATTCCAAAGGCTGAGAAAACGCGTTTACTTCGGGCTGAAAAACACGTTTTGAAAACTGTGCTGTTCCTGCCCTATAACTTACATGGGGGTGACCAAAGTTGCCAAAACGTGTTTATTTCTGCTGAAAAACACGTTTTGACAACTTCTGCACACTGGGTATAAGGGCTGACTCAGGGGACTCTTCTGAGCCAGGCAGTTACATCGGGATTCCAATGGCTGAGAAAACGCGTTTACTTCGGGCTGAAAAACACGTTTTGAAAAGTGTGCTGTTGCTGCCACATAAGTTACATGGGGGTGACCAAAGTTGCCAAAACGTGATTATATCCGCTGAAAAACACGTTTTGACAACTTCTGCACACTGGAGTTAAGGGCTGACTCAGGGGGCTCTTCTGAGCCAGGCAATTATACCGGGATTCTAAAGGCTGAGAAAACGCGTTTACTTCAGGCTGAAAAACACGTTTTGAAAAGTGTGCTGTTGCTTCCCCATAAGTTAAATGGGGGTGACCAAAGTTGCCAAAACGTGTTTATTTCTGCTGAAAAACACGTTTTGACAACTTCTGCACACTGGGGTTAAGGGCTGACTCAGGGGGCTCTTTTGAGCCAGGCAATTACACTGGGATTCCAAAGGCTGAGAAAACGCGTTTATTTTGTGCTGAAAAACACGTTTTGAAAAGTGTGCTGTTGCCTCCCCATAAGTTAAATGGGGGTGTCCAAAGTTGCCAAAACGTGTTTATTTCTGCTGAAAAACACGTTTTGACAACTTCTCCACACTGGGGTTAAGGGCTGACTCAGTGGGCTCTTCTGAGCCAGGCAGTTACACCGGGTTTCCAAAGGCTGAGAAAACGTGTTT
The DNA here is from genome assembly GCF_055471065.1 of Atractosteus spatula. Taxonomy (NCBI): domain Eukaryota; kingdom Metazoa; phylum Chordata; class Actinopteri; order Semionotiformes; family Lepisosteidae; genus Atractosteus; species Atractosteus spatula. Next base: position 16,309,452 of record NC_142716.1, on the reverse strand, counting down.
ACTTCGGGCTGAAAAACACGTTTTGAAAAGTGTGCTGTTGCTTCCCCATAAGATACATGGGGGTGACCAAAGTTGCTAAAACGTGTTTATTTCTGCTGAAAAACACGTCTTGACAACTTCTGCACACTGGGGTTAAGGGCTGACTCAGGGGGCTCTTCTTAGCCAGGCAGTTACACCGGGATTCCAAAGACTGAGAAAACGCGTTTACTTCGGGCTGAAAAACACGTTTTGAAAATTGTGCTGTTCCTGCCCCATAAGTTACATGGGGGTGACCAAAGTTGCCAAAACATGTTTATTTCTGCTGAAAACCACGTTTTGACAACTTCTGCACACTGGGGTTAAGGGCTGACTCAGGGTCTCTTCTGAGCCAGGCAGTTACACTGGGATTCCAAAGACTGAGAAAATGCGTTTATTTTGGGCTGAAAAACACGTTTTGAAAAGTGTGCTGTTGCTGCCCCATAAGTTACCTGGGGGTGACCAAAGTTGCCAAAACGTGTTTATTTCTGCTGAAAAACACGTTTTGACAACTTCTGCACACTGGGGTTAAGGGCTGACTCAGGGGGCTCTTCTGAGCCAGGCAATTACACTGGGATTCCAAAGGCTGAGAAAACGCGTTTATTTTGGGCTGAAAAACACGTTTTGAAAAGTGTGCTGTTGCTTCCCCATAAGTTAAATGGGGGTGACCAAAGTTGCCAAAACGTGTTTATTTCTGCTGAAAAACACATTTTGACAACTTCTGCACACAGGGGTTAAGGGCTGACTCAGGGGGCTCTTCTGAGCCAGGCAGTTACACCGGGTTTCCAAAGGCTGAGAAAACGTGTTTACTTCGGGCTGAAAAACACGTTTTGAAAAGTGTGCTGTTGCTTCCCCATAAGATACATGGGGGTGACCAAATTTGCCAAAACGTGTTTATTTCTGCTGAAAAACACGTTTTGACAACTTTTCCACACTGGGGTTAAGGGCTGACTCAGTGGGCTCTTCTGAGCCAGGCAGTTACACCGGGTTTCCAAAGGCTGAGAAAACGTGTTTACTTCGGGCTGAAAAACACGTTTTGAAAAGTGTGCTGTTGCTTCCCCATAAGATACATGGGGGTGACCAAAGTTGCTAAAACGTGTTTATTTCTGCTGAAAAACACGTCTTGACAACTTCTGCACACTGGGGTTAAGGGCTGACTCAGGGGGCTCTTCTGAGCCAGGCAGTTACACCGGGATTCCAAAGACTGAGAAAACGCGTTTACTTCGGGCTGAAAAACACGTTTTGAAAATTGTGCTGTTCCTGCCCCATAAGTTACATGGGGGTGACCAAAGTTGCCAAAACGTGTTTATTTCTGCTGAAAAAGACATTTTGACAACTTCTGCACACAGGGGTTAAGGGCTGACTCAGGGGGCTCTTCTGAGCCAGCCAGTTACACCGGGATTCCAAAGGCTGAGAAAACGCGTTTACTTCGGGCTGAAAAACACGTTTTGAAAAGTGTGCTGTTGCTGCACCATAAGATACAAGGGGGTGACCAAAGTTGCCAAAACATGTTTATTTCTGCTGAAAAACATGTTTTGACAACTTCTGCACACTGGGGTTAAGGGCTGACTCAGGGGGCTCTTCTGAGCCAGGCAGTTACACCGGGATTCCAAAGGCTGAGAAAACGCGTTTACTTCGGGCTGAAAAACACGTTTTGAAAAGTGTGCTGTTGCTGCCCCATGAGTTACATCGGGGTGACCAAAGTTGCCAAAACATGTTTATTTCTGCTGAAAACCACGTTTTGACAACTTCTGCACACTGGGGTTAAGGGCTGACTCAGGGTCTCTTCTGAGCCAGGCAGTTACACTGGGATTCCAAAGACTGAGAAAATGCGTTTATTTTGGGCTGAAAAACACGTTTTGAAAAGTGTGCTGTTGCTTCCCCATAAGTTAAATGGGGGTGACCAAAGTTCCCAAAACGTGTTTATTTCTGCTGAAAAACACGTTTTGACAACTTCTGCACACTGGGGTTAAGGGCTGACTCAGGGGGCTCTTCTGAGCCAGGCAGTTACACTGGGATTCCAAAGGCTGAGAAAACGCGTTTATTTTGGGCTGAAAAACACGTTTTGAAAAGTGTGCTGTTGCTTCCCCATAAGTTAAATGGGGGTGACCAAAGTTGCCAAAACGTGTTTATTTCTGCTGAAAAACACGTTTTGACAACTTCTCCACACTGGGGTTAAGGGCTGACTCAGGGGGCTCTTCTGAGCCAGGCAGTTAAACCGGGTTTCCAAAGGCTGAGAAAACGTGTTTACTTCGGGCTGAAAAACACGTTTTGAAAAGTGTGCTGTTGCTTCCCCATAAGATACATGGGGGTGACCAAAGTTGCCAAAACGTGTTTATTTCTGCTGAAAAACACGTTTTGACAACTTCTGCACACTGGGGTTAAGGGCTGACTCATGGGGCTCTTCTGAGCCAGGTAGTTACACCGGGATTCCAAAGGCTGAGAAAACGCGTTTACTTCGGGCTGAAAAACACGTTTTGAAAACTGTGCTGTTCCTGCCCTATAACTTACATGGGGGTGACCAAAGTTGCCAAAACGTGTTTATTTCTGCTGAAAAACACGTTTTGACAACTTCTGCACACTGGGTATAAGGGCTGACTCAGGGGGCTCTTCTGAGCCAGGCAGTTACATCGGGATTCCAATGGCTGAGAAAACGCGTTTACTTCGGGCTGAAAAACACGTTTTGAAAAGTGTGCTGTTGCTGCCACATAAGTTACATGGGGGTGACCAAAGTTGCCAAAACGTGATTATTTCCGCTGAAAAACACGTTTTGACAACTTCTGCACACTGGAGTTAAGGGCTGACTCAGGGGGCTCTTCTGAGCCAGGCAATTATACCGGGATTCTAAAGGCTGAGAAAACGCGTTTACTTCAGGCTGAAAAACACGTTTTGAAAAGTGTGCTGTTGCTTCCCCATAAGTTAAATGGGGGTGACCAAAGTTGCCAAAACGTGTTTATTTCTGCTGAAAAACACGTTTTGACAACTTCTGCACACTGGGGTTAAGGGCTGACTCAGGGGGCTCTTTTGAGCCAGGCAATTACACTGGGATTCCAAAGGCTGAGAAAACGCGTTTATTTTGTGCTGAAAAACACGTTTTGAAAAGTGTGCTGTTGCCTCCCCATAAGTTAAATGGGGGTGTCCAAAGTTGCCAAAACGTGTTTATTTCTGCTGAAAAACACGTTTTGACAACTTCTCCACACTGGGGTTAAGGGCTGACTCAGTGGGCTCTTCTGAGCCAGGCAGTTACACCGGGTTTCCAAAGGCTGAGAAAACGTGTTTACTTCGGGCTGAAAAACACGTTTTGAAAAGTGTGCTGTTGCTTCCCCATAAGATACATGGGGGTGACCAAAGTTGCTAAAACGTGTTTATTTCTGCTGAAAAACACGTCTTGACAACTTCTGCACACTGGGGTTAAGGGCTGACTCAGGGGGCTCTTCTTAGCCAGGCAGTTACACCGGGATTCCAAAGACTGAGAAAACGCGTTTACTTCGGGCTGAAAAACACGTTTTGAAAAGTGTGCTGTTGCTGCCCCATAAGTTACCTGGGGGTGACCAAAGTTGCCAAAACGTGTTTATTTCTGCTGAAAAACACGTTTTGACAACTTCTGCACACTGGGGTTAAGGGCTGACTCAGGGGGCTCTTCTGAGCCAGGCAATTACACTGGGAATCCAAAGGCTGAGAAAACGCGTTTATTTTGGGCTGAAAAACACGTTTTGAAAAGTGTGCTGTTGCTTCCCCATAAGTTAAATGGGGGTGACCAAAGTTGCCAAAACGTGTTTATTTCTGCTGAAAAACACATTTTGACAACTTCTGCACACAGGGGTTAAGGGCTGACTCAGGGGGCTCTTCTGAGCCAGGCAGTTACACCGGGTTTCCAAAGGCTGAGAAAACGTGTTTACTTCGGGCTGAAAAACACGTTTTGAAAAGTGTGCTGTTGCTTCCCCATAAGATACATGGGGGTGACCAAATTTGCCAAAACGTGTTTATTTCTGCTGAAAAACACGTTTTGACAACTTCTGCACACTGGGGTTAAGGGCTGACTCAGGGGGCACTTCTGAGCCAGGCAGTTACACCGGGATTCCAAAGACTGAGAAAACGCGTTTACTTCGGGCTGAAAAACATGTTTTGAAAAGTGTGCTGTTGCTGCACCATAAGATACATGGGGGTGACCAAAGTTGCCAAAACGTGTTTATTTCTGCTGAAAAACACGTTTTGACAACTTCTGCACACTGGGGTTAAGGGCTGACTCAGGGGGCTCTTCTGAGCCAGGCAGTTACACTGGGATAACAAAGGCTGAGAAAACGCGTTTATATTGGGCTGAAAAACACGTTTTGAAAAGTGTGCTGTTGCTTCCCCATAAGTTAAATGGGGGTGTCCAAAGTTGCCAAAACGTGTTTATTTCTGCTGAAAAAAACGTTTTGACAACTTCTCCACACTGGGGTTAAGGGCTGACTCAGTGGGCTCTTCTGAGCCAGGCAGTTACACCGGGTTTCCAAAGGCTGAGAAAACGTGTTTACTTCGGGCTGAAAAACACGTTTTGAAAAGTGTGCTGTTGCTTCCCCATAAGATACATGGGGGTGACCAAAGTTGCTAAAACGTGTTTATTTCTGCTGAAAAACACGTCTTGACAACTTCTGCACACTGGGGTTAAGGGCTGACTCAGGGGGCTCTTCTGAGCCAGGCAGTTACACCGGGATTCCAAAGACTGAGAAAACGCGTTTACTTCGGGCTGAAAAACACGTTTTGAAAATTGTGCTGTTCCTGCCCCATAAGTTACATGGGGGTGACCAAAGTTGCCAAAACGTGTTTATTTCTGCTGAAAAAGACATTTTGACAACTTCTGCACACAGGGGTTAAGGGCTGACTCAGGGGGCTCTTCTGAGCCAGCCAGTTACACCGGGATTCCAAAGGCTGAGAAAACGCGTTTACTTCGGGCTGAAAAACACGTTTTGAAAAGTGTGCTGTTGCTGCACCATAAGATACAAGGGGGTGACCAAAGTTGCCAAAACATGTTTATTTCTGCTGAAAAACACGTTTTGACAACTTCTGCACACTGGGGTTAAGGGCTGACTCAGGGGGCTCTTCTGAGCCAGGCAGTTACACCGGGATTCCAAAGGCTGAGAAAACGCGTTTACTTCGGGCTGAAAAACACGTTTTGAAAAGTGTGCTGTTGCTGCCCCATGAGTTACATCGGGGTGACCAAAGTTGCCAAAACATGTTTATTTCTGCTGAAAACCACGTTTTGACAACTTCTGCACACTGGGGTTAAGGGCTGACTCAGGGTCTCTTCTGAGCCAGGCAGTTACACTGGGATTCCAAAGACTGAGAAAATGCGTTTATTTTGGGCTGAAAAACACGTTTTGAAAAGTGTGCTGTTGCTGCCCCATAATTTACCTGGGGGTGACCAAAGTTGCCAAAACGTGTTTATTTCTGCTGAAAAACACGTTTTGACAACTTCTGCACACTGGGGTTAAGGGCTGACTCAGGGGGCTCTTCTGAGCCAGGCAGTTACACTGGGATTCCAAAGGCTGAGAAAACGCGTTTATTTTGGGCTGAAAAACACGTTTTGAAAAGTGTGCTGTTGCTTCCCCATAAGTTAAATGGGGGTGACCAAAGTTGCCAAAACGTGTTTATTTCTGCTGAAAAACACATTTTGACAACTTCTGCACACATGGGTTAAGGGCTGACTCAGGGGGCTCTTCTGAGCCAGGCAGTTACACCGGGATTCCAAAGACTGAGAAAACGCGTTTACTTCGGGCTGAAAAACACGTTTTGAAAAGTGTGCTGTTGCTGCACCATAAGATACATGGGGGTGACCAAAGTTGCCAAAACGTGTTTATTTCTGCTGAAAAACACGTTTTGACAACTTCTGCACACTGGGGTTAAGGGCTGACTCAGGGGGCTCTTCTGAGCCAGGCAGTTACACTGGGATTCCAAAGGCTGAGAAAACGCGTTTATTTTGGGCTGAAAAACACGTTTTGAAAAGTGTGCTGTTGCTTCCCCATAAGTTAAATGGGTGTGACCAAAGTTGCCAAAACGTGTTTATTTCTGCTGAAAAACACGTTTTGACAACTTCTCCACACTGGGGTTAAGGGCTGACTCAGGGGGCTGTTCTGAGCCAGGCAGTTAAACCGGGTTTCCAAAGGCTGAGAAAACGTGTTTACTTCGGGCTGAAAAACACGTTTTGAAAAGTGTGCTGTTGCTTCCCCATAAGATACATGGGGGTGACCAAAGTTGCCAAAACGTGTTTATTTCTGCTGAAAAACACGTTTTGACAACTTCTGCACACTGGGGTTAAGGGCTGACTCATGGGGCTCTTCTGAGCCAGGTAGTTACACCGGGATTCCAAAGGCTGAGAAAACGCGTTTACTTCGGGCTGAAAAACACGTTTTGAAAACTGTGCTGTTCCTGCCCTATAACTTACATGGGGGTGACCAAAGTTGCCAAAACGTGTTTATTTCTGCTGAAAAACACGTTTTGACAACTTCTGCACACTGGGTATAAGGGCTGACTCAGGGGACTCTTCTGAGCCAGGCAGTTACATCGGGATTCCAATGGCTGAGAAAACGCGTTTACTTCGGGCTGAAAAACACGTTTTGAAAAGTGTGCTGTTGCTGCCACATAAGTTACATGGGGGTGACCAAAGTTGCCAAAACGTGATTATATCCGCTGAAAAACACGTTTTGACAACTTCTGCACACTGGAGTTAAGGGCTGACTCAGGGGGCTCTTCTGAGCCAGGCAATTATACCGGGATTCTAAAGGCTGAGAAAACGCGTTTACTTCAGGCTGAAAAACACGTTTTGAAAAGTGTGCTGTTGCTTCCCCATAAGTTAAATGGGGGTGACCAAAGTTGCCAAAACGTGTTTATTTCTGCTGAAAAACACGTTTTGACAACTTCTGCACACTGGGGTTAAGGGCTGACTCAGGGGGCTCTTCTGAGCCAGGCAGTTACACTGGGATTCCAAAGGCTGAGAAAACGCGTTTATTTTGGGCTGAAAAACACGTTTTGAAAAGTGTGCTGTTGCTTCCCCATAAGTTAAATGGGGGTGACCAAAGTTGCCAAAACGTGTTTATTTCTGCTGAAAAACACATTTTGACAACTTCTGCACACATGGGTTAAGGGCTGACTCAGGGGGCTCTTCTGAGCCAGGCAGTTACACCGGGATTCCAAAGACTGAGAAAACGCGTTTACTTCGGGCTGAAAAACACGTTTTGAAAAGTGTGCTGTTGCTGCACCATAAGATACATGGGGGTGACCAAAGTTGCCAAAACGTGTTTATTTCTGCTGAAAAACACGTTTTGACAACTTCTGCACACTGGGGTTAAGGGCTGACTCAGGGGGCTCTTCTGAGCCAGGCAGTTACACTGGGATTCCAAAGGCTGAGAAAACGCGTTTATTTTGGGCTGAAAAACACGTTTTGAAAAGTGTGCTGTTGCTTCCCCATAAGTTAAATGGGGGTGACCAAAGTTGCCAAAACGTGTTTATTTCTGCTGAAAAACACATTTTGACAACTTCTGCACACATGGGTTAAGGGCTGACTCAGGGGGCTCTTCTGAGCCAGGCAGTTACACCGGGATTCCAAAGACTGAGAAAACGCGTTTACTTCGGGCTGAAAAACACGTTTTGAAAAGTGTGCTGTTGCTGCACCATAAGATACATGGGGGTGACCAAAGTTGCCAAAACGTGTTTATTTCTGCTGAAAAACACGTTTTGACAACTTCTGCACACTGGGGTTAAGGGCTGACTCAGGGGGCTCTTCTGAGCCAGGCAGTTACACTGGGATTCCAAAGGCTGAGAAAACGCGTTTATTTTGGGCTGAAAAACACGTTTTGAAAAGTGTGCTGTTGCTTCCCCATAAGTTAAATGGGTGTGACCAAAGTTGCCAAAACGTGTTTATTTCTGCTGAAAAACACGTTTTGACAACTTCTCCACACTGGGGTTAAGGGCTGACTCAGGGGGCTGTTCTGAGCCAGGCAGTTAAACCGGGTTTCCAAAGGCTGAGAAAACGTGTTTACTTCGGGCTGAAAAACACGTTTTGAAAAGTGTGCTGTTGCTTCCCCATAAGATACATGGGGGTGACCAAAGTTGCCAAAACGTGTTTATTTCTGCTGAAAAACACGTTTTGACAACTTCTGCACACTGGGGTTAAGGGCTGACTCATGGGGCTCTTCTGAGCCAGGTAGTTACACCGGGATTCCAAAGGCTGAGAAAACGCGTTTACTTCGGGCTGAAAAACACGTTTTGAAAACTGTGCTGTTCCTGCCCTATAACTTACATGGGGGTGACCAAAGTTGCCAAAACGTGTTTATTTCTGCTGAAAAACACGTTTTGACAACTTCTGCACACTGGGTATAAGGGCTGACTCAGGGGACTCTTCTGAGCCAGGCAGTTACATCGGGATTCCAATGGCTGAGAAAACGCGTTTACTTCGGGCTGAAAAACACGTTTTGAAAAGTGTGCTGTTGCTGCCACATAAGTTACATGGGGGTGACCAAAGTTGCCAAAACGTGATTATATCCGCTGAAAAACACGTTTTGACAACTTCTGCACACTGGAGTTAAGGGCTGACTCAGGGGGCTCTTCTGAGCCAGGCAATTATACCGGGATTCTAAAGGCTGAGAAAACGCGTTTACTTCGGGCTGAAAAACACGTTTTGAAAAGTGTGCTGTTGCTTCCCCATAAGTTAAATGGGGGTGACCAAAGTTGCCAAAACGTGTTTATTTCTGCTGAAAAACACGTTTTGACAACTTCTGCACACTGGGGTTAAGGGCTGACTCAGGGGGCTCTTCTGAGCCAGGCAGTTACACTGGGATTCCAAAGGCTGAGAAAACGCGTTTATTTTGGGCTGAAAAACACGTTTTGAAAAGTGTGCTGTTGCTTCCCCATAAGTTAAATGGGGGTGACCAAAGTTGCCAAAACGTGTTTATTTCTGCTGAAAAACACATTTTGACAACTTCTGCACACATGGGTTAAGGGCTGACTCAGGGGGCTCTTCTGAGCCAGGCAGTTACACCGGGATTCCAAAGACTGAGAAAACGCGTTTACTTCGGGCTGAAAAACACGTTTTGAAAAGTGTGCTGTTGCTGCACCATAAGATACATGGGGGTGACCAAAGTTGCCAAAACGTGTTTATTTCTGCTGAAAAACACGTTTTGACAACTTCTGCACACTGGGGTTAAGGGCTGACTCAGGGGGCTCTTCTGAGCCAGGCAGTTACACTGGGATTCCAAAGGCTGAGAAAACGCGTTTATTTTGGGCTGAAAAACACGTTTTGAAAAGTGTGCTGTTGCTTCCCCATAAGTTAAATGGGTGTGACCAAAGTTGCCAAAACGTGTTTATTTCTGCTGAAAAACACGTTTTGACAACTTCTCCACACTGGGGTTAAGGGCTGACTCAGGGGGCTGTTCTGAGCCAGGCAGTTAAACCGGGTTTCCAAAGGCTGAGAAAACGTGTTTACTTCGGGCTGAAAAACACGTTTTGAAAAGTGTGCTGTTGCTTCCCCATAAGATACATGGGGGTGACCAAAGTTGCCAAAACGTGTTTATTTCTGCTGAAAAACACGTTTTGACAACTTCTGCACACTGGGGTTAAGGGCTGACTCATGGGGCTCTTCTGAGCCAGGTAGTTACACCGGGATTCCAAAGGCTGAGAAAACGCGTTTACTTCGGGCTGAAAAACACGTTTTGAAAACTGTGCTGTTCCTGCCCTATAACTTACATGGGGGTGACCAAAGTTGCCAAAACGTGTTTATTTCTGCTGAAAAACACGTTTTGACAACTTCTGCACACTGGGTATAAGGGCTGACTCAGGGGACTCTTCTGAGCCAGGCAGTTACATCGGGATTCCAATGGCTGAGAAAACGCGTTTACTTCGGGCTGAAAAACACGTTTTGAAAAGTGTGCTGTTGCTGCCACATAAGTTACATGGGGGTGACCAAAGTTGCCAAAACGTGATTATATCCGCTGAAAAACACGTTTTGACAACTTCTGCACACTGGAGTTAAGGGCTGACTCAGGGGGCTCTTCTGAGCCAGGCAATTATACCGGGATTCTAAAGGCTGAGAAAACGCGTTTACTTCAGGCTGAAAAACACGTTTTGAAAAGTGTGCTGTTGCTTCCCCATAAGTTAAATGGGGGTGACCAAAGTTGCCAAAACGTGTTTATTTCTGCTGAAAAACACGTTTTGACAACTTCTGCACACTGGGGTTAAGGGCTGACTCAGGGGGCTCTTCTGAGCCAGGCAGTTACACTGGGATTCCAAAGGCTGAGAAAACGCGTTTATTTTGGGCTGAAAAACACGTTTTGAAAAGTGTGCTGTTGCTTCCCCATAAGTTAAATGGGGGTGACCAAAGTTGCCAAAACGTGTTTATTTCTGCTGAAAAACACATTTTGACAACTTCTGCACACATGGGTTAAGGGCTGACTCAGGGGGCTCTTCTGAGCCAGGCAGTTACACCGGGATTCCAAAGACTGAGAAAACGCGTTTACTTCGGGCTGAAAAACACGTTTTGAAAAGTGTGCTGTTGCTGCACCATAAGATACATGGGGGTGACCAAAGTTGCCAAAACGTGTTTATTTCTGCTGAAAAACACGTTTTGACAACTTCTGCACACTGGGGTTAAGGGCTGACTCAGGGGGCTCTTCTGAGCCAGGCAGTTACACTGGGATTCCAAAGGCTGAGAAAACGCGTTTATTTTGGGCTGAAAAACACGTTTTGAAAAGTGTGCTGTTGCTTCCCCATAAGTTAAATGGGTGTGACCAAAGTTGCCAAAACGTGTTTATTTCTGCTGAAAAACACGTTTTGACAACTTCTCCACACTGGGGTTAAGGGCTGACTCAGGGGGCTGTTCTGAGCCAGGCAGTTAAACCGGGTTTCCAAAGGCTGAGAAAACGTGTTTACTTCGGGCTGAAAAACACGTTTTGAAAAGTGTGCTGTTGCTTCCCCATAAGATACATGGGGGTGACCAAAGTTGCCAAAACGTGTTTATTTCTGCTGAAAAACACGTTTTGACAACTTCTGCACACTGGGGTTAAGGGCTGACTCATGGGGCTCTTCTGAGCCAGGTAGTTACACCGGGATTCCAAAGGCTGAGAAAACGCGTTTACTTCGGGCTGAAAAACACGTTTTGAAAACTGTGCTGTTCCTGCCCTATAACTTACATGGGGGTGACCAAAGTTGCCAAAACGTGTTTATTTCTGCTGAAAAACACGTTTTGACAACTTCTGCACACTGGGTATAAGGGCTGACTCAGGGGACTCTTCTGAGCCAGGCAGTTACATCGGGATTCCAATGGCTGAGAAAACGCGTTTACTTCGGGCTGAAAAACACGTTTTGAAAAGTGTGCTGTTGCTGCCACATAAGTTACATGGGGGTGACCAAAGTTGCCAAAACGTGATTATATCCGCTGAAAAACACGTTTTGACAACTTCTGCACACTGGAGTTAAGGGCTGACTCAGGGGGCTCTTCTGAGCCAGGCAATTATACCGGGATTCTAAAGGCTGAGAAAACGCGTTTACTTCAGGCTGAAAAACACGTTTTGAAAAGTGTGCTGTTGCTTCCCCATAAGTTAAATGGGGGTGACCAAAGTTGCCAAAACGTGTTTATTTCTGCTGAAAAACACGTTTTGACAACTTCTGCACACTGGGGTTAAGGGCTGACTCAGGGGGCTCTTTTGAGCCAGGCAATTACACTGGGATTCCAAAGGCTGAGAAAACGCGTTTATTTTGTGCTGAAAAACACGTTTTGAAAAGTGTGCTGTTGCCTCCCCATAAGTTAAATGGGGGTGTCCAAAGTTGCCAAAACGTGTTTATTTCTGCTGAAAAACACGTTTTGACAACTTCTCCACACTGGGGTTAAGGGCTGACTCAGTGGGCTCTTCTGAGCCAGGCAGTTACACCGGGTTTCCAAAGGCTGAGAAAACGTGTTTACTTCGGGCTGAAAAACACGTTTTGAAAAGTGTGCTGTTGCTTCCCCATAAGATACATGGGGGTGACCAAAGTTGCTAAAACGTGTTTATTTCTGCTGAAAAACACGTCTTGACAACTTCTGCACACTGGGGTTAAGGGCTGACTCAGGGGGCTCTTCTTAGCCAGGCAGTTACACCGGGATTCCAAAGACTGAGAAAACGCGTTTACTTCGGGCTGAAAAACACGTTTTGAAAATTGTGCTGTTCCTGCCCCATAAGTTACATGGGGGTGACCAAAGTTGCCAAAACATGTTTATTTCTGCTGAAAACCACGTTTTGACAACTTCTGCACACTGGGGTTAAGGGCTGACTCAGGGTCTCTTCTGAGCCAGGCAGTTACACTGGGATTCCAAAGACTGAGAAAATGCGTTTATTTTGGGCTGAAAAACACGTTTTGAAAAGTGTGCTGTTGCTGCCCCATAAGTTACCTGGGGGTGACCAAAGTTGCCAAAACGTGTTTATTTCTGCTGAAAAACACGTTTTGACAACTTCTGCACACTGGGGTTAAGGGCTGACTCAGGGGGCTCTTCTGAGCCAGGCAATTACACTGGGATTCCAAAGGCTGAGAAAACGCGTTTATTTTGGGCTGAAAAACACGTTTTGAAAAGTGTGCTGTTGCTTCCCCATAAGTTAAATGGGGGTGACCAAAGTTGCCAAAACGTGTTTATTTCTGCTGAAAAACACATTTTGACAACTTCTGCACACAGGGGTTAAGGGCTGACTCAGGGGGCTCTTCTGAGCCAGGCAGTTACACCGGGTTTCCAAAGGCTGAGAAAACGTGTTTACTTCGGGCTGAAAAACACGTTTTGAAAAGTGTGCTGTTGCTTCCCCATAAGATACATGGGGGTGACCAAATTTGCCAAAACGTGTTTATTTCTGCTAAAAAACACGTTTTGACAACTTCTGCACACTGGGGTTAAGGGCTGACTCAGGGGGCACTTCTGAGCCAGGCAGTTACACCGGGATTCCAAAGACTGAGAAAACGCGTTTACTTCGGGCTGAAAAACACGTTTTGAAAAGTGTGCTGTTGCTGCACCATAAGATACATGGGGGTGACCAAAGTTGCCAAAACGTGTTTATTTCTGCTGAAAAACACGTTTTGACAACTTCTGCACACTGGGGTTAAGGGCTGACTCAGGGGGCTCTTCTGAGCCAGGCAGTTACACTGGGATTCCAAAGGCTGAGAAAACGCGTTTATATTGGGCTGAAAAACACGTTTTGAAAAGTGTGCTGTTGCTTCCCCATAAGTTAAATGGGGGTGTCCAAAGTTGCCAAAACGTGTTTATTTCTGCTGAAAAACACGTTTTGACAACTTCTCCACACTGGGGTTAAGGGCTGACTCAGTGGGCTCTTCTGAGCCAGGCAGTTACACCGGGTTTCCAAAGGCTGAGAAAACGTGTTTACTTCGGGCTGAAAAACACGTTTTGAAAAGTGTGCTGTTGCTTCCCCATAAGATACATGGGGGTGACCAAAGTTGCTAAAACGTGTTTATTTCTGCTGAAAAACACGTCTTGACAACTTCTGCACACTGGGGTTAAGGGCTGACTCAGGGGGCTCTTCTGAGCCAGGCAGTTACACCGGGATTCCAAAGACTGAGAAAACGCGTTTACTTCGGGCTGAAAAACACGTTTTGAAAATTGTGCTGTTCCTGCCCCATAAGTTACATGGGGGTGACCAAAGTTGCCAAAACGTGTTTATTTCTGCTGAAAAAGACATTTTGACAACTTCTGCACACAGGGGTTAAGGGCTGACTCAGGGGGCTCTTCTGAGCCAGCCAGTTACACCGGGATTCCAAAGGCTGAGAAAACGCGTTTACTTCGGGCTGAAAAACACGTTTTGAAAAGTGTGCTGTTGCTGCACCATAAGATACAAGGGGGTGACCAAAGTTGCCAAAACATGTTTATTTCTGCTGAAAAACACGTTTTGACAACTTCTGCACACTGGGGTTAAGGGCTGACTCAGGGGGCTCTTCTGAGCCAGGCAGTTACACCGGGATTCCAAAGGCTGAGAAAACGCGTTTACTTCGGGCTGAAAAACACGTTTTGAAAAGTGTGCTGTTGCTGCCCCATGAGTTACATCGGGGTGACCAAAGTTGCCAAAACATGTTTATTTCTGCTGAAAACCACGTTTTGACAACTTCTGCACACTGGGGTTAAGGGCTGACTCAGGGTCTCTTCTGAGCCAGGCAGTTACACTGGGATTCCAAAGACTGAGAAAATGCGTTTATTTTGGGCTGAAAAACACGTTTTGAAAAGTGTGCTGTTGCTGCCCCATAATTTACCTGGGGGTGACCAAAGTTGCCAAAACGTGTTTATTTCTGCTGAAAAACACGTTTTGACAACTTCTGCACACTGGGGTTAAGGGCTGACTCAGGGGGCTCTTCTGAGCCAGGCAGTTACACTGGGATTCCAAAGGCTGAGAAAACGCGTTTATTTTGGGCTGAAAAACACGTTTTGAAAAGTGTGCTGTTGCTTCCCCATAAGTTAAATGGGGGTGACCAAAGTTGCCAAAACGTGTTTATTTCTGCTGAAAAACACATTTTGACAACTTCTGCACACATGGGTTAAGGGCTGACTCAGGGGGCTCTTCTGAGCCAGGCAGTTACACCGGGATTCCAAAGACTGAGAAAACGCGTTTACTTCGGGCTGAAAAACACGTTTTGAAAAGTGTGCTGTTGCTGCACCATAAGATACATGGGGGTGACCAAAGTTGCCAAAACGTGTTTATTTCTGCTGAAAAACACGTTTTGACAACTTCTGCACACTGGGGTTAAGGGCTGACTCAGGGGGCTCTTCTGAGCCAGGCAGTTACACTGGGATTCCAAAGGCTGAGAAAACGCGTTTATATTGGGCTGAAAAACACGTTTTGAAAAGTGTGCTGTTGCTTCCCCATAAGTTAAATGGGGGTGACCAAAGTTGCCAAAACGAGTTTATTTCTGCTGAAAAACACGTTTTGACAACTTCTGCACACTGGGGTTAAGGGCTGACTCATGGGGCTCTTCTGAGCCAGGCAGTTACACCGGGATTCCAAAGGCTGAGAAAACGCGTTTACTTTGGGCTGAAAAACACGTTTTGAAAACTGTGCTGTTCCTGCCCTATAACTTACATGGGGGTGACCAAAGTTGCCAAAACGTGTTTATTTCTGCTGAAAAACACGTTTTGACAACTTCTGCACACTGGGTATAAGGGCTGACTCAGGGGGCTCTTCTGAGCCAGGCAGTTACATCGGGATTCCAATGGCTGAGAAAACGCGTTTACTTCGGGCTGAAAAACACGTTTTGAAAAGTGTGCTGTTGCTGCCACATAAGTTACATGGGGGTGACCAAAGTTGCCAAAACGTGATTATTTCCGCTGAAAAATACGTTTTGACAACTTCTGCACACTGGGGTTAAGGGCTGACTCAGGGGGCTCTTCTGAGCCAGGCAGTTACACCGGGATTCCAAAGGCTGAGAAAACGTGTTTACATCGGGCTGAAAAACACGTTTTGAAAAGTGTGCTGTTGCTGCACCATAAGTTACATGGGGGTGACCAAAGTTGCCAAAACGTGTTTATTTCTGCTGAAATACACGTTTTGACAACTTCTGTACACTGGGGTTAAGGGCTGACTCAGGGTCTCTTCTGAGCCAGGCAGTTACACTGGGATTCCAAAGACTGAGAAAATGCGTTTATTTTGGGCTGAAAAACACGTTTTGAAAAGTGTGCTGTTGCTTCCCCATAAGTTAAATGGGGGTGACCAAAGTTGCCAAAACGTGATTATTTCTGCTGAAAATCACGTTTTGACAACTTCTGCACACTGGGGTTAAGGGCTGACTCAGGGGGCTCTTCTGAGCCAGGCAGTTACACTGGGATTCCAAAGGCTGAGAAAACGCGTTTATTTTGGGCTGAAAAACACGTTTTGAAAAGTGTGCTGTTGCTTCCCCATAAGTTAAATGGGGGTGACCAAAGTTGCCAAAACGTGTTTATTTCTGCTGAAAAACACGTTTTGACAACTTCTCCACACTGGGGTTAAGGGCTGACTCAGGGGGCTCTTCTGAGCCAGGCAGTTAAACCGGGTTTCCAAAGGCTGAGAAAACGTGTTTACTTCGGGCTGAAAAACACGTTTTGAAAAGTGTGCTGTTGCTTCCCCATAAGATACATGGGGGTGACCAAAGTTGCCAAAACGTGTTTATTTCTGCTGAAAAACACGTTTTGACAACTTCTGCACACTGGGGTTAAGGGCTGACTCATGGGGCTCTTCTGAGCCAGGTAGTTACACCGGGATTCCAAAGGCTGAGAAAACGCGTTTACTTCGGGCTGAAAAACACGTTTTGAAAACTGTGCTGTTCCTGCCCTATCACTTACATGGGGGTGACCAAAGTTGCCAAAACGTGTTTATTTCTGCTGAAAAACACGTTTTGACAACTTCTGCACACTGGGTATAAGGGCTGACTCAGGGGGCTCTTCTGAGCCAGGCAGTTACATCGGGATTCCAATGGCTGAGAAAACGCGTTTACTTCGGGCTGAAAAACACGTTTTGAAAAGTGTGCTGTTGCTGCCACATAAGTTACATGGGGGTGACCAAAGTTGCCAAAACGTGTTTATTTCTGCTGAAAAACACGTTTTGACAACTTCTGCACACTGGGGTTAAGGGCTGACTCAGGGGGCTCTTTTGAGCCAGGCAATTACACTGGGATTCCAAAGGCTGAGAAAACGCGTTTATTTTGTGCTGAAAAACACGTTTTGAAAAGTGTGCTGTTGCTTCCCCATAAGTTAAATGGGGGTGTCCAAAGTTGCCAAAACGTGTTTATTTCTGCTGAAAAACACGTTTTGACAACTTCTCCACACTGGGGTTAAGGGCTGACTCAGGGGGCTCTTCTGAGCCAGGCAGTTACACCGGGTTTCCAAAGGCTGAGAAAACGTGTTTACTTCGGGCTGAAAAGCACGTTTTGAAAAGTGTGCTGTTGCTTCCCCATAAGATACATGGGGGTGACCAAAGTTGCCAAAACGTGTTTATTTCTGCTGAAAAACACGTTTTGACAACTTCTGCACACTGGGGTTAAGGGCTGACTCAGGGGGCTCTTCTGAGCCAGGCAGTTAGACCGGGATTCCAAAGGCTGAGAAAACGCGTTCACGTCGGGCTGAAAAACACGTTTTGAAAAGTGTGCTGTTGCTGCCCCATAAGTTACATGGGTGTGACCAAAGTTGCCAAAAAGTGTTTATTTCTGCTGAAAAACACGTTTTGACAACTTCTGCACACTGGGGTTAAGGGCTGACTCAGGGGGCTCTTCTGAGCCAGGCAGTTACACTGGGATTCCAAAGGCTGAGAAAACGCGTTTATTTTGGGCTGAAAAACACCTTTTAAAAGTGTGCTGTTGCTTCCCCATAAGTTAAATGGGGGTGACCAAAGTTGCCAAAACGTGTTTATTTCTGCTGAAAAACACGTTTTGACAACTTCTCCACACTGGGGTTAAGGGCTGAATCAGGGGGCTCTTCTGAGCCAGGCAGTTACACCGGGTTTCCAAAGGCTGAGAAAACGTGTTTACTTCGGGCTGAAAAACACGTTTTGAAAAGTGTGCTGTTGCTTCCCCATAAGATACATGGGGGTGACCAAAGTTGCTAAAACGTGTTTATTCCTGCTGAAAAACATGTCTTGACAACTTCTGCACACTGGGGTTAAGGGCTGACTCAGGGGGCTCTTCTGAGCCAGGCAGTTACACTGGGATTCCAAAGGCTGAGAAAACGCGTTTACTTCGGGCTGAAAAACACGTTTTGAAAAGTGTGCTGTTGCTGCACCATAAGATACATGGGGGTGACCAAAGTTGCCAAAACATGTTTATTTCTGCTGAAAAACACGTTTTGACAACTTCTCCACACTGGGGTTAAGGACTGACTCAGGGGGCTCTTCTGAGCCAGGCAGTTACACCGGGATTCCAAAGGCTGAGAAAACGCGTTTACTTCGGGCTGAAAAACACGTTTTGAAAAGTGTGCTGTTGCTTCCCCATAAGTTCCATCGGGGTGACCAAAGTTGCCAAAACGTGTTTATTTCTGCTGAAAACCACGTTTTGACAACTTCTGCACACTGGGGTTAAGGGCTGACTCAGGGTCTCTTCTGAGCCAGGCAGTTACACTGGGATTCCAAAGACTGAGAAAATGCGTTTATTTTGGGCTGAAAAACACGTTTTGAAAAGTGTGCTGTTGCTGCCCCATAAGTTACCTGGGGGTGACCAAAGTTGCCAAAACGTGTTTATTTCTGCTGAAAAACACGTTTTGACAACTTCTGCACACTGGGGTTAAGGGCTGACTCAGGGGGCTCTTCAGAGCCAGGCAGTTACACTGGGATTCCAAAGGCTGAGAAAACGCGTTTATTTTGGGCTGAAAAACACGTTTTGAAAAGTGTGCTGTTGCTTCCCCATAAGTTAAATGGGGGTGACCAAAGTTGCCAAAACGTGTTTATTTCTGCTGAAAAACACATTTTGACAACTTCTGCACACAGGGGTTAAGGGCTGACTCAGGGGGCTCTTCTGAGCCAGGCAGTTACACCGGGTTTCCAAAGGCTGAGAAAACGTGTTTACTTCGGGCTGAAAAACACGTTTTGAAAAGTGTGCTGTTGCTTCCCCATAAGATACATGGGGGTGACCAAATTTGCCAAAACGTGTTTATTTCTGCTGAAAAACACGTTTTGACAACTTCTGCACACTGGGGTTAAGGGCTGACTCAGGGGGCACTTCTGAGCCAGGCAGTTACACCGGGATTCCAAAGACTGAGAAAACGCGTTTACTTCGGGCTGAAAAACACGTTTTGAAAAGTGTGCTGTTGCTGCACCATAAGATACATGGGGGTGACCAAAGTTGCCAAAACGTGTTTATTTCTGCTGAAAAACACGTTTTGACAACTTCTGCACACTGGGGTTAAGGGCTGACTCAGGGGGCTCTTCTGAGCCAGGCAGTTACACCGGGATTCCAAAGGCTGAGAAAACGCGTTTACTTCGGGCTGAAAAACACGTTTTGAAAAGTGTGCTGTTGCTGCCCCATAAGTTAAATGGGGGTGACCAAAGTTGCCAAAACGTGTTTATTTCTGCTGAAAAACACGTTTTGACAACTTCTGCACACTGGGGTTAAGGGCTGACTCAGGGGGCTCTTCTGAGCCAGGCAGTTACACCGGGATTCCAAAGGCTGAGAAAACGTGCTTACATCGGGCTGAAAAACACGTTTTGAAAAGTGTGCTGTTGCTGCACCATAAGTTACATGGGGGTGACCAAAGTTGCCAAAACGTGTTTATTTCTGCTGAAAAACACGTTTTGACAACTTCTGCACACTGGGGTTAAGGGCTGACTCAGGGTCTCTTCTGACCCAGGCAGTTACACTGGGATTCCAAAGACTGAGAAAATGCGTTTATTTTGGGCTGAAAAACACGTTTTGAAAAGTGTGCTGTTGCTGCCCCATAAGTTACATGGGGGTGACCAAAGTTGCCAAAACGTGTTTATTTCTGCTGAAAAACACGTTTTGACAACTTCTGCACACTGGGGTTAAGGGCTGACTCAGGGTCTCTTCTGAGCCAGGCAGTTACACTGGGATTCCAAAGACTGAGAAAATGCGTTTATTTTGGGCTGAAAAACACGTTTTGAAAAGTGTGCTGTTGCTGCCCCATAAGTTACATGGGGGTGACCAAAGTTGCCAAAACGTGTTTATTTCTGCTGAAAAACACGTTTTGACAACTTCTGCACACTGGGGTTAAGGGCTGACTCAGGGGGCTCTTTTGAGCCAGGCAATTACACTGGGATTCCAAAGGCTGAGAAAACGCGTCTATTTTGTGCTGAAAAACACGTTTTGAAAAGTGTGCTGTTGCTTCCCCATAAGTTAAATGGGGGTGTCCAAAGTTGCCAAAACGTGTTTATTTCTGCTGAAAAACACGTTTTGACAACTTCTGCACACTGGGGTTAAGGGCTGACTCAGGGGGCTCTTCTGAGCCAGGCAGTTACACTGGGATTCCAAAGGCTGAGAAAACGCGTTTATATTGGGCTGAAAAACACGTTTTGAAAAGTGTGCTGTTGCTTCCCCATAAGTTAAATGGGGGTGACCAAAGTTGCCAAAACTTGTTTATTTCTGCTGAAAAACACGTTTTGACAACTTCTCCACACTGGGGTTAAGGGCTGACTCAGGGGGCTCTTCTGAGCCAGGCAGTTACACCGGGTTTCCAAAGGCTGAGAAAACGTGTTTACTTCGGGCTGAAAAACAAGTTTTGAAAAGTGTGCTGTTGCTTCCCCATAAGATACATGGGGGTGACCAAAGTTGCCAAAACGTGTTTATTTCTGCTGAAAAACACGTTTTGACAACTTCTGCACACTGGGGTTAAGGGCTGACTCAGGGGGCTCTTCTGAGCCAGGCAGTTACACCGGGATTCCAAAGGCTGAGAAAACGTGCTTACATCGGGCTGAAAAACACGTTTTGAAAAGTGTGCTGTTGCTGCACCATAAGTTACATGGGGGTGACCAAAGTTGCCAAAACGTGTTTATTTCTGCTGAAAAACACGTTTTGACAACTTCTGCACACTGGGGTTAAGGGCTGACTCAGGGTCTCTTCTGACCCAGGCAGTTACACTGGGATTCCAAAGACTGAGAAAATGCGTTTATTTTGGGCTGAAAAACACGTTTTGAAAAGTGTGCTGTTGCTGCACCATAAGTTACATGGTGGTGACCAAAGTTGCCAAAACGTGTTTATTTCTGCTGAAAAACACGTTTTGACAACTTCTGCACACTGGGGTTAAGGGCTGACTCAGGGTGCTCTTCTGAGCCAGGCAGTTACACTGGGATTCCAAAGGCTGAGAAAACGCGTTTATTTTGGACTGAAAAACACGTTTTGAAAAGTGTGCTGTTGCTTCCCCATAAGTTAAATGGGGGTGACCAAAGTTGCCAAAACGTGTTTATTTCTGCTGAAAAACACGTTTTGACAACTTCTGCACACTGGGGTTAAGGGCTGACTCAGGGGGCTCTTCTGAGCCAGGCAGTTACACTGGGATTCCAAAGGCTGAGAAAACGCGTTTATTTTGGGCTGAAAAACACGTTTTGAAAAGTGTGCTGTTGCTTCCCCATAAGTTAAATGGGGTTGACCAAAGTTGCCAAAACGTGTTTATTTCTGCTGAAAAACACGTTTTGACAACTTCTCCACACTGGATTTAAGGGCTGACTCAGGGGGCTCTTCTGAGCCAGGCAGTTACACCGGGATTCCAAAGGCTGAGAAAACGCGTTTACTTCGGGCTGAAAAACACGTTTTGAAAAGTGTGCTGTTGCTGCACCATAAGTTACATGGTGGTGACCAAAGTTGCCAAAACGTGTTTATTTCTGCTGAAAAACACGTTTTGACAACTTCTGCACACTGGGGTTAAGGGCTGACTCATGGGGCTCTTCTGAGCCAGGCAGTTACACCGGGATTCCAAAGGCTGAGAAAACGTGTTTACTTCGGGCTGAAAAACACGTTTTGAAAAGTGTGCTGTTGCTGCCCCATAAGTTACATGGGGGTGACCAAAGTTGCCAAAACGTGTTTATTTCTGCTGAAAAACACGTTTTGACAACTTCTGCACACTGGGGTTAAGGGCTGACTCAGGGGGCTCTTTTGAGCCAGGCAATTACACTGGGATTCCAAAGGCTGAGAAAACGCGTCTATTTTGTGCTGAAAAACACGTTTTGAAAAGTGTGCTGTTGCTTCCCCATAAGTTAAATGGGGGTGTCCAAAGTTGCCAAAACGTGTTTATTTCTGCTGAAAAACACGTTTTGACAACTTCTCCACACTGGGGTTAAGGTCTGACTCAGGGGGCTCTTCTGAGCCAGGCAGTTACACCGGGTTACCAAAGGCTGAGAAAACGTGTTTACTTCGGGCTGAAAAACACGTTTTGAAAAGTGTGCTGTTGCTGCCCCATAAGTTACATGGGGGTGACCAAAGTTGCCAAAACGTGTTTATTTCTGCTGAAAAACACGTTTTGACAACTTCTGCACACTGGGGTTAAGGGCTGACTCAGGGTCTCTTCTGAGACAGGCAGTTACACCGGGATTCCAAAGACTGAGAAAACGCGTTTACTTTGGGCTGAAAAACACGTTTTGAAAAGTGTGCTGCTGCTGCCACATAAGTTACATGGGGGTGACCAAAGATGCCAAAACATGATTATTTCCGCTGAAAAACACGTTTTGACAACTTCTGCACACTGGGGTTAAGGGCTGACTCATGGGGCTCTTCTGAGCCAGGCAGTTACACCGGGATTCCAAAGGCTGAGAAAACGTGTTTACATCGGGCTGAAAAACACGTTTTGAAAAGTGTGCTGTTGCTGCACCATAAGTTACATGGGGGTGACCAAAGTTGCCAAAACTTGTTTATTTCTGCTGAAAAACACGTTTTGACAACTTCTGCACACTGGGGTTAAGGGCTGACTCAGGGTCTCTTCTGAGCCAGGCAGTTACACTGGGATTCCAAAGACTGAGAAAATGCGTTTATTTTGGGCTGAAAAACACGTTTTGAAAAGTGTGCTGTTGCTTCCCCATAAGTTACCTGGGGGTGACCAAAGTTGCCAAAACATGTTTATTTCTGCTGAAAAACACGTTTTGACAACTTCTGCACACTGGGGTTAAGGGCTGACTCAGGGTCTCTTCTGAGCCAGGCAGTTACACTGGGATTACAAAGACTGAGAAAATGCGTTTATTTTGGGCTGAAAAACACGTTTTGAAAAGTGTGCTGTTGCTGCACCATAAGTTACCTGGGGGTGACCAAAGTTGCCAAAACGTGTTTATTTCTGCTGAAAAACACGTTTTGACAACTTCTGCACACTGGGGTTAAGGGCTGACTCAGGGGGCACTTCTGAGCCAGGCAGTTACACCGGGATTCCAAAGACTGAGAAAACGCGTTTACTTCGGGCTGAAAAACACGTTTTGAAAAGTGTGCTGTTGCTGCACCATAAGATACATGGGGGTGACCAAAGTTGCCAAAACGTGTTTATTTCTGCTGAAAAACACGTTTTGACAACTTCTGCACACTGGGGTTAAGGGCTGACTCAGGGGGCTCTTCTGAGCCAGGCAGTTACACCGGGATTCCAAAGGCTGAGAAAACGCGTTTACTTCGGGCTGAAAAACACGTTTTGAAAAGTGTGCTGTTGCTGCCCCATAAGTTACATGGGGGTGACCAAAGTTGCCAAAACGTGTTTATTTCTGCTGAAAAACACGTTTTGACAACTTCTGCACACTGGGGTTAAGGGCTGACTCAGGGGGCTCTTCTGAGCCAGGCAGTTACACCGGGATTCCAAAGGCTGAGAAAACGTGTTTACATCGGGCTGAAAAACACGTTTTGAAAAGTGTGCTGTTGCTGCACCATAAGTTACATGGGGGTGACCAAAGTTGCCAAAACGTGTTTATTTCTGCTGAAAAACACGTTTTGACAACTTCTGCACACTGGGGTTAAGGGCTGACTCAGGGGGCTCTTATGAGCCAGGCAGTTACACTGGGATTCCATAGGCTGAGAAAACGCGTTTACTTCGGGCTGAAAAACACGTTTTGAAAAGTGTGCTGTTGCTGCACCATAAGTTACATGGTGGTGACCAAAGTTGCCAAAACGTGTTTATTTCTGCTGAAAAACACGTTTTGACAACTTCTGCACACTGGGGTTAAGGGCTGACTCAGGGGGCTCTTTTGAGCAAGGCAATTACACTGGGATTCCAAAGGCTGAGAAAACGCGTCTATTTTGTGCTGAAAAACACGTTTTGAAAAGTGTGCTGTTGCTGCCCCATAAGTTAAATGGGGGTGTCCAAAGTTGCCAAAACGTGTTTATTTCTGCTGAAAAACACGTTTTGACAACTTCTCCACACTGGGGTTAAGGTCTGACTCAGGGGGCTCTTCTGAGCCAGGCAGTTACACCGGGTTACCAAAGGCTGAGAAAACGTGTTTACTTCGGGCTGAAAAACACGTTTTGAAAAGTGTGCTGTTGCTTCCCCATAAAATACATGGGGGTGACCAAAGATGCCAAAACATGATTATTTCCGCTGAAAAACACGTTTTGACAACTTCTGCACACTGGGGTTAAGGGCTGACTCAGGGTCTCTTCTGAGACAGGCAGTTACACCGGGATTCCAAAGACTGAGAAAACGCGTTTACTTTGGGCTGAAAAACACGTTTTGAAAAGTGTGCTGCTGCTGCCACATAAGTTACATGGGGGTGACCAAAGATGCCAAAACATGATTATTTCCGCTGAAAAACACGTTTTGACAACTTCTGCACACTGGGGTTAAGGGCTGACTCATGGGGCTCTTCTGAGCCAGGCAGTTACACCGGGATTCCAAAGGCTGAGAAAACGTGTTTACATCGGGCTGAAAAACACGTTTTGAAAAGTGTGCTGTTGCTGCACCATAAGTTACATGGGGGTGACCAAAGTTGCCAAAACTTGTTTATTTCTGCTGAAAAACACGTTTTGACAACTTCTGCACACTGGGGTTAAGGGCTGACTCAGGGTCTCTTCTGAGCCAGGCAGTTACACTGGGATTCCAAAGACTGAGAAAATGCGTTTATTTTGGGCTGAAAAACACGTTTTGAAAAGTGTGCTGTTGCTTCCCCATAAGTTACCTGGGGGTGACCAAAGTTGCCAAAACGTGTTTATTTCTGCTGAAAAACACGTTTTGACAACTTCTGCACACTGGGGTTAAGGGCTGACTCAGGGTCTCTTCTGAGCCAGGCAGTTACACTGGGATTCCAAAGACTGAGAAAATGCGTTTATTTTGGGCTGAAAAACACGTTTTGAAAAGTGTGCTGTTGCTGCACCATAAGTTACCTGGGGGTGACCAAAGTTGCCAAAACGTGTTTATTTCTGCTGAAAAACACGTTTTGACAACTTCTGCACACTGGGGTTAAGGGCTGACTCAGGGGGCACTTCTGAGCCAGGCAGTTACACCGGGATTCCAAAGACTGAGAAAACGCGTTTACTTCGGGCTGAAAAACACGTTTTGAAAAGTGTGCTGTTGCTGCACCATAAGATACATGGGGGTGACCAAAGTTGCCAAAACGTGTTTATTTCTGCTGAAAAACACGTTTTGACAACTTCTGCACACTGGGGTTAAGGGCTGACTCAGGGGGCTCTTCTGAGCCAGGCAGTTACACCGGGATTCCAAAGGCTGAGAAAACGCGTTTACTTCGGGCTGAAAAACACGTTTTGAAAAGTGTGCTGTTGCTGCCCCATAAGTTACATGGGGGTGACCAAAGTTGCCAAAACGTGTTTATTTCTGCTGAAAAACACGTTTTGACAACTTCTGCACACTGGGGTTAAGGGCTGACTCAGGGTCTCTTCTGAGCCAGGCAGTTACACTGGGATTCCAAAGACTGAGAAAATGCGTTTATTTTGGGCTGAAAAACACGTTTTGAAAAGTGTGCTGTTGCTTCCCCATAAGTTAAATGGGGGTGTCCAAAGTTGCCAAAACGTGTTTATTTCTGCTGAAAAACACGTTTTGACAACTTCTCCACACTGGGGTTAAGGGCTGACTCAGGGGGCTCTTCTGAGCCAGGCAGTTACACCGGGTTTCCAAAGGCTGAGAAAACGTGTTTACTTCGGGCTGAAAAACACGTTTTGAAAAGTGTGCTGTTGCTTCCCCATAAGATACATGGGGGTGACCAAAGTTGCCAAAACGTGTTTATTTCTGCTGAAAAACACGTTTTGACAACTTCTGCACACTGGGGTTAAGGGCTGACTCAGGGGGCTCTTCTGAGACAGGCAGTTACACCGGGATTCCAAAGACTGAGAAAACGCGTTTACTTTGGGCTGAAAAACACGTTTTGAATAGTGTGTTTTTGCTGCCCCATAAGTTACATGGGGGAGACCAAAGTTGCCAAAACGTGTTTATTTCTGCTGAAAAACACGTTTTGACAACTTCTCCACACTGGGATTAAGGGCTGACTCAGGGGGCTCTTATGAGCCAGGCAGTTACACTGGGATTCCATAGGCTGAGAAAACGCGTTTACTTCGGGCTGAAAAACACGTTTTGAAAAGTGTGCTGTTGCTGCACCATAAGTTACATGGGGGTGACCAAAGTTGCCAAAACGTGTTTATTTCTGCTGAAAAACACGTTTTGACAACTTCTGCACACAGGGGTTAAGGGCTGACTCAGGGTCTCTTCTGACCCAGGCAGTTACACTGGGATTCCAAAGGCTGAGAAAACGCGTTTATTTTGGGCTGAAAAACACGTTTTGAAAAGTGTGCTGTTGCTTCCCCATAAGTTAAATGGGGGTGACCAAAGTTGCCAAAACGTGTTTATTTCTGCTGAAAAACACGTTTTGACAACTTCTCCACACTGGATTTAAGGGCTGACTCAGGGGGCTCTTCTGAGCCAGGCAGTTACACCGGGATTCCAAAGGCTGAGAAAACGTGTTTACTTCGGGCTGAAAAACACGTTTTGAAAAGTGTGCTGTTGCTGCCCCATAAGTTACATGGGGGTGACCAAAGTTGCCAAAACGTGTTTATTTCTGCTGAAAAACACGTTTTGACAACTTCTGCACACTGGGGTTAAGGGCTGACTCAGGGGGCTCTTTTGAGCCAGGCAATTACACTGGGATTCCAAAGGCTGAGAAAACGCGTTTATTTTGTGCTGAAAAACACGTTTTGAAAAGTGTGCTGTTGCTTCCCCATAAGTTAAATGGGGGTGTCCAAAGTTGCCAAAACGTGTTTATTTCTGCTGAAAAACACGTTTTGACAACTTCTCCACACTGGGGTTAAGGTCTGACTCAGGGTCTCTTCTGAGACAGGCAGTTACACCGGGATTCCAAAGACTGAGAAAACGCGTTTACTTTGGGCTGAAAAACACGTTTTGAAAAGTGTGCTGTTGCTGCCACATAAGTTACATGGGGGTGACCAAAGTTGCCAAAACATGATTATTTCCGCTGAAAAACACGTTTTGACAACTTCTGCACACTGGGGTTAAGGGCTGACTCATGGGGCTCTTCTGAGCCAGGCAGTTACACCGGGATTCCAAAGGCTGAGAAAACGTGTTTACATCGGGCTGAAAAACACGTTTTGAAAAGTGTGCTGTTGCTGCACCATAAGTTACATGGGGGTGACCAAAGTTGCCAAAACTTGTTTATTTCTGCTGAAAAACACGTTTTGACAACTTCTGCACACTGGGGTTAAGGGCTGACTCAGGGTCTCTTCTGAGCCAGGCAGTTACACTGGGATTCCAAAGACTGAGAAAATGCGTTTATTTTGGGCTGAAAAACACGTTTTGAAAACTGTGCTGTTGCTTCCCCATAAGTTACCTGGGGGTGACCAAAGTTGCCAAAACGTGTTTATTTCTGCTGAAAAACACGTTTTGACAACTTCTGCACACTGGGGTTAAGGGCTGACTCAGGGTCTCTTCTGAGCCAGGCAGTTACACTGGGATTCCAAAGACTGAGAAAATACGTTTATTTTGGGCTGAAAAACACGTTTTGAAAAGTGTGCTGTTGCTGCACCATAAGTTACCTGGGGGTGACCAAAGTTGCCAAAACGTGTTTATTTCTGCTGAAAAACACGTTTTGACAACTTCTGCACACTGGGGTTAAGACCTGACTCAGGGGGCTCTTCTGAGCCAGGCAGTTACACTGGGATTCCAAAGGCTGAGAAAACGCGTTTATTTTGGGCTGAAAAACACGTTTTGAAAAGTGTGCTGTTGCCTCCCCATAAGTTAAATGGGGGTGACCAAAGTTGCCAAAACGTGTTTATTTCTGCTGAAAAACACGTTTTGACAACTTCTCCACACTGGGTTTAAGGGCTGACTCAGGGGGCTCTTCTGAGCCAGGCAGTTACACCGGGTTTCCAAAGGCTGAGAAAACGTGTTTACTTCGGGCTGAAAAACACGTTTTGAAAAGTGTGCTGCTGCTTCCTTATAAGATACATGGGGGTGACCAAAGTTGCCAAAACGTGTTTATTTCTGCTGAAAAACACGTTTTGACAACTTCTGCACACTGGGGTTAAGGGCTGACTCAGGGGGCACTTCTGAGCCAGGCAGTTACACCGGGATTCCAAAGACTGAGAAAACGCGTTTACTTCGGGCTGAAAAACACGTTTTGAAAAGTCTGCTGTTGCTGCCCCATAACTTACATGGGGGTGACCAAAGTTGCCAAAACGTGTTTATTTCTGCTGAAAAACACGTTTTGACAACTTCTGCACACTGGGTATAAGGGCTGACTCAGGGGGCTCTTCTGAGCCAGGCAGTTACACCGGGATTCCAAAGGCTGAGAAAACGCGTTTACTTCGGGCTGAAAAACACCTTTTGAAAAGTGTGCTGTTGCTGCCCCATAAGTTACATGGGGGTGACCAAAGTTGCCAAAACGTGTTTATTTCTGCTGAAAAACACGTTTTGACAACTTCTGCACACTGGGGTTAAGGGCTGACTCAGGGGGCTCTTTTGAGCCAGGCAATTACACTGGGATTCCAAAGGCTGAGAAAACGCGTTTATTTTGTGCTGAAATAAACGTTTTGAAAAGTGTGCTGTTGCTTCCCCATAAGTTAAATGGGGGTGTCCAAAGTTGCCAAAACGTGTTTATTTCTGCTGAAAAACACGTTTTAACAACTTCTCCACACTGGGGTTAAGGGCTGACTCAGGGGGCTCTTCTGAGCCAGGCAGTTACACCGGGTTTCCAAAGGCTGAGAAAACGTGTTTACTTCGGGCTGAAAAACACGTTTTGAAAAGTGTGCTGTTGCTTCCCCATAAGATACATGGGGGTGACCAAAGTTGCCAAAACGTGTTTATTTCTGCTGAAAAACACGTTTTGACAACTTCTGCACACTGGGGTTAAAGGCTGACTCAGGGGGCTCTTCTGAGACAGGCAGTTACACCGGGATTCCAAAGGCTGAGAAAACGCGTTTACTTCGGGCTGAAAAACACGTTTTGAAAAGTGTGCTGTTGCTGCACCATAAGATACATGGGGGTGATCAAAGTTGCCAAAACGTGTTTATTTCTGCTGAAAAACACGTTTTGACAACTTCTCCACACTGGGTTTAAGGGCTGACTCAGGGGGCTCTTCTGAGCCAGGCAGTTACACCGGGTTTCCAAAGGCTGAGAAAACGTGTTTACTTCGGGCTGAAAAACACGTTTTGAAAAGTGTGCTGCTGCTTCCTTATAAGATACATGGGGGTGACCAAAGTTGCCAAAACGTGTTTATTTCTGCTGAAAAACACGTTTTGACAACTTCTGCACACTGGGGTTAAGGGCTCACTCAGGGGGCACTTCTGAGCCAGGCAGTTACACCGGGATTCCAAAGACTGAGAAAACGCGTTTACTTCGGGCTGAAAAACACGTTTTGAAAAGTCTGCTGTTGCTGCCCCATAACTTACATGGGGGTGACCAAAGTTGCCAAAACGTGTTTATTTCAGCTGAAAAACACGTTTTGACAACTTCTGCACACTGGGTATAAGGGCTGACTCAGGGGGCTCTTCTGAGCCAGGCAGTTACACCGGGATTCCAAAGGCTGAGAAAACGCGTTTACTTCGGGCTGAAAAACACCTTTTGAAAAGTGTGCTGTTGCTGCCCCATAAGTTACATGGGGGTGACCAAAGTTGCCAAAACGTGTTTATTTCTGCTGAAAAACACGTTTTGACAACTTCTGCACACTGGGGTTAAGGGCTGACTCAGGGGGCTCTTTTGAGCCAGGCAATTACACTGGGATTCCAAAGGCTGAGAAAACGCGTTTATTTTGTGCTGAAATAAACGTTTTGAAAAGTGTGCTGTTGCTTCCCCATAAGTTAAATGGGGGTGTCCAAAGTTGCCAAAACGTGTTTATTTCTGCTGAAAAACACGTTTTAACAACTTCTCCACACTGGGGTTAAGGGCTGACTCAGGGGGCTCTTCTGAGCCAGGCAGTTACACTGGGATTCCAAAGGCTGAGAAAACGCGTTTATTTTGGGCTGAAACACACGTTTTGAAAAGTGTGCTGTTGCTTCCCCATAAGTTAAATGGGGGTGACCAAAGTTGCCAAAACGTGTTTATTTCTACTGAAAAACACGTTTTGACAACTTCTGCACACTGGGGTTAAGGGCTGACTCAGGGGGCTCTTTTGAGCCAGGCAATTACACTGGGATTCCAAAGGCTGAGAAAACGCGTTTATTTTGTGCTGAAATAAACGTTTTGAAAAGTGTGCTGTTGCTTCCCCATAAGTTAAATGGGGGTGTCCAAAGTTGCCAAAACGTGTTTATTTCTGCTGAAAAACACGTTTTAACAACTTCTCCACACTGGGGTTAAAGGCTGACTCAGGGGGCTCTTCTGAGCCAGGCAGTTACACCGGGTTTCCAAAGGCTGAGAAAACGTGTTTACTTCGGGCTGAAAAACACGTTTTGAAAAGTGTGCTGTTGCTTCCCCATAAGATACATGGGGGTGACCAAAGTTGCCAAAACATGTTTACTTCTGCTGAAAAACACGTTTTGACAACTTCTGCACACTGGGGTTAAGGGCTGACTCAGGGGGCTCTTCTGAGACAGGCAGTTACACCGGGATTCCAAAGGCTGAGAAAACGCGTTTACTTCGGGCTGAAAAACACGTTTTGAAAAGTGTGCTGTTGCTGCACCATAAGATACATGGGGGTGATCAAAGTTGCCAAAACGTGTTTATTTCTGCTGAAAAACACGTTTTGACAACTTCTGCACACTGGGTATAAGGGCTGACTCAGAGGGCTCTTCTGAGCCAGGTAGTTACACCGGGATTCCAATGGCTGAGAAAACGCGTTTATTTCGGGCTGAAAAACACGTTTTGAAAAGTGTGCTGTTGCTGCCACATAAGTTACATGGGGGTGACCAAAGTTGCCAAAACGTGATTATTTCCGCTGAAAAACACGTTTTGACAACTTCTGCACACTGGGGTTAAGGGCTGACTCAGGGGGCTCTTCTGAGACAGGCAGTTACACCGGGATTCCAAAGGCTGAGAAAACGCGTTTACTTCGGGCTAAAAAACACGTTTTGAAAATGTGCTGTTGCAGCCCCATAAGTTACATGGGGTTGACCAAAGTTGCCAAAACGTGTTTATTTCTGCTGAAAAACACGTTTTGACAACTTCTGCACACAGGAGTTAAGGGCTGACTCAGGGGGCTCTTCTGAGCAAGGCAGTTACACCGGGATTCCAAAGGCTGAGAAAACGTGTTTACATCGGGTTGAAAAACACGTTTTGAAAAGTGTGCTGTTGCTGCCCCATAAGTTACCTGGGGGTGACCAAAGTTGCCAAAACGTGTTTATTTCTGCTGAGAAACACGTTTTGACAACTTCTGCACACTGGGGTTAAGGTCTGACTCAGGGTGCTCTTCTGAGCCAGGCAGTTACACTGGGATTCCAAAGGCTGAGAAAACGCGTTTGTTTTGGACTGAAAAACATGTTTTGAAAAGTGTGCTGTTGCTTCCCCATAAGTTAAATGGGGGTGACCAAAGTTGCCAAAACGTGTTTATTTCTGCTGAAAAACACGTTTTGACAACTTCTGCACACTGGGTATAAGGGCTGACTCAGGGGGCTCTTCTGAGCCAGGCAGTTACACCGGGATTCCAATGGCTGAGAAAACGCGTTTACTTCGGGCTGAAAAACACGTTTTGAAAAGTGTGCTGTAGCTGCCCCATAAGTTACATGGGGGTGACCAAAGTTGCCAAAACGTGTTTATTTCTGCTGAAAAACACGTTTTGACAACTTCTCCACACTGGGGTTAAGGGCTGACTCAGGGGGCTCTTCTGAGCCAGGCAGTTACACGGGGATTCCAAAGGCTGAGAAAACGCGTTTATTTTGGGCTGAAAAACACGTATTGAAAAGTGTGCTGTTGCTTCCCCATAAGTTAAATGGGGGTGACCAAAATTGCCAAAACGTGTTTATTTCTGCTGAAAAACACATTTTGACAACTTCTCCACACTGGGGTTAAGGGCTGACTCAGGGGGCTCTTCTGAGCCAGGCAGTTACACCGGGATTCCAAAGGCTGAGAAAACGCGTTTACTTCGGGCTGAAAAACACGTTTTGAAAAGTGTGCTGTAGCTGCCCCATAAGTTACATGGGGGTGACCAAAGTTGCCAAAACGTGTTTATTTCTGCTGAAAAACACGTTTTGACAACTTCTGCACACTGGGGTTAAGGGCTGACTCAGGGGGCTCTTCTGAGCCAGGCAATTATACCGGGATTCCAAAGGCTGAGAAAACGCGTTTACTTCGGGCTGAAAAACACGTTTTGAAAAGTTTGCTGTAGCTGCCCCATAAGTTACATGGGGGTGACCAAAGTTGCCAAAACGTGTTTATTTCTGCTGAAAAACACGTTTTGACAACTTCTGCACACTGGGGTTAAGGGCTGACTCAGGGGGCTCTTCTGAGCCAGGCAGTTACATCGGGATTCCAATGGCTGAGAAAACGCGTTTACTTCGGGCTGAAAAACACGTTTTGAAAAGTGTGCTGTTGCTGCCCCATAAGTTACATGGGTGTGACCAAAGTTGCCAAAACGTGTTTATTTCTGCTGAAAAACACGTTTTGACAACTTCTGCACACTGGGCTTAAGGGCTGACTCAGGGGGCTCTTCTGAGCCAAGCAGTTACACCGGGATTCCAAAGGCTGAGAAAACGCGTTTACTTCGGGCTGAAAAACACGTTTTGAAAAGTGTGCTGTTGCTGCCCCATAAGTTACATGGGGGTGACCAAAGTTGCCAAAACGTGTTTATTTCTGCTGAAAAACACGTTTTGACAGCTTCTGCACACTGGGGTTAAGGGCTGACTCAGGGGGCTCTTTTGAGCCAGGCAATTACACTGGGATTCCAAAGGCTGAGAAAACGCGTTCATTTTGTGCTGAAAAACACGTTTTGAAAAGTGTGCTGTTGCTTCCCCATAAGTTAAATGGGGGTGTCCAAAGTTGCCAAAACGTGTTTATTTCTGCTGAAAAACACATTTTGACAACTTCTCCACACTGGGGTTAAGGGCTGACTCAGGGGGCTCTTCTGAGCCAGGCAGTTACACCGGGATTCCAAAGGCTGAGAAAACGCGTTTACTTCGGGCTGAAAAACACGTTTTGAAAAGTGTGCTGTTGCTGCACCATAAGATACATGGGGGTTACCAAAGTTGCCAAAACGTGTTTATTTCTGCTGAAAAACACGTTTTGACAACTTCTCCACACTGGGGTTAAGGGCTGACTCAGGGGGCTCTTCTGAGCCAGGTAGTTACAAAGGGTTTCCAAAGGCTGAGAAAACGCGTTTACTTTGGGCTGAAAAACACGTTTTGAAAAGTGTGCTGTAGCTGCCCCATAAGTTACATGGGGGTGACCAAAGTTGCCAAAACGTGTTTATTTCTGCTGAAAAACACGTTTTGACAACTTCTGCACACTGGGGTTAAGGGCTGACTCAGGGGGCTCTTCTGAGCCAGGCAGTTACACTGGGATTCCAAAGGCTGAGAAAACGCGTTTATTTTGGGCTGAAAAACACGTTTTGAAAAGTGTGCTGTTGCTTCCCCATGAGTTAAATGGGGGTGACCAAAGTTGCCAAAACGTGTTTATTTCTGCCGAAAAACACGTTTTGACAACTTCTCCACACTGGGGTTAAGGGCTGACTCAGGGGGCTCTTCTGAGCCAGGCAGATACACCGGGTTTCCAAAGGCTGAGAAAACGCGTTTACTTCGGGCTGAAAAACACGTTTTGAAAAGTGTGCTGTTGCTGCCCCATAAGTTACATGGGGGTGACCAAAGATGCCAAAACGTGTTTATTTCTGCTGAAAAACACGTTTTGACAACTTCTGCACACTGGGGTTAAGGGCTGACTCAGGGGGCTCTTCTGAGAAAGGCAGTTACACCGGGATTCCAAAGATTGAGAAAACGCGTTTACTGTGGGCTGAAAAACACGTTTTGAAAAGTGTGCTGTTGCTGCCCCATAAGTTACATGGGGGTGACCAAAGTTGCAAAACGTGTTTATTTCTGTTGAAAAACACGTTTTGACAACTTCTGCACACAGGGGTTAAGGGCTGACTCAGGGGGCTCTTCTGAGCCAGGCAGTTACACCGGGTTTCCAAAGGCTGAGAAAACGCGTTTTCTTCGGGCTGAAAAACACGTTTTGAAAAGTGTGCTGTTGCTGCCCCATAAGTTACATGGGGGTGACCAAAGTTGCAAAACGTGTTTATTTCTGCTGAAAAACACGTTTTGACAACTTCTGCACACAGGGGTTAAGGGCTGACTCAGGGGGCTCTTCTGAGCCAGGCAGTTACACCGGGATTCCAAAGGCTGAGAAAACGCGTTTACATCGGGCTGAAAAACACGTTTTGAAAAGTGTGCTGTTGCTGCACCATTAGTTACATGGGGGTGACCAAAGTTGCCAAAACGTGTTTATTTCTGCTGAAAAACACGTTTTGACAACTTCTGCACACAGGGGTTAAGGGCTGACTCATGGGGCTCTCCTGAGCCAGGCAGTTACACCGGGATTCCAAAGGCTGAGAAAACGTGTTTACATCGGGTTGAAAAACACGTTTTGAAAAGTGTGCTGTTGCTTCCCCATAAGATACATGGGGGTGACCAAAGTTGCCAAAACGTGTTTATTTCTGCTG
Organism: Atractosteus spatula; assembly: GCF_055471065.1. NCBI lineage: Eukaryota > Metazoa > Chordata > Actinopteri > Semionotiformes > Lepisosteidae > Atractosteus > Atractosteus spatula. Next base: position 16,274,977 of record NC_142716.1, on the reverse strand, counting down.
AAAAACACGTTTTGACAACTTCTGCACACTGGGGTTAAGGGCTGACTCAGGGGGCTCTTCTGAGCCAGGCAGTTACACCGGGATTCCAAAGACTGAGAAAACGCGTTTACTTCGGGCTGAAAAACACGTTTTGAAAAGTGTGCTGTTGCTGCCCCATAAGTTACATGGGGGTGACCAAAGTTGCCAAAACGTGTTTATTTCTGCTGAAAAACACATTTTGACAACTTCTGCACACAGGGATTAAGGGCTGACTCAGGGTGCTCTTCTGAGCCAGGCAGTTACACCGGGATTCCAAAGGCTGAGAAAACGCGTTTACTTCGGGCTGAAAAACACGTTTTGAAAAGTGTGCTGTTGCTGCACCATAAGATACATGGGGGTGACCAAAGTTGCCAAAACGTGTTTATTTCTGCTGAAAAACACGTTTTGACAACTTCTGCACACTGGGGTTAAGGGCTGACTCAGGGGGCTCTTCTGAGCCCGGCAGTTACACGGGGATTCCAAAGGCTGAGAAAACGCGTTTATTTTGGGCTGAAAAACACGTATTGAAAAGTGTGCTGTTGCTTCCCCATAAGTTAAATGGGGGTGACCAAAGTTGCCAAAACGTGTTTATTTCTGCTGAAAAATACATTTTGACAACTTCTCCACACTGGGGTTAAGGGCTGACTCAGGGGGCTCTTCTGAGCCAGGCAGTTACACCGGGATTCCAAAGGCTGAGAAAACGCGTTTACTTCGGGCTGAAAAACACGTTTTGAAAAGTGTGCTGTAGCTGCCCCATAAGTTACATGGGGGTGACCAAAGTTGCCAAAACGTGTTTATTTCTGCTGAAAAACACGTTTTGACAACTTCTGCACACTGGGGTTAAGGGCTGACTCAGGGGGCTCTTCTGAGCCAGGCAATTATACCGGGATTCCAAAGGCTGAGAAAACGCGTTTACTTCGGGCTGAAAAACACGTTTTGAAAAGTTTGCTGTAGCTGCCCCATAAGTTACATGGGGGTGACCAAAGTTGCCAAAACGTGTTTATTTCTGCTGAAAAACACGTTTTGACAACTTCTGCACACTGGGGTTAAGGGCTGACTCAGGGGGCTCTTCTGAGCCAGGCAGTTACATCGGGATTCCAATGGCTGAGAAAACGCGTTTACTTCGGGCTGAAAAACACGTTTTGAAAAGTGTGCTGTTGCTGCCCCATAAGTTACATGGGTGTGACCAAAGTTGCCAAAACGTGTTTATTTCTGCTGAAAAACACGTTTTGACAACTTCTGCACACTGGGCTTAAGGGCTGACTCAGGGGGCTCTTCTGAGCCAAGCAGTTACACCGGGATTCCAAAGGTTGAGAAAACGCGTTTACTTCGGGCTGAAAAACACGTTTTGAAAAGTGTGCTGTTGCTGCCCCATAAGTTACATGGGGGTGACCAAAGTTGCCAAAATGTGTTTATTTCTGCTGAAAAACACGTTTTGACAGCTTCTGCACACTGGGGTTAAGGGCTGACTCATGGGGCTCTTTTGAGCCAGGCAATTACACTGGGATTCCAAAGGCTGAGAAAACGCGTTCATTTTGTGCTGAAAAACACGTTTTGAAAAGTGTGCTGTTGCTTCCCCATAAGTTAAATGGGGGTGTCCAAAGTTGCCAAAACGTGTTTATTTCTGCTGAAAAACACATTTTGACAACTTCTCCACACTGGGGTTAAGGGCTGACTCAGGGGGCTCTTCTGAGCCAGGCAGTTACACCGGGATTCCAAAGGCTGAGAAAACGCGTTTACTTCGGGCTGAAAAACACGTTTTGAAAAGTGTGCTGTTGCTGCACCATAAGATACATGGGGGTTACCAAAGTTGCCAAAACGTGTTTATTTCTGCTGAAAAACACGTTTTGACAACTTCTCCACACTGGGGTTAAGGGCTGACTCAGGGGGCTCTTCTGAGCCAGGCAGTTACACTGGGATTCCAAAGGCTGAGAAAACGCGTTTATTTTGGGCTGAAAAACACGTTTTGAAAAGTGTGCTGTTGCTTCCCCATGAGTTAAATGGGGGTGACCAAAGTTGCCAAAACGTGTTTATTTCTGCCGAAAAACACGTTTTGACAACTTCTCCACACTGGGGTTAAGGGCTGACTCAGGGGGCTCTTCTGAGCCAGGCAGATACACCGGGTTTCCAAAGGCTGAGAAAACGCGTTTACTTCGGGCTGAAAAACACGTTTTGAAAAGTGTGCTGTTGCTGCCCCATAAGTTACATGGGGGTGACCAAAGATGCCAAAACGTGTTTATTTCTGCTGAAAAACACGTTTTGACAACTTCTGCACACTGGGGTTAAGGGCTGACTCAGGGGGCTCTTCTGAGAAAGGCAGTTACACCGGGATTCCAAAGATTGAGAAAACGCGTTTACTGTGGGCTGAAAAACACGTTTTGAAAAGTGTGCTGTTGCTGCCCCATAAGTTACATGGGGGTGACCAAAGTTGCAAAACGTGTTTATTTCTGTTGAAAAACACGTTTTGACAACTTCTGCACACAGGGGTTAAGGGCTGACTCAGGGGGCTCTTCTGAGCCAGGCAGTTACACCGGGTTTCCAAAGGCTGAGAAAACGCGTTTTCTTCGGGCTGAAAAACACGTTTTGAAAAGTGTGCTGTTGCTGCCCCATAAGTTACATGGGGGTGACCAAAGTTGCAAAACGTGTTTATTTCTGCTGAAAAACACGTTTTGACAACTTCTGCACACAGGGGTTAAGGGCTGACTCAGGGGGCTCTTCTGAGCCAGGCAGTTACACCGGGATTCCAAAGGCTGAGAAAACGCGTTTACATCGGGCTGAAAAACACGTTTTGAAAAGTGTGCTGTTGCTGCACCATTAGTTACATGGGGGTGACCAAAGTTGCCAAAACGTGTTTATTTCTGCTGAAAAACACGTTTTGACAACTTCTGCACACAGGGGTTAAGGGCTGACTCATGGGGCTCTCCTGAGCCAGGCAGTTACACCGGGATTCCAAAGGCTGAGAAAACGTGTTTACATCGGGTTGAAAAACACGTTTTGAAAAGTGTGCTGTTGCTTCCCCATAAGTTAAATGGGGGTGACCAAAGTTGCCAAAACGTGTTTATTTCTGCTGAAAAACACGTTTTGACAACTTCTCCACACTGGATTTAAGGGCTGACTCAGGGGGATCTTCTGAGCCAGGCAGTTACACCGGGTTTCCAAAGGCTGAGAAAACGTGTTTACTTCGGGCTGAAAAACACGTTTTGAAAAGTGTGCTGTTGCTTCCCCATAAGATACATGGGGGTGACCAAAGTTGCCAAAACGTGTTTATTTCTGCTGAAAAACACGTTTTGACAACTTCTGCACACTGGGGTTAAGGGCTGACTCAGGGGGCTCTTCTGAGCCAGGCAGTTACACCGGGATTCCAAAGACTGAGAAAACGCGTTTACTTCGGGCTGAAAAACACGTTTTGAAAAGTGTGCTGTTGCTGCCCCATAAGTTACATGGGTGTGACCAAAGTTGCCAAAACGTGTTTATTTCTGCTGAAAAACACGTTTTGAAAACTTCTGCACACTGGGCTTAAGGGCTGACTCAGGGGGCTCTTCTGAGCCAAGCAGTTACACCGGGATTCCAAAGGCTGAGAAAACGCGTTTACTTCGGGCTGAAAAACACGTTTTGAAAAGTGTGCTGTTGCTGCCCCATAAGTTACATGGGGGTGACCAAAGTTGCCAAAACGTGTTTATTTCTGCTGAAAAACACGTTTTGACAGCTTCTGCACACTGGGGTTAAGGGCTGACTCAGGGGGCTCTTTTGAGCCAGGCAATTACACTGGGATTCCAAAGGCTGAGAAAACGCGTTCATTTTGTGCTGAAAAACACGTTTTGAAAAGTGTGCTGTTGCTTCCCCATAAGTTAAATGGGGGTGTCCAAAGTTGCCAAAACGTGTTTATTTCTGCTGAAAAACACGTTTTGACAACTTCTCCACACTGGGGTTAAGGGCTGACTCAGGGGGCTCTTCTGAGCCAGGTAGTTACAAAGGGTTTCCAAAGGCTGAGAAAACGCGTTTACTTTGGGCTGAAAAACACGTTTTGAAAAGTGTGCTGTAGCTGCCCCATAAGTTACATGGGGGTGACCAAAGTTGCCAAAACGTGTTTATTTCTGCTGAAAAACACGTTTTGACAACTTCTGCACACTGGGGTTAAGGGCTGACTCAGGGGGCTCTTCTGAGCCAGGCAGTTACACTGGGATTCCAAAGGCTGAGAAAACGCGTTTATTTTGGGCTGAAAAACACGTTTTGAAAAGTGTGCTGTTGCTTCCCCATGAGTTAAATGGGGGTGACCAAAGTTGCCAAAACGTGTTTATTTCTGCCGAAAAACACGTTTTGACAACTTCTCCACACTGGGGTTAAGGGCTGACTCAGGGGGCTCTTCTGAGCCAGGCAGATACACCGGGTTTCCAAAGGCTGAGAAAACGCGTTTACTTCGGGCTGAAAAACACGTTTTGAAAAGTGTGCTGTTGCTGCCCCATAAGTTACATGGGGGTGACCAAAGTTGCAAAACGTGTTTATTTCTGTTGAAAAACACGTTTTGACAACTTCTGCACACAGGGGTTAAGGGCTGACTCAGGGGGCTCTTCTGAGCCAGGCAGTTACACCGGGTTTCCAAAGGCTGAGAAAACGCGTTTTCTTCGGGCTGAAAAACACGTTTTGAAAAGTGTGCTGTTGCTGCCCCATAAGTTACATGGGGGTGACCAAAGTTGCAAAACGTGTTTATTTCTGCTGAAAAACACGTTTTGACAACTTCTGCACACAGGGGTTAAGGGCTGACTCAGGGGGCTCTTCTGAGCCAGGCAGTTACACCGGGATTCCAAAGGCTGAGAAAACGCGTTTACATCGGGCTGAAAAACACGTTTTGAAAAGTGTGCTGTTGCTGCACCATTAGTTACATGGGGGTGACCAAAGTTGCCAAAACGTGTTTATTTCTGCTGAAAAACACGTTTTGACAACTTCTGCACACAGGGGTTAAGGGCTGACTCATGGGGCTCTCCTGAGCCAGGCAGTTACACCGGGATTCCAAAGGCTGAGAAAACGTGTTTACATCGGGTTGAAAAACACGTTTTGAAAAGTGTGCTGTTGCTTCCCCATAAGTTAAATGGGGGTGACCAAAGTTGCCAAAACGTGTTTATTTCTGCTGAAAAACACGTTTTGACAACTTCTCCACACTGGATTTAAGGGCTGACTCAGGGGGATCTTCTGAGCCAGGCAGTTACACCGGGTTTCCAAAGGCTGAGAAAACGTGTTTACTTCGGGCTGAAAAACACGTTTTGAAAAGTGTGCTGTTGCTTCCCCATAAGATACATGGGGGTGACCAAAGTTGCCAAAACGTGTTTATTTCTGCTGAAAAACACGTTTTGACAACTTCTGCACACTGGGGTTAAGGGCTGACTCAGGGGGCTCTTCTGAGCCAGGCAGTTACACCGGGATTCCAAAGACTGAGAAAACGCGTTTACTTCGGGCTGAAAAACACGTTTTGAAAAGTGTGCTGTTGCTGCCCCATAAGTTACATGGGGGTGACCAAAGTTGCCAAAACGTGTTTATTTCTGCTGAAAAACACATTTTGACAACTTCTGCACACAGGGATTAAGGGCTGACTCAGGGTGCTCTTCTGAGCCAGGCAGTTACACCGGGATTCCAAAGGCTGAGAAAACGCGTTTACTTCGGGCTGAAAAACACGTTTTGAAAAGTGTGCTGTTGCTGCACCATAAGATACATGGGGGTGACCAAAGTTGCCAAAACGTGTTTATTTCTGCTGAAAAACACGTTTTGACAACTTCTGCACACTGGGGTTAAGGGCTGACTCAGGGGGCTCTTCTGAGCCCGGCAGTTACACGGGGATTCCAAAGGCTGAGAAAACGCGTTTATTTTGGGCTGAAAAACACGTATTGAAAAGTGTGCTGTTGCTTCCCCATAAGTTAAATGGGGGTGACCAAAGTTGCCAAAACGTGTTTATTTCTGCTGAAAAACACATTTTGACAACTTCTCCACACTGGGGTTAAGGGCTGACTCAGGGGGCTCTTCTGAGCCAGGCAGTTACACCGGGATTCCAAAGGCTGAGAAAACGCGTTTACTTCGGGCTGAAAAACACGTTTTGAAAAGTGTGCTGTAGCTGCCCCATAAGTTACATGGGGGTGACCAAAGTTGCCAAAACGTGTTTATTTCTGCTGAAAAACACGTTTTGACAACTTCTGCACACTGGGGTTAAGGGCTGACTCAGGGGGCTCTTCTGAGCCAGGCAATTATACCGGGATTCCAAAGGCTGAGAAAACGCGTTTACTTCGGACTGAAAAACACGTTTTGAAAAGTTTGCTGTAGCTGCCCCATAAGTTACATGGGGGTGACCAAAGTTGCCAAAACGTGTTTATTTCTGCTGAAAAACACGTTTTGACAACTTCTGCACACTGGGGTTAAGGGCTGACTCAGGGGGCTCTTCTGAGCCAGGCAGTTACATCGGGATTCCAATGGCTGAGAAAACGCGTTTACTTCGGGCTGAAAAACACGTTTTGAAAAGTGTGCTGTTGCTGCCCCATAAGTTACATGGGTGTGACCAAAGTTGCCAAAACGTGTTTATTTCTGCTGAAAAACACGTTTTGACAACTTCTGCACACTGGGCTTAAGGGCTGACTCAGGGGGCTCTTCTGAGCCAAGCAGTTACACCGGGATTCCAAAGGCTGAGAAAACGCGTTTACTTCGGGCTGAAAAACACGTTTTGAAAAGTGTGCTGTTGCTGCCCCATAAGTTACATGGGGGTGACCAAAGTTGCCAAAACGTGTTTATTTCTGCTGAAAAACACGTTTTGACAGCTTCTGCACACTGGGGTTAAGGGCTGACTCAGGGGGCTCTTTTGAGCCAGGCAATTACACTGGGATTCCAAAGGCTGAGAAAACGCGTTCATTTTGTGCTGAAAAACACGTTTTGAAAAGTGTGCTGTTGCTTCCCCATAAGTTAAATGGGGGTGTCCAAAGTTGCCAAAACGTGTTTATTTCTGCTGAAAAACACATTTTGACAACTTCTCCACACTGGGGTTAAGGGCTGACTCAGGGGGCTCTTCTGAGCCAGGCAGTTACACCGGGATTCCAAAGGCTGAGAAAACGCGTTTACTTCGGGCTGAAAAACACGTTTTGAAAAGTGTGCTGTTGCTGCACCATAAGATACATGGGGGTTACCAAAGTTGCCAAAACGTGTTTATTTCTGCTGAAAAACACGTTTTGACAACTTCTCCACACTGGGGTTAAGGGCTGACTCAGGGGGCTCTTCTGAGCCAGGCAGATACACCGGGTTTCCAAAGGCTGAGAAAACGCGTTTACTTCGGGCTGAAAAACACGTTTTGAAAAGTGTGCTGTTGCTGCCCCATAAGTTACATGGGGGTGACCAAAGATGCCAAAACGTGTTTATTTCTGCTGAAAAACACGTTTTGACAACTTCTGCACACTGGGGTTAAGGGCTGACTCAGGGGGCTCTTCTGAGAAAGGCAGTTACACCGGGATTCCAAAGATTGAGAAAACGCGTTTACTGTGGGCTGAAAAACACGTTTTGAAAAGTGTGCTGTTGCTGCCCCATAAGTTACATGGGGGTGACCAAAGTTGCAAAACGTGTTTATTTCTGTTGAAAAACACGTTTTGACAACTTCTGCACACAGGGGTTAAGGGCTGACTCAGGGGGCTCTTCTGAGCCAGGCAGTTACACCGGGTTTCCAAAGGCTGAGAAAACGCGTTTTCTTCGGGCTGAAAAACACGTTTTGAAAAGTGTGCTGTTGCTGCCCCATAAGTTACATGGGGGTGACCAAAGTTGCAAAACGTGTTTATTTCTGCTGAAAAACACGTTTTGACAACTTCTGCACACAGGGGTTAAGGGCTGACTCAGGGGGCTCTTCTGAGCCAGGCAGTTACACCGGGATTCCAAAGGCTGAGAAAACGCGTTTACATCGGGCTGAAAAACACGTTTTGAAAAGTGTGCTGTTGCTGCACCATTAGTTACATGGGGGTGACCAAAGTTGCCAAAACGTGTTTATTTCTGCTGAAAAACACGTTTTGACAACTTCTGCACACAGGGGTTAAGGGCTGACTCATGGGGCTCTCCTGAGCCAGGCAGTTACACCGGGATTCCAAAGGCTGAGAAAACGTGTTTACATCGGGTTGAAAAACACGTTTTGAAAAGTGTGCTGTTGCTTCCCCATAAGTTAAATGGGGGTGACCAAAGTTGCCAAAACGTGTTTATTTCTGCTGAAAAACACGTTTTGACAACTTCTCCACACTGGATTTAAGGGCTGACTCAGGGGGATCTTCTCAGCCAGGCAGTTACACCGGGTTTCCAAAGGCTGAGAAAACGTGTTTACTTCGGGCTGAAAAACACGTTTTGAAAAGTGTGCTGTTGCTTCCCCATAAGATACATGGGGGTGACCAAAGTTGCCAAAACGTGTTTATTTCTGCTGAAAAACACGTTTTGACAACTTCTGCACACTGGGGTTAAGGGCTGACTCAGGGGGCTCTTCTGAGCCAGGCAGTTACACCGGGATTCCAAAGACTGAGAAAACGCGTTTACTTCGGGCTGAAAAACACGTTTTGAAAAGTGTGCTGTTGCTGCCCCATAAGTTACATGGGGGTGACCAAAGTTGCCAAAACGTGTTTATTTCTGCTGAAAAACACATTTTGACAACTTCTGCACACAGGGATTAAGGGCTGACTCAGGGTGCTCTTCTGAGCCAGGCAGTTACACCGGGATTCCAAAGGCTGAGAAAACGCGTTTACTTCGGGCTGAAAAACACGTTTTGAAAAGTGTGCTGTTGCTGCACCATAAGATACATGGGGGTGACCAAAGTTGCCAAAACGTGTTTATTTCTGCTGAAAAACACGTTTTGACAACTTCTGCACACTGGGGTTAAGGGCTGACTCAGGGGGCTCTTCTGAGCCCGGCAGTTACACGGGGATTCCAAAGGCTGAGAAAACTCGTTTATTTTGGGCTGAAAAACACGTATTGAAAAGTGTGCTGTTGCTTCCCCATAAGTTAAATGGGGGTGACCAAAGTTGCCAAAACGTGTTTATTTCTGCTGAAAAACACATTTTGACAACTTCTCCACACTGGGGTTAAGGGCTGACTCAGGGGGCTCTTCTGAGCCAGGCAGTTACACCGGGATTCCAAAGGCTGAGAAAACGCGTTTACTTCGGGCTGAAAAACACGTTTTGAAAAGTGTGCTGTAGCTGCCCCATAAGTTACATGGGGGTGACCAAAGTTGCCAAAACGTGTTTATTTCTGCTGAAAAACACGTTTTGACAACTTCTGCACACTGGGGTTAAGGGCTGACTCAGGGGGCTCTTCTGAGCCAGGCAATTATACCGGGATTCCAAAGGCTGAGAAAACGCGTTTACTTCGGACTGAAAAACACGTTTTGAAAAGTTTGCTGTAGCTGCCCCATAAGTTACATGGGGGTGACCAAAGTTGCCAAAACGTGTTTATTTCTGCTGAAAAACACGTTTTGACAACTTCTGCACACTGGGGTTAAGGGCTGACTCAGGGGGCTCTTCTGAGCCAGGCAGTTACATCGGGATTCCAATGGCTGAGAAAACGCGTTTACTTCGGGCTGAAAAACACGTTTTGAAAAGTGTGCTGTTGCTGCCCCATAAGTTACATGGGTGTGACCAAAGTTGCCAAAACGTGTTTATTTCTGCTGAAAAACACGTTTTGACAACTTCTGCACACTGGGCTTAAGGGCTGACTCAGGGGGCTCTTCTGAGCCAAGCAGTTACACCGGGATTCCAAAGGCTGAGAAAACGCGTTTACTTCGGGCTGAAAAACACGTTTTGAAAAGTGTGCTGTTGCTGCCCCATAAGTTACATGGGGGTGACCAAAGTTGCCAAAACGTGTTTATTTCTGCTGAAAAACACGTTTTGACAGCTTCTGCACACTGGGGTTAAGGGCTGACTCAGGGGGCTCTTTTGAGCCAGGCAATTACACTGGGATTCCAAAGGCTGAGAAAACGCGTTCATTTTGTGCTGAAAAACACGTTTTGAAAAGTGTGCTGTTGCTTCCCCATAAGTTAAATGGGGGTGTCCAAAGTTGCCAAAACGTGTTTATTTCTGCTGAAAAACACATTTTGACAACTTCTCCACACTGGGGTTAAGGGCTGACTCAGGGGGCTCTTCTGAGCCAGGCAGTTACACCGGGATTCCAAAGGCTGAGAAAACGCGTTTACTTCGGGCTGAAAAACACGTTTTGAAAAGTGTGCTGTTGCTGCACCATAAGATACATGGGGGTTACCAAAGTTGCCAAAACGTGTTTATTTCTGCTGAAAAACACGTTTTGACAACTTCTCCACACTGGGGTTAAGGGCTGACTCAGGGGGCTCTTCTGAGCCAGGTAGTTACAAAGGGTTTCCAAAGGCTGAGAAAACGCGTTTACTTTGGGCTGAAAAACACGTTTTGAAAAGTGTGCTGTAGCTGCCCCATAAGTTACATGGGGGTGACCAAAGTTGCCAAAACGTGTTTATTTCTGCTGAAAAACACGTTTTGACAACTTCTGCACACTGGGGTTAAGGGCTGACTCAGGGGGCTCTTCTGAGCCAGGCAGTTACACTGGGATTCCAAAGGCTGAGAAAACGCGTTTATTTTGGGCTGAAAAACACGTTTTGAAAAGTGTGCTGTTGCTTCCCCATGAGTTAAATGGGGGTGACCAAAGTTGCCAAAACGTGTTTATTTCTGCCGAAAAACACGTTTTGACAACTTCTCCACACTGGGGTTAAGGGCTGACTCAGGGGGCTCTTCTGAGCCAGGCAGATACACCGGGTTTCCAAAGGCTGAGAAAACGCGTTTACTTCGGGCTGAAAAACACGTTTTGAAAAGTGTGCTGTTGCTGCCCCATAAGTTACATGGGGGTGACCAAAGATGCCAAAACGTGTTTATTTCTGCTGAAAAACACGTTTTGACAACTTCTGCACACAGGGGTTAAGGGCTGACTCAGGGGGCTCTTCTGAGCCAGGCAGTTACACCGGGATTCCAAAGGCTTAGAAAACGCGTTTACTTCGGGCTGAAAAACACGTTTTGAAAAGTGTGCTGTTGCTGCACCATAAGATACATGGGGGTTACCAAAGTTGCCAAAACGTGTTTATTTCTGCTGAAAAACACGTTTTGACAACTTCTGCACACTGGGGTTAAGGGCTGACTCAGGGGGCTCTTCTGAGCCAGGCAGTTACACCGGGTTTCCAAAGGCTGAAAAAACGTGTTTACTTCAGGCTGAAAAACACGTTTTGAAAAGTGTGCTGTTGCTTCCCCATAAGATACATGGGGGTGACCAAAGTTGCCAAAACGTGTTTATTTCTGCTGAAAAACACGTTTTGACAACTTCTGCACACTGGGGTTAAGGGCTGACTCAGGGGGCTCTTCTGAGAAAGGCAGTTACACCGGGATTCCAAAGATTGAGAAAACGCGTTTACTGTGGGCTGAAAAACACGTTTTGAAAAGTGTGCTGTTGCTGCCCCATAAGTTACATGGGGGTGACCAAAGTTGCAAAACGTGTTTATTTCTGTTGAAAAACACGTTTTGACAACTTCTGCACACAGGGGTTAAGGGCTGACTCAGGGGGCTCTTCTGAGCCAGGCAGTTACACCGGGTTTCCAAAGGCTGAGAAAACGCGTTTTCTTCGGGCTGAAAAACACGTTTTGAAAAGTGTGCTGTTGCTGCCCCATAAGTTACATGGGGGTGACCAAAGTTGCAAAACGTGTTTATTTCTGCTGAAAAACACGTTTTGACAACTTCTGCACACAGGGGTTAAGGGCTGACTCAGGGGGCTCTTCTGAGCCAGGCAGTTACACCGGGATTCCAAAGGCTGAGAAAACGCGTTTACATCGGGCTGAAAAACACGTTTTGAAAAGTGTGCTGTTGCTGCACCATTAGTTACATGGGGGTGACCAAAGTTGCCAAAACGTGTTTATTTCTGCTGAAAAACACGTTTTGACAACTTCTGCACACAGGGGTTAAGGGCTGACTCATGGGGCTCTCCTGAGCCAGGCAGTTACACCGGGATTCCAAAGGCTGAGAAAACGTGTTTACATCGGGTTGAAAAACACGTTTTGAAAAGTGTGCTGTTGCTTCCCCATAAGTTAAATGGGGGTGACCAAAGTTGCCAAAACGTGTTTATTTCTGCTGAAAAACACGTTTTGACAACTTCTCCACACTGGATTTAAGGGCTGACTCAGGGGGATCTTCTGAGCCAGGCAGTTACACCGGGTTTCCAAAGGCTGAGAAAACGTGTTTACTTCGGGCTGAAAAACACGTTTTGAAAAGTGTGCTGTTGCTTCCCCATAAGATACATGGGGGTGACCAAAGTTGCCAAAACGTGTTTATTTCTGCTGAAAAACACGTTTTGACAACTTCTGCACACTGGGGTTAAGGGCTGACTCAGGGGGCTCTTCTGAGCCAGGCAGTTACACCGGGATTCCAAAGACTGAGAAAACGCGTTTACTTCGGGCTGAAAAACACGTTTTGAAAAGTGTGCTGTTGCTGCCCCATAAGTTACATGGGGGTGACCAAAGTTGCCAAAATGTGTTTATTTCTGCTGAAAAACACATTTTGACAACTTCTGCACACAGGGATTAAGGGCTGACTCAGGGTGCTCTTCTGAGCCAGGCAGTTACACCGGGATTCCAAAGGCTGAGAAAACGCGTTTACTTCGGGCTGAAAAACACGTTTTGAAAAGTGTGCTGTTGCTGCACCATAAGATACATGGGGGTGACCAAAGTTGCCAAAACGTGTTTATTTCTGCTGAAAAACACGTTTTGACAACTTCTGCACACTGGGGTTAAGGGCTGACTCAGGGGGCTCTTCTGAGCCCGGCAGTTACACGGGGATTCCAAAGGCTGAGAAAACGCGTTTATTTTGGGCTGAAAAACACGTATTGAAAAGTGTGCTGTTGCTTCCCCATAAGTTAAATGGGGGTGACCAAAGTTGCCAAAACGTGTTTATTTCTGCTGAAAAACACATTTTGACAACTTCTCCACACTGGGGTTAAGGGCTGACTCAGGGGGCTCTTCTGAGCCAGGCAGTTACACCGGGATTCCAAAGGCTGAGAAAACGCGTTTACTTCGGGCTGAAAAACACGTTTTGAAAAGTGTGCTGTAGCTGCCCCATAAGTTACATGGGGGTGACCAAAGTTGCCAAAACGTGTTTATTTCTGCTGAAAAACACGTTTTGACAACTTCTGCACACTGGGGTTAAGGGCTGACTCAGGGGGCTCTTCTGAGCCAGGCAGTTACACTGGGATTCCAAAGGCTGAGAAAACGCGTTTATTTTGGGCTGAAAAACACGTTTTGAAAAGTGTGCTGTTGCTTCCCCATGAGTTAAATGGGGGTGACCAAAGTTGCCAAAACGTGTTTATTTCTGCCGAAAAACACGTTTTGACAACTTCTGCACACTGGGGTTAAGGGCTGACTCAGGGGGCTCTTCTGAGCCAGGCAGTTACACCGGGATTCCAAAGACTGAGAAAACGCGTTTACTTCGGGCTGAAAAACACGTTTTGAAAAGTGTGCTGTTGCTGCCCCATAAGTTACATGGGGGTGACCAAAGTTGCAAAACGTGTTTATTTCTGCTGAAAAACACGTTTTGACAACTTCTGCACACAGGGGTTAAGGGCTGACTCAGGGGGCTCTTCTGAGCCAGGCAGTTACACCGGGTTTCCAAAGGCTGAGAAAACGCGTTTACTTCGGGCTGAAAAACACGTTTTGAAAAGTGTGCTGTTGCTGCACCATAAGATACATGGGGGTTACCAAAGTTGCAAAACGTGTTTATTTCTGCTGAAAAACACGTTTTGACAACTTCTGCACACAGGGGTTAAGGGCTGACTCAGGGGGCTCTTCTGAGCCAGGCAGTTACACCGGGATTCCAAAGGCTGAGAAAACGCGTTTACATCGGGCTGAAAAACACGTTTTGAAAAGTGTGCTGTTGCTGCACCATAAGTTACATGGGGGTGACCAAAGTTGCCAAAACGTGTTTATTTCTGCTGAAAAACACGTTTTGACAACTTCTGCACACAGGGGTTAAGGGCTGACTCATGGGGCTCTCCTGAGCCAGGCAGTTACACCGGGATTCCAAAGGCTGAGAAAACGTGTTTACATCGGGTTGAAAAACACGTTTTGAAAAGTGTGCTGTTGCTGCCCCATAAGTTACCTGGGGGTGACCAAAGTTGCCAAAACGTGTTTATTTCTGCTGAAAAACATGTTTTGACAACTTCTGCACACTGGGGTTAAGGGCTGACTCAGGGTGCTCTTCTGAGCCAGGCAGTTACACTGGGATTCCAAAGGCTGAGAAAACGCGTTTATTTTGGACTGAAAAACACGTTTTGAAAAGTGTGCTGTTGCTTCCCCATAAGTTAAATGGGGGTGACCAAAGTTGCCAAAACGTGTTTATTTCTGCTGAAAAACACGTTTTGACAACTTCTCCACACTGGATTTAAGGGCTGACTCAGGGGGATCTTCTGAGCCAGGCAGTTACACCGGGTTTCCAAAGGCTGAGAAAACGTGTTTACTTCGGGCTGAAAAACACGTTTTGAAAAGTGTGCTGTTGCTTCCCCATAAGATACATGGGGGTGACCAAAGTTGCCAAAACGTGTTTATTTCTGCTGAAAAACACGTTTTGACAACTTCTGCACACTGGGGTTAAGGGCTGACTCAGGGGGCTCTTCTGAGCCAGGCAGTTACACCGGGATTCCAAAGACTGAGAAAACGCGTTTACTTCGGGCTGAAAAACACGTTTTGAAAAGTGTGCTGTTGCTGCCCCATAAGTTACATGGGGGTGACCAAAGTTGCCAAAACGTGTTTATTTCTGCTGAAAAACACATTTTGACAACTTCTGCACACAGGGATTAAGGGCTGACTCAGGGTGCTCTTCTGAGCCAGGCAGTTACACCGGGATTCCAAAGGCTGAGAAAACGCGTTTACTTCGGGCTGAAAAACACGTTTTGAAAAGTGTGCTGTTGCTGCACCATAAGATACATGGGGGTGACCAGAGTTGCCAAAACGTGTTTATTTCTGCTGAAAAACACGTTTTGACAACTTCTGCACACTGGGGTTAAGGGCTGACTCAGGGGGCTCTTCTGAGCCCGGCAGATACACGGGGATTCCAAAGGCTGAGAAAACGCGTTTATTTTGGGCTGAAAAACACGTATTGAAAAGTGTGCTGTTGCTTCCCCATAAGTTAAATGGGGGTGACCAAAGTTGCCAAAACGTGTTTATTTCTGCTGAAAAACACATTTTGACAACTTCTCCACACTGGGGTTAAGGGCTGACTCAGGGGGCTCTTCTGAGCCAGGCAGTTACACCGGGATTCCAAAGGCTGAGAAAACGCGTTTACTTCGGGCTGAAAAACACGTTTTGAAAAGTGTGCTGTTGCTGCACCATAAGATACATGGGGGTGACCAAAGTTGCCAAAACGTGTTTATTTCTGCTGAAAAACACGTTTTGACAACTTCTGCACACAGGGGTTAAGGGCTGACTCATGGGGCTCTCCTGAGCCAGGCAGTTACACCGGGATTCCAAAGGCTGAGAAAACGCGTTTATTTTGGACTGAAAAACACGTTTTGAAAAGTGTGCTGTTGCTTCCCCATAAGTTAAATGGGGGTGACCAAAGTTGCCAAAACGTGTTTATTTCTGCTGAAAAACACGTTTTGACAACTTCTCCACACTGGATTTAAGGGCTGACTCAGGGGGATCTTCTGAGCCAGGCAGTTACACCGGGTTTCCAAAGGCTGAGAAAACGCGTTTACTTCGGGCTGAAAAACACGTTTTGAAAAGTGTGCTGTTGCTGCACCATAAGATACATGGGGGTGACCAAAGTTGCCAAAACGTGTTTATTTCTGCTGAAAAACACGTTTTGACAACTTCTGCACACTGGGGTTAAGGGCTGACTCAGGGGGCTCTTCTGAGCCCGGCAGTTACACGGGGATTCCAAAGGCTGAGAAAACGCGTTTATTTTGGGCTGAAAAACACGTATTGAAAAGTGTGCTGTTGCTTCCCCATAAGTTAAATGGGGGTGACCAAAGTTGCCAAAACGTGTTTATTTCTGCTGAAAAACACATTTTGACAACTTCTCCACACTGGGGTTAAGGGCTGACTCAGGGGGCTCTTCTGAGCCAGGCAGTTACACCGGGATTCCAAAGGCTGAGAAAACGCGTTTACTTCGGGCTGAAAAACACGTTTTGAAAAGTGTGCTGTAGCTGCCCCATAAGTTACATGGGGGTGACCAAAGTTGCCAAAACGTGTTTATTTCTGCTGAAAAACACGTTTTGACAACTTCTGCACACTGGGGTTAAGGGCTGACTCAGGGGGCTCTTCTGAGCCAGGCAGTTACACTGGGATTCCAAAGGCTGAGAAAACGCGTTTATTTTGGGCTGAAAAACACGTTTTGAAAAGTGTGCTGTTGCTTCCCCATGAGTTAAATGGGGGTGACCAAAGTTGCCAAAACGTGTTTATTTCTGCCGAAAAACACGTTTTGACAACTTCTGCACACTGGGGTTAAGGGCTGACTCAGGGGGCTCTTCTGAGCCAGGCAGTTACACCGGGATTCCAAAGACTGAGAAAACGCGTTTACTTCGGGCTGAAAAACACGTTTTGAAAAGTGTGCTGTTGCTGCCCCATAAGTTACATGGGGGTGACCAAAGTTGCAAAACGTGTTTATTTCTGCTGAAAAACACGTTTTGACAACTTCTGCACACAGGGGTTAAGGGCTGACTCAGGGGGCTCTTCTGAGCCAGGCAGTTACACCGGGTTTCCAAAGGCTGAGAAAACGCGTTTACTTCGGGCTGAAAAACACGTTTTGAAAAGTGTGCTGTTGCTGCACCATAAGATACATGGGGGTTACCAAAGTTGCAAAACGTGTTTATTTCTGCTGAAAAACACGTTTTGACAACTTCTGCACACAGGGGTTAAGGGCTGACTCAGGGGGCTCTTCTGAGCCAGGCAGTTACACCGGGATTCCAAAGGCTGAGAAAACGCGTTTACATCGGGCTGAAAAACACGTTTTGAAAAGTGTGCTGTTGCTGCACCATAAGTTACATGGGGGTGACCAAAGTTGCCAAAACGTGTTTATTTCTGCTGAAAAACACGTTTTGACAACTTCTGCACACAGGGGTTAAGGGCTGACTCATGGGGCTCTCCTGAGCCAGGCAGTTACACCGGGATTCCAAAGGCTGAGAAAACGTGTTTACATCGGGTTGAAAAACACGTTTTGAAAAGTGTGCTGTTGCTGCCCCATAAGTTACCTGGGGGTGACCAAAGTTGCCAAAACGTGTTTATTTCTGCTGAAAAACACGTTTTGACAACTTCTGCACACTGGGGTTAAGGGCTGACTCAGGGTGCTCTTCTGAGCCAGGCAGTTACACTGGGATTCCAAAGGCTGAGAAAACGCGTTTATTTTGGACTGAAAAACACGTTTTGAAAAGTGTGCTGTTGCTTCCCCATAAGTTAAATGGGGGTGACCAAAGTTGCCAAAACGTGTTTATTTCTGCTGAAAAACACGTTTTGACAACTTCTCCACACTGGATTTAAGGGCTGACTCAGGGGGATCTTCTGAGCCAGGCAGTTACACCGGGTTTCCAAAGGCTGAGAAAACGTGTTTACTTCGGGCTGAAAAACACGTTTTGAAAAGTGTGCTGTTGCTTCCCCATAAGATACATGGGGGTGACCAAAGTTGCCAAAACGTGTTTATTTCTGCTGAAAAACACGTTTTGACAACTTCTGCACACTGGGGTTAAGGGCTGACTCAGGGGGCTCTTCTGAGCCAGGCAGTTACACCGGGATTCCAAAGACTGAGAAAACGCGTTTACTTCGGGCTGAAAAACACGTTTTGAAAAGTGTGCTGTTGCTGCCCCATAAGTTACATGGGGGTGACCAAAGTTGCCAAAACGTGTTTATTTCTGCTGAAAAACACATTTTGACAACTTCTGCACACAGGGATTAAGGGCTGACTCAGGGTGCTCTTCTGAGCCAGGCAGTTACACCGGGATTCCAAAGGCTGAGAAAACGCGTTTACTTCGGGCTGAAAAACACGTTTTGAAAAGTGTGCTGTTGCTGCACCATAAGATACATGGGGGTGACCAAAGTTGCCAAAACGTGTTTATTTCTGCTGAAAAACACGTTTTGACAACTTCTGCACACTGGGGTTAAGGGCTGACTCAGGGGGCTCTTCTGAGCCCGGCAGATACACGGGGATTCCAAAGGCTGAGAAAACGCGTTTATTTTGGGCTGAAAAACACGTATTGAAAAGTGTGCTGTTGCTTCCCCATAAGTTAAATGGGGGTGACCAAAGTTGCCAAAACGTGTTTATTTCTGCTGAAAAACACATTTTGACAACTTCTCCACACTGGGGTTAAGGGCTGACTCAGGGGGCTCTTCTGAGCCAGGCAGTTACACCGGGATTCCAAAGGCTGAGAAAACGCGTTTACTTCGGGCTGAAAAACACGTTTTGAAAAGTGTGCTGTAGCTGCCCCATAAGTTACATGGGGGTGACCAAAGTTGCCAAAACGTGTTTATTTCTGCTGAAAAACACGTTTTGACAACTTCTGCACACTGGGGTTAAGGGCTGACTCAGGGGGCTCTTCTGAGCCAGGCAGTTACACTGGGATTCCAAAGGCTGAGAAAACGCGTTTATTTTGGGCTGAAAAACACGTTTTGAAAAGTGTGCTGTTGCTTCCCCATGAGTTAAATGGGGGTGACCAAAGTTGCCAAAACGTGTTTATTTCTGCCGAAAAACACGTTTTGACAACTTCTCCACACTGGGGTTAAGGGCTGACTCAGGGGGCTCTTCTGAGCCAGGCAGTTACACCGGGTTTCCAAAGGCTGAGAAAACGCGTTTACTTCGGGCTGAAAAACACGTTTTGAAAAGTGTGCTGTTGCTGCCCCATAAGTTACATGGGGGTGACCAAAGATGCCAAAACGTGTTTATTTCTGCTGAAAAACACGTTTTGACAACTTCTGCACACAGGGGTTAAGGGCTGACTCAGGGGGCTCTTCTGAGCCAGGCAGTTACACCGGGATTCCAAAGGCTTAGAAAACGCGTTTACTTCGGGCTGAAAAACACGTTTTGAAAAGTGTGCTGTTGCTGCCCCATAAGTTACATGGGGGTGACCAAAGTTGCAAAACGTGTTTATTTCTGCTGAAAAACACGTTTTGACAACTTCTGCACACTGGGGTTAAGGGCTGACTCAGGGGGCTCTTCTGAGCCAGGCAGTTACACCGGGATTCCAAAGGCTGAGAAAACGCGTTTACATCGGGCTGAAAAACACGTTTTGAAAAGTGTGCTGTTGCTGCACCATTAGTTACATGGGGGTGACCAAAGTTGCCAAAACGTGTTTATTTCTGCTGAAAAACACGTTTTGACAACTTCTGCACACAGGGGTTAAGGGCTGACTCATGGGGCTCTCCTGAGCCAGGCAGTTACACCGGGATTCCAAAGGCTGAGAAAACGTGTTTACATCGGGTTGAAAAACACGTTTTGAAAAGTGTGCTGTTGCTGCCCCATAAGTTACCTGGGGGTGACCAAAGTTGCCAAAACGTGTTTATTTCTGCTGAAAAACACGTTTTGACAACTTCTGCACACTGGGGTTAAGGGCTGACTCAGGGTGCTCTTCTGAGCCAGGCAGTTACACTGGGATTCCAAAGGCTGAGAAAACGCGTTTATTTTGGACTGAAAAACACGTTTTGAAAAGTGTGCTGTTGCTTCCCCATAAGTTAAATGGGGGTGACCAAAGTTGCCAAAACGTGTTTATTTCTGCTGAAAAACACGTTTTGACAACTTCTCCACACTGGATTTAAGGGCTGACTCAGGGGGATCTTCTGAGCCAGGCAGTTACACCGGGTTTCCAAAGGCTGAGAAAACGTGTTTACTTCGGGCTGAAAAACACGTTTTGAAAAGTGTGCTGTTGCTTCCCCATAAGATACATGGGGGTGACCAAAGTTGCCAAAACGTGTTTATTTCTGCTGAAAAACACGTTTTGACAACTTCTGCACACTGGGGTTAAGGGCTGACTCAGGGGGCTCTTCTGAGCCAGGCAGTTACACCGGGATTCCAAAGACTGAGAAAACGCGTTTACTTCGGGCTGAAAAACACGTTTTGAAAAGTGTGCTGTTGCTGCCCCATAAGTTACATGGGGGTGACCAAAGTTGCCAAAACGTGTTTATTTCTGCTGAAAAACACATTTTGACAACTTCTGCACACAGGGATTAAGGGCTGACTCAGGGTGCTCTTCTGAGCCAGGCAGTTACACCGGGATTCCAAAGGCTGAGAAAACGCGTTTACTTCGGGCTGAAAAACACGTTTTGAAAAGTGTGCTGTTGCTGCACCATAAGATACATGGGGGTGACCAAAGTTGCCAAAACGTGTTTATTTCTGCTGAAAAACACGTTTTGACAACTTCTGCACACTGGGGTTAAGGGCTGACTCAGGGGGCTCTTCTGAGCCCGGCAGTTACACGGGGATTCCAAAGGCTGAGAAAACGCGTTTATTTTGGGCTGAAAAACACGTATTGAAAAGTGTGCTGTTGCTTCCCCATAAGTTAAATGGGGGTGACCAAAGTTGCCAAAACGTGTTTATTTCTGCTGAAAAACACATTTTGACAACTTCTCCACACTGGGGTTAAGGGCTGACTCAGGGGGCTCTTCTGAGCCAGGCAGTTACACCGGGATTCCAAAGGCTGAGAAAACGCGTTTACTTCGGGCTGAAAAACACGTTTTGAAAAGTGTGCTGTAGCTGCCCCATAAGTTACATGGGGGTGACCAAAGTTGCCAAAACGTGTTTATTTCTGCTGAAAAACACGTTTTGACAACTTCTGCACACTGGGGTTAAGGGCTGACTCAGGGGGCTCTTCTGAGCCAGGCAGTTACACTGGGATTCCAAAGGCTGAGAAAACGCGTTTATTTTGGGCTGAAAAACACGTTTTGAAAAGTGTGCTGTTGCTTCCCCATGAGTTAAATGGGGGTGACCAAAGTTGCCAAAACGTGTTTATTTCTGCCGAAAAACACGTTTTGACAACTTCTCCACACTGGGGTTAAGGGCTGACTCAGGGGGCTCTTCTGAGCCAGGCAGTTACACCGGGTTTCCAAAGGCTGAGAAAACGCGTTTACTTCGGGCTGAAAAACACGTTTTGAAAAGTGTGCTGTTGCTGCCCCATAAGTTACATGGGGGTGACCAAAGATGCCAAAACGTGTTTATTTCTGCTGAAAAACACGTTTTGACAACTTCTGCACACAGGGGTTAAGGGCTGACTCAGGGGGCTCTTCTGAGCCAGGCAGTTACACCGGGATTCCAAAGGCTTAGAAAACGCGTTTACTTCGGGCTGAAAAACACGTTTTGAAAAGTGTGCTGTTGCTGCACCATAAGATACATGGGGGTTACCAAAGTTGCCAAAACGTGTTTATTTCTGCTGAAAAACACGTTTTGACAACTTCTGCACACTGGGGTTAAGGGCTGACTCAGGGGGCTCTTCTGAGCCAGGCAGTTACACCGGGTTTCCAAAGGCTGAAAAAACGTGTTTACTTCAGGCTGAAAAACACGTTTTGAAAAGTGTGCTGTTGCTTCCCCATAAGATACATGGGGGTGACCAAAGTTGCCAAAACGTGTTTATTTCTGCTGAAAAACACGTTTTGACAACTTCTGCACACTGGGGTTAAGGGCTGACTCAGGGGGCTCTTCTGAGAAAGGCAGTTACACCGGGATTCCAAAGATTGAGAAAACGCGTTTACTGTGGGCTGAAAAACACGTTTTGAAAAGTGTGCTGTTGCTGCCCCATAAGTTACATGGGGGTGACCAAAGTTGCAAAACGTGTTTATTTCTGTTGAAAAACACGTTTTGACAACTTCTGCACACAGGGGTTAAGGGCTGACTCAGGGGGCTCTTCTGAGCCAGGCAGTTACACCGGGTTTCCAAAGGCTGAGAAAACGCGTTTTCTTCGGGCTGAAAAACACGTTTTGAAAAGTGTGCTGTTGCTGCCCCATAAGTTACATGGGGGTGACCAAAGTTGCAAAACGTGTTTATTTCTGCTGAAAAACACGTTTTGACAACTTCTGCACACAGGGTTAAGGGCTGACTCAGGGGGCTCTTCTGAGCCAGGCAGTTACACCGGGATTCCAAAGGCTGAGAAAACGCGTTTACATCGGGCTGAAAAACACGTTTTGAAAAGTGTGCTGTTGCTGCACCATTAGTTACATGGGGGTGACCAAAGTTGCCAAAACGTGTTTATTTCTGCTGAAAAACACGTTTTGACAACTTCTGCACACAGGGGTTAAGGGCTGACTCATGGGGCTCTCCTGAGCCAGGCAGTTACACCGGGATTCCAAAGGCTGAGAAAACGTGTTTACATCGGGTTGAAAAACACGTTTTGAAAAGTGTGCTGTTGCTGCCCCATAAGTTACCTGGGGGTGACCAAAGTTGCCAAAACGTGTTTATTTCTGCTGAAAAACACGTTTTGACAACTTCTGCACACTGGGGTTAAGGGCTGACTCAGGGTGCTCTTCTGAGCCAGGCAGTTACACTGGGATTCCAAAGGCTGAGAAAACGCGTTTATTTTGGACTGAAAAACACGTTTTGAAAAGTGTGCTGTTGCTTCCCCATAAGTTAAATGGGGGTGACCAAAGTTGCCAAAACGTGTTTATTTCTGCTGAAAAACACGTTTTGACAACTTCTCCACACTGGATTTAAGGGCTGACTCAGGGGGATCTTCTGAGCCAGGCAGTTACACCGGGTTTCCAAAGGCTGAGAAAACGTGTTTACTTCGGGCTGAAAAACACGTTTTGAAAAGTGTGCTGTTGCTTCCCCATAAGATACATGGGGGTGACCAAAGTTGCCAAAACGTGTTTATTTCTGCTGAAAAACACGTTTTGACAACTTCTGCACACTGGGGTTAAGGGCTGACTCAGGGGGCTCTTCTGAGCCAGGCAGTTACACCGGGATTCCAAAGACTGAGAAAACGCGTTTACTTCGGGCTGAAAAACACGTTTTGAAAAGTGTGCTGTTGCTGCCCCATAAGTTACATGGGGGTGACCAAAGTTGCCAAAACGTGTTTATTTCTGCTGAAAAACACATTTTGACAACTTCTGCACACAGGGATTAAGGGCTGACTCAGGGTGCTCTTCTGAGCCAGGCAGTTACACCGGGATTCCAAAGGCTGAGAAAACGCGTTTACTTCGGGCTGAAAAACACGTTTTGAAAAGTGTGCTGTTGCTGCACCATAAGATACATGGGGGTGACCAAAGTTGCCAAAACGTGTTTATTTCTGCTGAAAAACACGTTTTGACAACTTCTGCACACTGGGGTTAAGGGCTGACTCAGGGGGCTCTTCTGAGCCCGGCAGTTACACGGGGATTCCAAAGGCTGAGAAAACGCGTTTATTTTGGGCTGAAAAACACGTATTGAAAAGTGTGCTGTTGCTTCCCCATAAGTTAAATGGGGGTGACCAAAGTTGCCAAAACGTGTTTATTTCTGCTGAAAAACACATTTTGACAACTTCTCCACACTGGGGTTAAGGGCTGACTCAGGGGGCTCTTCTGAGCCAGGCAGTTACACCGGGATTCCAAAGGCTGAGAAAACGCGTTTACTTCGGGCTGAAAAACACGTTTTGAAAAGTGTGCTGTAGCTGCCCCATAAGTTACATGGGGGTGACCAAAGTTGCCAAAACGTGTTTACAGATGCAGCCATTCAAAGTGTGCGTCACAGACACGTACCGCAGGTGACGTCGCTCAGTATGACGCAAGATGACGCGTGGCACCGCAGTAAGTGATTGGTTGACCGACAGGGGCACTCGTGGTCCGTTGGTCTGTCGTAGAAAGACTTACAGTAAAAACGTCTTTGCTGTGCCCGTTGTAGATATTGAATTTACCAATGAAGGGAAATCTTAGTAGCTGAGCATAAAAAGAATAGGAGCATACTGTAACGCGTGTGAAGGCCATAAACGATATTAATTTTGGAACATAAACATACAGTATATAGCTGGTCTTGGTACTTTAAAGAAAAAAATACACACCAGTATTCCATTTCTCCCTAAACATTTTAAGCTTTGAAGTCTTTAACTAACGTGATACCGGAGTCAACAAGCATACTTTTAGAATTTGATTAAAAGGGAATATAATATGGAATCGCGTATCTAAGGAATTTAATAATGGTATTCCTGTGCTGCGACAGGGCTGTGTAGGGCTGTTTCGCCTGCCTGTTCATGCGAGCTGTGTTGTAGCCGACTGGTCTAGGTGCGTGCCTAGCAACTGGTAGGTTGTGTGTTCAAATCCAGCTGGTACCGGACTTTTCTTTTAACAAACATTTCTTCGAAAAAATAGAATAGCGATATTATGGACAATCAATTGACTTTTATATTTCAAAATATCGCAACATGATCGATATTTGCGATATTTTGAACATATCTTCCCTTCTGACAGCGGTTCCTCCTTCTATTGTGTGTGTGTGTGCAACAGAGTAAATTTTTATAGAGAAATGGAGGCTGGACAGTATGCGTTACAATATAAACATTTATATTGATTTAAATCGTGTTCTGATTTAAATCGCAAACGCGTGTTTAATTATGTGTTTTTTAATCATAATCAGGCTAATGCATTTCTACATTTTCTGTATGAACCAGCTTAGAGGTTCATACAGAAAGACAGCTTGTGTTTAAATTGAGTGTAAGGTAATTTATGCTTCTAAAGTCATGGTCAGCATTTATTATCGTACTGTGCTGTAAACTTTTTCTGTGCCTAGTCACATTATTTTATAGCGTTTTTATTGCGTTATTAAATCTGGTGGCGCTGTGTGTTACAGTAGTTTCGTGACTCCCATGTCACATGGTCTGTGATTGAATCCCATAGAACTATGACTTTATTTTTTAACAAACATTTCTTTGAAAAAAATGAAACGTTTCCCTTGGTCAGAGATTAAATAAAACCTCACTCGCACCAAACAAATTTATATTTCTAAATATCATAAAATACGTTCATTGTCTTCCAATCGAGTCGAGTTGACATTGGAAGCCTGCCACACCCGGACTCTTAAACCAACGCATTAGCACGTCAAAGCCCATCGAGGGTATTGAGCCAGTATTGGCTTTAGTATTCCCCCCCTCTCCCCTCAATTCAATTCAATTCAAGGTGTTTTATTTGCATGACAGATGGGTACAAGCAGTGTTGGGTATGTATATTGTAACGCTTACGGCAGACAGGCACTGTGTAAGAGCCGGCGCACCAGAGCAGCGCACCGAGGGAGCGTCTGCATTTCTAACTTAGTTTTTAAAATTAGTCAAGCAATATGAAGCATCCCCTTTTACTTTGTGCCTGAGCATAAAAAGAATAGGAGCATACTGCAACGCGTGTGAAGTCCATAAACGATATTAATTTTGGAACTTAAACATACAGTATATGGCTGGTATCGGTACTTTAAAGAAAACATACACACCAGTATTCCATTTCTCCCTAAACATTTTAAGCATCGAAGTCTTTAACTACCGCGATACCGGAGTCAACAAGCATACTTTTAGAATTTGATTAAAAGGGAATATAATATGGAATCGCGTATCTCAAGAAATTAATAACGATATAATTATATTCATGTTGCAAAAGAACTGCAACGGACATAAAAACTCCCTTGCTTTTAATAGAGCGTTCCATAATTTCTAACTACGAAAATGGCAGGTGAAAGGATTTGTAAACATATTTTGTTAAAGCAAGTCAGTTTTTTCCGCAACACATAAAAGACATTTTTCCAAGAAAGTTTAGCCTTTGTCACTAATGAAATCACTAAATAAAGACATAAATATAGAAATCTTAAGATTTGTTTTATTTAATGTTGGTAGCAGGATGAACTGTCAGAGTGTATATTTTGTGGCAGAGTTGCTGCAAGATGTTAACAGTGAAAAAGGTATTTAGAAATGAGTTATTTCAAGATGAAAATTTTCAGAATAATTGCAAATCTAGCAGGATAGAGAAAGCACAGAAAACTGGCAGTTAGATTGATCAGATTAGTATGAAAAGTCATTTAGCAAAGGGAATTAGAAGAGTGACAAACTAGTATACTTTAGATCTTTTTTTTCTGAACCAGGGACAATCTGATCATGTTTCCCTATAACAATAATAAAAAACTTTATTTGATATATCACCATTAAAGGTGGCATCTCAAAGCAATACAGTAGATGTAAAAACAGATAAAAGGACCACAGATTACAAAGTAAATGCATATAAGAAAGACAAGCAGGTAGAGGTGCTACCAAAATTAGAAAATGAAGCAGATACAGACACTAAGTCTTCTGAAAAGAAAGGTTCTGAGGTTAGATTTAAACTGGCCCTGGTGTGTGTGTGTGTTTGTGTCTGTCCTGTGATGGACTGGCGCTATGTCCAGGGTGTATTCTGCCTTGTGTCCGTCGCTTCATTCATGTGCATCCAACACACAGTTCAACGCTAGCAACTACACAAAATCTAAAATATGAGCTCTACTTGCCACTTACAGTACCAACAGTACCAGCTAACTTTAGTAGTGACATTTTCATGGATCTTTTTAACAATAAAATTTACAACATCAGACTTCAGACACAATTAAACAGGCCTCAAAAAAGTCTGGCACAAACATTTTCAGCATGGAATAAACCGTTACTTTAATGGTATAAACCTTAAATGGATTCATATTCTCAATAAGATTTGGTGCTCAGTAACATGACTTAGAAAATGACAGAAGACATACGTATCATGCTTATCCTTCTATTTTTCATAATCGTAAACTCCTTAAGGCAGTTACATTTTCTCTGTTCTGACCTGGAGTTACAGAGAAATTTAAATTCTAATAAGAGATTTGTAATGAGGAAAGTCATACCAATCACTCATACAGTACCAGGATTTGCAATTACAATACAAATACTTTCTTTCTGTATGTGTTTATTTTGCAGTTTGAGTCTATGGCATTCCTTTGGGGGTCTATACTCCAAGGCATGACTTTTTTATGTATAAACATCAGTATTTACTGCTATTAATTACTGTACGATTTATAGTTGAAATCTGAGCCTAGATATAAAGTTAGATATAAAGTTAAAATCTCGACAAAGCAATGTAGGAAATACAGAGAAAATAAATCCTTTCTGACATCTAAAATCAGTTTCGATCAAGGTCTCTAAAACGAACAAGAAAAAGAAGATTTTCGGAGGGCAATTACGCTGTGTTTATATAGAATAGGTGATTTATGAGCAATCTAATTTCTTGTTCGTTTAAAACAGTGAAATGTCAGCTGTAAAAGATCGCACCAGAAACAGCACTCTCTCTGCCTGTCATAGACGTTCAGGAAAGGCTGAATGAAGTCATGTCAAGTACAATAATTCGGAGATCAATAATACCAGTTGTAGGACAGTATATAAGGAGGATAAGGATTTTGAAGTTGACTCGAAATCTGATAGGTAACCAGTGCAAGGACTTGAAAACAGGTGTAATGCATCCCTGATAGGATTCTTGCTGTCATATTCTGAACATATTGAAGATTGCTCAGTGTGGATTTAATTTCCCCAGTGAACAGGATGTGCATTTATTAATTCTAGAAAAAAAGCCTTTCTTGATTTCTCTAGTTCTTAGTTTCTCTAGTTCCCTTTAAAATAAACTATTATTCCACAATGCAGAGTATTACATGGCCAGTATTTACACATGATATTTGTGATTTAAAGAAATTAACACAAGCAGCTTTTGGAGATTTAAGTGTTGGCTGAGTTATTGCAGGATAAAAGACTAGAGATGTTGGCAAGAAGAAGATAGTTTGGGGAAAGCTGAGGAATACACTTATAACAAGAACACTTCCTAATGGGGTTAGGCATACTTTTGATGAAGATGATGAAGTTAACAGACTATATGTTTACATAGATACTGAAATAAGGATTGTATTTTAGATTATGTGTAGTTGCTGGCATTGAACTGTGTGTTGGATGCACATGAATTGAAGGAATGGGCAAACATAGCTGATGCGGATCCACAGAGCCAGCATATTAAGATGTTTATAATTAGAGGCAATTTGTTTAAATAACTAGGTATGGATACTGATGTGCAAGAGAGGTGGAAAGGCTGTTTCCTTAAGCCAGCAGTATAAAATATTTTATTCTCAGTGAGATGCTGCCATTTCATAGTGGGTTTCTAACACTGTGTATAGTTCCATCCACACAGTGCCTTTACTTCCATTTCTAATCTCTTTATCCAGTACAGAGGATTTGGAGCCTATCCCAGTAAGCAACGGACACAAGGCAGAATACACCCTGGACATAGTGCCAGTCCATCACAGGACAGACAGACACAAACACACACAGACCAGGGCCAGGTTTCCCATAAACTAATTAACTTACCAGTATGTTTTGGAGTGCGAGAGGGAGTCATATCACACATATGGAGAAAAACCATGTAACCCAGAGAGAACATGTAAACCCCACACACACAGGATGGCAGGAATTGAACCTAGGACCCCAGTGCTGCAAGATAGCAATGCTAACCACTTTGCCACCATTATAAATGGATGAATATCTTAGTTATCTTTCTAGTTCACAGGTTTGCATGCATAATTTAATTTTGAAAGCCACTGAGACATCAGGTACTACTGTTGTATTTATGAAAAAGAAACAAAACAAAAAACATACTAACAACTGTGCCATCCTACTCCTTAGCTAATACATTTTATTATTCATAAACAGTTAACATTGTTAGCAAAATATTTTGAATTATATTTAACCCTATTTTTTCTTTAGTTTTGTATTTAACTTATTATATGATAGTCAGACTTAATGTATATTTGAACAATGAAAATATATTTTTACAAGATTTTACATTAAGCACTTAAAATTAATATGGTTAATAATAGTAAACTGTAACATGCTGTAACAAGATCGGTTAAACAGCGAAGAAAATGCTTTCAGAGAAAATGTTTCAGGTGTGAAGAACATAGATCTCCAATGCAATTTCAACCAAACCTGTTCCCACACACCCTGCCCCCACTACCATTAGAATATACACAAAGCACTCAAATCTTTCGAGCTAATGATCAGGTGACCCGAGAGAGAGCGAGAGAAACACCAAGGGGTGCGGAACCAGGGAACTATTTACATGGAAAACGGGCGATCTCCCCAGACTGTCCGCCCGTTTCACTGTTACCTGGATACCTCTTTATTTAGAACTCACTAACACTGATTTTTAGTTTAGAAGGATTCAAGTAGGGTTTTAGATGAAAGGCAGCGACCTTAATCAAGCCCAAATCACAATTGAACCCATTCAGAGCTTACATTACATTTTAGCGTTTCATTCTGAGCAGAAGACCCTCACACCCGAAGAAGGGGGAGGTGTTTTTCGCTGGAAATCTCGCCTGCTTCTACTTTACAACCGGAGTGCTGGCTGTGACGAATTAAACCGGTATTACAGGTTTCAATCACAGACCATGTGACATGGGAGTCAGGAAACTAACACCGCGCCACCGGATTTGATAACGCTATAAAAACGCTATAAAATAATGTGACTTGGCACAGAACAAGTTTACAGCACAGTACAAAAATGCTGACCATGACTTTAGAAGCATAAATTGCCTTACACTCAATTTAAACACAAGCTGTCTTTAGCCCTCTAAGCTGGTTCATACACAAATGTAGAGATCCAGGCTCAGAACACACAGCTTCATTAGCGAATACATATGCAGGACAACTAGAGAAGACGTTTTACAGAGGATGGATTTTTAGAAACATCCCATCAGTGACATCACTGAAGTCAACTCCTAGGTACTGTAACTGTCGTGTGGATAGTTTCACAAGAATCAGACAAAGGTTTAAGCATCGCTTGTTCTAGATAAAACTGCAAAAAAAAAACAACCACCCATAATGTACTTCTTTGCGGCTCTGTTTGCCCAAATCATATATTCACAACGTGAAATCTAGAACATAATATTACGTAACCAAAATCCGCAATATGGAAACAGAACCTGTGTAATTGTTGATAGATGATGTACTCGTAACATTTTTTCAAGACGAACTACAACATTTAAAAAATGACTTGTATGTACTTGATATCTCTAATCAATCCACGGGTCCCAGCACGAAACGAAACTAAAACGCATACCGTTTCGCGCTTCTTATTAGTTGCTCAAAAGTAATTTGACCGTATGAAATGCATAATATAAACCTAGAAACATATACGTGAGTAGTACTTAAGCACTGTAGTATCTGTGTTAAGACATCAGGATGTCTTCTATCTTCTTCAGGATGAATAAAGTGGGCCTATTTATCTATCAATCATATTTAAATAACTAGTGTTCTGTACCGTGGTACCCCTAAAAGTACCACACTTGTACCATACAACAGTAGTACCTGATGTCTCAGTGGCTTTCAAAATTAAATTATGCAATAAATAACCACATGTAAGACTCTGATGCTTAAAATGTTTAGGGAGAAAGTGGAATACTGGTGTGTATTTTTTCTTTAAAGTACCAATACCAGCCATATACAGTCTGTAACGTAGGGATTTCTATACGTCTTTATTTAGTGTTTACATTAGTGACAAAGGCTAAACGTTTAGCTTCAGTAACGTGTACATATCTCCCCTTTTTATAAAACGACATGGTTGAAAACTGTTCCAGAGCCACTGTTGTTTCATCAGTGAAAAGTACATCATGAAATGCCTCTCCCTGTTCAATCCACTGGAAAAAAGAAAAGGAGCATAAAGCTTCTGATGGTCATAAACGATATTCATTTAGGAGCAGCATCAGAGGTATGTTTTTAACTGCACTGCATTGGAGAGAATACCATAGTGTGTTTTTTTTTACTCCCTGGCGGAAACTGGCTTCCAGAAGAATCAGTATGGCTCAGAGATTAAATAAAACTTCACTCGCACCAAACAAATGTATATTTCTAAATATCACAACATGATCGAATTTAAGTCATTTTAATAACAATGAATAGTCACCTATGCGTTACAATATAAACATTTATATTGATTTAAATCGCGTTTAAATCACCTTTATTTAAAACCCATAAATAAAGCTGATACTGTTTAGACTTCCAATTATTTAAAACTGTATTAAAGCAGCACGATACACAATGCAACGTAAATCGCTATCTTTGTCTTCTGTGTAATAATGTTCACCTCTCTGTCCAGCAAATTTACAGGTTAAAAACAATACTGTTAGGCTGGGAAAACGATTTTTCTCCCCCCCCCCTCAAAAACCCAGTAAGTACAGTACTTACTAGTTAAAGGCTAGGCTCCCGACTACGGCGAAAGGAACCCTTCTTTCATTAGAATACAATGAACATATTTTAGCCCTGAATGAATAAATAGCAAACATGGTTTACATAAAAGACATTTTTCCAAGAAAGTTTAGCCTTTGTCACTAATGAAACCACTAAATAAAGACATAAATATAAAAATCTTAAGATTTTTAAAATGCATGACTTTGCTAAAATTTATTTGAAAATAAAAACAATTACAACCGCCAGGGGAGAGAGAGAACAGGGGAGGGATGTTGGTTTTGCATAAGGGGCGGGGCTATGGAAATTAGGTCTGCTTGGGAATGTGTAGTTACATGTTCTGGCTGTTTGTGAATTATCGTTGTTGAGTATGGAGTGTTGAGGTATTGATTTTGTGTAATGCTTTATGTTGAAAATTGAGGTGGATTTTGTTTATGATAAACAGGATAAACTGGGATGGGAGGAAGGTTTGGTTTTGCATAAGGGGCGGGATTATGATAATTGGAGGACTTTGCGAGAGTAAAATGGTTTGATATATTTGATTTTGTATTGTGGTTGTTATCTATGTTTTTGGTTGGTATTATGTTTATATGGTTGTTTTTGTTGGTTGGTTGTTATTATGGTTATTAATAATACGATCTATAGTTGAAATCTGAGCCTAAATAAAAAGAAAAAGCAAGTGATTAGGTTTATGAGCAATCTAATTACTTATTCGTTTAAAACGCTATATAAAATAAAGTTTATTATTAATTTGCTGCACAGAGCGGTGAATATTATTATGCATAAGACAAAGATAACGATCCTGATCAGTTTAGAAATCTGTGTACGCTGTAAGGTTTTTACTTCTTAAACTTTTAAAATACACGTTTTGAATAGAAAGAAATCCTCTTCCTGTTACAGTATGTATAGCAAACTAGCACGTCTTTTTTCTCCAATCAGAGGGGTGTCAGATGGTGTCAGCCAATCACCATTCTGCGTTGGGTAGCAACGGGTGACTGTTCTCAGGCGGAAGATGTAAACAGCTTAATGTTCGTGTTAAATAATTTTTTAAAATTCAATTAAACGGGCACAGTTAAGACATTAAATATACATATACATACTGTATACAGTACAGTTTGCATACGGTAATATGTTACGCGATTAAAAAATAAATAAATAAAACTGGAAGGTTCAGCACCAGCTGGATTCGAGCACACACCCTGCCCGTTGGCAGGCACGCACCTAGACCAGTCGGCTACAGTCAGCTCGCATGAGCAGGCAGGCGAAACAGCCCTTTTAATCAAATTCTAAAAGTATGCTTGTTGACTCCGGTATCACGTTAGTTAAAGACTTCGAAGCTTACAATGTTTAGGGAGAAATGGAATACCGGTGTGTATTTTTCCTTGTGATATTTTAAGCTCTAGTTGAATGATAGGTGTCGCATTTTAAATCATTTTCGTAGTTAGAAATTATGAAACGCCCTGTTAAAAGCAAGGAAGTTTTTATGCCCGTTGAAGTAAAACAAAATGCCTGACAAAGTATGGCTTGGACAGATTCCAAGTGCTTGTACAAATGTGCTAAAGAAATTATACTTTGAGTATACAGCTTGTCCAAAGTCATCCATTATTAATACTATTAGTAATATCTTCGGTAAAGGCTTTGATGCATAAATATTTCTGATAAAGGTAGGTTGTGTACTTTTGTCCAACTGAGCAATCTTGCTTTCATAAAATATACCAACATTTTAATGACTGAAGATTAACATGCTGTAATACACTGTTCAAAATTAAAGGCTCAAATGCTGTACATGAGAGGTTAAGCTCCCCCTGGCGGTTTTACAAGGTGACGCCGGATAGTTTCCGGCAGAGCGTCAAATGACGCGCGATTAACCACGTCACACTGCGTGACACTGCGTGATGCCGCGACACGCCCACCGGGGTATGCCGCAAAATAACGCACGCATTTTGAATGGCTGCATCTGTATTTCTGCTGAAAAACACGTTTTGACAACTTCTGCACACTGGGGTTAAGGGCTGACTCAGGGGGCTCTTCTGAGCCCGGCAGTTACACGGGGATTCCAAAGGCTGAGAAAACGCGTTTATTTTGGGCTGAAAAACACGTATTGAAAAGTGTGCTGTTGCTTCCCCATAAGTTAAATGGGGGTGACCAAAGTTGCCAAAACGTGTTTATTTCTGCTGAAAAACACGTTTTGACAACTTCTGCACACTGGGGTTAAGGGCTGACTCAGGGGGCTCTTCTGAGCCAGGCAGTTACACTGGGATTCCAAAGGCTGAGAAAACGCGTTTATTTTGGGCTGAAAAACACGTTTTGAAAAGTGTGCTGTTGCTTCCCCATGAGTTAAATGGGGGTGACCAAAGTTGCCAAAACGTGTTTATTTCTGCCGAAAAACACGTTTTGACAACTTCTCCACACTGGGGTTAAGGGCTGACTCAGGGGGCTCTTCTGAGCCAGGCAGTTACACCGGGTTTCCAAAGGCTGAGAAAACGCGTTTACTTCGGGCTGAAAAACACGTTTTGAAAAGTGTGCTGTTGCTGCCCCATAAGTTACATGGGTGTGACCAAAGTTGCAAAACGTGTTTATTTCTGCTGAAAAACACGTTTTGACAACTTCTGCACACAGGGGTTAAGGGCTGACTCAGGGGGCTCTTCTGAGCCAGGCAGTTACACCGGGATTCCAAAGGCTGAGAAAACGCGTTTACATCGGGCTGAAAAACACATTTTGAAAAGTGTGCTGTTGCTGCACCATAAGTTACATGGGGGTGACCAAAGTTGCCAAAACGTGTTTATTTCTGCTGAAAAACAGGTTTTGACAACTTCTGCACACAGGGGTTAAGGGCTGACTCATGGGGCTCTCCTGAGCCAGGCAGTTACACCGGGATTCCAAAGGCTGAGAAAACGTGTTTACATCGGGTTGAAAAACACGTTTTGAAAAGTGTGCTGTTGCTGCCCCATAAGTTACCTGGGGGTGACCAAAGTTGCCAAAACGTGTTTATTTCTGCTGAAAAACACGTTTTGACAACTTCTGCACACTGGGGTTAAGGGCTGACTCAGGGTGCTCTTCTGAGCCAGGCAGTTACACTGGGATTCCAAAGGCTGAGAAAAAGCGTTTATTTTGGACTGAAAAACACGTTTTGAAAAGTGTGCTGTTGCTTCCCCATAAGTTAAATGGGGGTGACCAAAGTTGCCAAAACGTGTTTATTTCTGCTGAAAAACACGTTTTGACAACTTCTCCACACTGGATTTAAGGGCTGACTCAGGGGGATCTTCTGAGCCAGGCAGTTACACCGGGTTTCCAAAGGCTGAGAAAACGTGTTTACTTCGGGCTGAAAAACACGTTTTGAAAAGTGTGCTGTTGCTTCCCCATAAGATACATGGGGGTGACCAAAGTTGCCAAAACGTGTTTATTTCTGCTGAAAAACACGTTTTGACAACTTCTGCACACTGGGGTTAAGGGCTGACTCAGGGGGCTCTTCTGAGCCAGGCAGTTACACCGGGATTCCAAAGACTGAGAAAACGCGTTTACTTCGGGCTGAAAAACACGTTTTGAAAAGTGTGCTGTTGCTGCCCCATAAGTTACATGGGGGTGACCAAAGTTGCCAAAACGTGTTTATTTCTGCTGAAAAACACATTTTGACAACTTCTGCACACAGGGATTAAGGGCTGACTCAGGGTGCTCTTCTGAGCCAGGCAGTTACACCGGGATTCCAAAGGCTGAGAAAACGCGTTTACTTCGGGCTGAAAAACACGTTTTGAAAAGTGTGCTGTTGCTGCACCATAAGATACATGGGGGTGACCAAAGTTGCCAAAACGTGTTTATTTCTGCTGAAAAACACATTTTGACAACTTCTCCACACTGGGGTTAAGGGCTGACTCAGGGGGCTCTTCTGAGCCAGGCAGTTACACCGGGATTCCAAAGGCTGAGAAAACGCGTTTACTTCGGGCTGAAAAACACGTTTTGAAAAGTGTGCTGTAGCTGCCCCATAAGTTACATGGGGGTGACCAAAGTTGCCAAAACGTGTTTATTTCTGCTGAAAAACACGTTTTGACAACTTCTGCACACTGGGGTTAAGGGCTGACTCAGGGGGCTCTTCTGAGCCCGGCAGTTACACGGGGATTCCAAAGGCTGAGAAAACGCGTTTATTTTGGGCTGAAAAACACGTATTGAAAAGTGTGCTGTTGCTTCCCCATAAGTTAAATGGGGGTGACCAAAGTTGCCAAAACGTGTTTATTTCTGCTGAAAAACACATTTTGACAACTTCTCCACACTGGGGTTAAGGGCTGACTCAGGGGGCTCTTCTGAGCCAGGCAGTTACACCGGTATTCCAAAGGCTGAGAAAACGCGTTTACTTCGGGCTGAAAAACACGTTTTGAAAAGTGTGCTGTAGCTGCCCCATAAGTTACATGGGGGTGACCAAAGTTGCCAAAACGTGTTTATTTCTGCTGAAAAACACGTTTTGACAACTTCTGCACACTGGGGTTAAGGGCTGACTCAGGGGGCTCTTCTGAGCCCGGCAGTTACACGGGGATTCCAAAGGCTGAGAAAACGCGTTTATTTTGGGCTGAAAAACACGTATTGAAAAGTGTGCTGTTGCTTCCCCATAAGTTAAATGGGGGTGACCAAAGTTGCCAAAACGTGTTTATTTCTGCTGAAAAACACGTGTTGACAACTTCTCCACACTGGGGTTAAGGGCTGACTCAGGGGTCTCTTCTGAGCCAGGCAGTTACACCGGGTTTCCAAAGGCTGAGAAAACGTGTTTACTTCGGGCTGAAAAACACGTTTTGAAAAGTGTGCTGTTGCTTCCCCATAAGATACAAAGGGGTGACCAAAGTTGCCAAAACGTGTTTATTTCTGCTGAAAAACACGTTATGACAACTTCTGCACACTGGGGTTAAGGGCTGACTCAGGGGGCTCTTCTGAGCCAGGCAGTTACACCGGGATTCCAAAGAATGAGAAAACGCTTTTACTTCGGGCTGAAAAACACGTTTTGAAAAGTGTGCTGTTGCTTCCCCATAAGATACATGGGGGTGACCAAAGTTGCCAAAACGTGTTTATTTCTGCTGAAAAACACGTTTTGACAACTTCTGCACACTGGGGTTAAGGGCTGACTCAGGGGGCTCTTCTGAGACAGGCAGTTACACCGGGATTCCAAAGGCTTAGAAAACGCGTTTACTTCGGGCTGAAAAACACGTTTTGAAAAGTGTGCTGTTGCTGCACCATAAGATACATGGGGGTGACCAAAGTTGCCAAAACGTGTTTATTTCTGCTGAAAAACACGTTTTGACAACTTCTGCACACTGGGGTTAAGGGCTGACTCAGGGGGCTCTTCTGAGCCAGGCAGTTACACTGGGATTCCAAAGGCTGAGAAAACGCGTTTATTTTGGGCTGAAAAACACGTTTTGAAAAGTGTGCTGTTGCTTCCCCATGAGTTAAATGGGGGTGACCAAAGTTGCCAAAACGTGTTTATTTCTGCCGAAAAACACGTTTTGACAACTTCTCCACACTGGGGTTAAGGGCTGACTCAGGGGGCTCTTCTGAGCCAGGCAGTTACACCGGGTTTCCAAAGGCTGAGAAAACGCGTTTACTTCGGGCTGAAAAACACGTTTTGAAAAGTGTGCTGTTGCTGCCCCATAAGTTACATGGGGGTGACCAAAGTTGCAAAACGTGTTTATTTCTGCTGAAAAACACGTTTTGACAACTTCTGCACACAGGGGTTAAGGGCTGACTCAGGGGGCTCTTCTGAGCCAGGCAGTTACACCGGGATTCCAAAGGCTGAGAAAACGCGTTTACATCGGGCTGAAAAACACGTTTTGAAAAGTGTGCTGTTGCTGCACCATAAGTTACATGGGGGTGACCAAAGTTGCCAAAACGTGTTTATTTCTGCTGAAAAACAGGTTTTGACAACTTCTGCACACAGGGGTTAAGGGCTGACTCATGGGGCTCTCCTGAGCCAGGCAGTTACACCGGGATTCCAAAGGCTGAGAAAACGTGTTTACATCGGGTTGAAAAACACGTTTTGAAAAGTGTGCTGTTGCTGCCCCATAAGTTACCTGGGGGTGACCAAAGTTGCCAAAACGTGTTTATTTCTGCTGAAAAACACGTTTTGACAACTTCTGCACACTGGGGTTAAGGGCTGACTCAGGGTGCTCTTCTGAGCCAGGCAGTTACACTGGGATTCCAAAGGCTGAGAAAACGCGTTTATTTTGGACTGAAAAACACGTTTTGAAAAGTGTGCTGTTGCTTCCCCATAAGTTAAATGGGGGTGACCAAAGTTGCCAAAACGTGTTTATTTCTGCTGAAAAACACGTTTTGACGACTTCTCCACACAGGATTTAAGGGCTGACTCAGGGGGATCTTCTGAGCCAGGCAGTTACACCGGGTTTCCAAAGGCTGAGAAAACGTGTTTACTTCGGGCTGAAAAACACGTTTTGAAAAGTGTGCTGTTGCTTCCCCATAAGATACATGGGGGTGACCAAAGTTGCCAAAACGTGTTTATTTCTGCTGAAAAACACGTTTTGACAACTTCTGCACACTGGGGTTAAGGGCTGACTCAGGGGGCTCTTCTGAGACAGGCAGTTACACCGGGATTCCAAAGGCTTAGAAAACGCGTTTACTTCGGGCTGAAAAACACGTTTTGAAGAGTGTGCTGTTGCTGCACCATAAGTTACCTGGGGGTGACCAAAGTTGCCAAAACGTGTTTATTTCTGCTGAAAAACACGTTTTGACAACTTCTGCACACTGGGGTTAAGGGCTGACTCAGGGTGCTCTTCTGAGCCAGGCAGTTACACTGGGATTCCAAAGGCTGAGAAAACGCGTTTATTTTGGACTGAAAAACACGTTTTGAAAAGTGTGCTGTTGCTTCCCCATAAGTTAAATGGGGGTGACCAAAGTTGCCAAAACGTGTTTATTTCTGCTGAAAAACACGTTTTGACGACTTCTCCACACTGGATTTAAGGGCTGACTCAGGGGGATCTTCTGAGCCAGGCAGTTACACCGGGTTTCCAAAGGCTGAGAAAACGTGTTTACTTCGGGCTGAAAAACACGTTTTGAAAAGTGTGCTGTTGCTGCACCACAAGTTACATGGGGGTGACCAAAGTTGCCAAAACGTGTTTATTTCTGCTGAAAAACACGTTTTGACAACTTCTGCACACAGGGGTTAAGGGCTGACTCAGGGGGCTCTTCTGAGCCAGGCAGTTACACCGGGATTCCAAAGGCTGAGAAAACGCGTTTACATCGGGCTGAAAAACACGTTTTGAAAAGTGTGCTGTTGCTGCACCATAAGTTACATGGGGGTGACCAAAGTTGCCAAAACGTGTTTATTTCTGCTGAAAAACAGGTTTTGACAACTTCTGCACACAGGGGTTAAGGGCTGACTCATGGGGCTCTTCTGAGCCAGGCAGTTACACCGGGATTCCAAAGGCTGAGAAAACGTGTTTACATCGGGTTGAAAAACACGTTTTGAAAAGTGTGCTGTTGCTGCCCCATAAGTTACCTGGGGGTGACCAAAGTTGCCAAAACGTGTTTATTTCTGCTGAAAAACACGTTTTGACAACTTCTGCACACTGGGGTTAAGGGCTGACTCA
This sequence comes from Atractosteus spatula, assembly GCF_055471065.1. Taxonomy (NCBI): domain Eukaryota; kingdom Metazoa; phylum Chordata; class Actinopteri; order Semionotiformes; family Lepisosteidae; genus Atractosteus; species Atractosteus spatula. The sequence continues at coordinate 16,236,197 of NC_142716.1, read as the reverse complement.
GGGTGCTCTTCTGAGCCAGGCAGTTACACTGGGATTCCAAAGGCTGAGAAAACGCGTTTATTTTGGACTGAAAAACACGTTTTGAAAAGTGTGCTGTTGCTTCCCCATAAGTTAAATGGGGGTGACCAAAGTTGCCAAAACGTGTTTATTTCTGCTGAAAAACACGTTTTGACAACTTCTCCACACTGGATTTAACGGCTGACTCAGGGGGCTCTTCTGAGCCAGGCAGTTACACCGGGATTCCAAAGACTGAGAAAACGCGTTTACTTCGGGCTGAAAAACACGTTTTGAAAAGTGTGCTGTTGCTGCCCCATAAGTTACATGGGGGTGACCAAAGTTACCAAAACGTGTTTATTTCTGCTGAAAAACACGTTTTGACAACTTCTGCACACTGGGGTTAAGGGCTGACTCAGGGGGCTCTTCTGAGCCAGGCAGTTACACCGGGATTCCAAAGACTGAGAAAACGCGTTTACTTCGGGCTGAAAAACACGTTTTGAAAAGTGTGCTGTTGCTGCCCCATAAGTTAAATGGGGGTGACCAAAGTTGCCAAAACGTGTTTATTTCTGCTGAAAAACACATTTTGACAACTTCTGCACACAGGGATTAAGGGCTGACTCAGGGTGCTCTTCTGAGCCAGGCAGTTACACCGGGATTCCAAAGGCTGAGAAAACGCGTTTACTTCGGGCTGAAAAACACGTTTTGAAAAGTGTGCTGTTGCTGCACCATAAGATACATGGGGGTGACCAAAGTTGCCAAAACGTGTTTATTTCTGCTGAAAAACACGTTTTGACAACTTCTGCACACTGGGGTTAAGGGCTGACTCAGGGGGCTCTTCTGAGCCAGGCAGTTACACTGGGATTCCAAAGGCTGAGAAAACGCGTTTATTTTGGGCTGAAAAACACGTATTGAAAAGTGTGCTGTTGCTTCCCCATAAGTTAAATGGGGGTGACCAAAGTTGCCAAAACGTGTTTATTTCTGCTGAAAAACACGTTATGACAACTTCTGCACACTGGGGTTAAGGGCTGACTCAGGGGGCTCTTCTGAGCCAGGCAGTTACACCGGGATTCCAAAGAATGAGAAAACGCTTTTACTTCGGGCTGAAAAACACGTTTTGAAAAGTGTGCTGTTGCTTCCCCATAAGATACATGGGGGTGACCAAAGTTGCCAAAACGTGTTTATTTCTGCTGAAAAACACGTTTTGACAACTTCTGCACACTGGGGTTAAGGGCTGACTCAGGGGGCTCTTCTGAGACAGGCAGTTACACCGGGATTCCAAAGGCTTAGAAAACGCGTTTACTTCGGGCTGAAAAACACGTTTTGAAAAGTGTGCTGTTGCTGCACCATAAGATACATGGGGGTGACCAAAGTTGCCAAAACGTGTTTATTTCTGCTGAAAAACACGTTTTGACAACTTCTGCACACTGGGGTTAAGGGCTGACTCAGGGGGCTCTTCTGAGCCAGGCAGTTACACTGGGATTCCAAAGGCTGAGAAAACGCGTTTATTTTGGGCTGAAAAACACGTTTTGAAAAGTGTGCTGTTGCTTCCCCATGAGTTAAATGGGGGTGACCAAAGTTGCCAAAACGTGTTTATTTCTGCCGAAAAACACGTTTTGACAACTTCTCCACACTGGGGTTAAGGGCTGACTCAGGGGGCTCTTCTGAGCCAGGCAGTTACACCGGGTTTCCAAAGGCTGAGAAAACGCGTTTACTTCGGGCTGAAAAACACGTTTTGAAAAGTGTGCTGTTGCTGCCCCATAAGTTACATGGGGGTGACCAAAGTTGCAAAACGTGTTTATTTCTGCTGAAAAACACGTTTTGACAACTTCTGCACACAGGGGTTAAGGGCTGACTCAGGGGGCTCTTCTGAGCCAGGCAGTTACACCGGGATTCCAAAGGCTGAGAAAACGCGTTTACATCGGGCTGAAAAACACGTTTTGAAAAGTGTGCTGTTGCTGCACCATAAGTTACATGGGGGTGACCAAAGTTGCCAAAACGTGTTTATTTCTGCTGAAAAACAGGTTTTGACAACTTCTGCACACAGGGGTTAAGGGCTGACTCATGGGGCTCTCCTGAGCCAGGCAGTTACACCGGGATTCCAAAGGCTGAGAAAACGTGTTTACATCGGGTTGAAAAACACGTTTTGAAAAGTGTGCTGTTGCTGCCCCATAAGTTACCTGGGGGTGACCAAAGTTGCCAAAACGTGTTTATTTCTGCTGAAAAACACGTTTTGACAACTTCTGCACACTGGGGTTAAGGGCTGACTCAGGGTGCTCTTCTGAGCCAGGCAGTTACACTGGGATTCCAAAGGCTGAGAAAACGCGTTTATTTTGGACTGAAAAACACGTTTTGAAAAGTGTGCTGTTGCTTCCCCATAAGTTAAATGGGGGTGACCAAAGTTGCCAAAACGTGTTTATTTCTGCTGAAAAACACGTTTTGACGACTTCTCCACACTGGATTTAAGGGCTGACTCAGGGGGATCTTCTGAGCCAGGCAGTTACACCGGGTTTCCAAAGGCTGAGAAAACGTGTTTACTTCGGGCTGAAAAACACGTTTTGAAAAGTGTGCTGTTGCTTCCCCATAAGATACATGGGGGTGACCAAAGTTGCCAAAACGTGTTTATTTCTGCTGAAAAACACGTTTTGACAACTTCTGCACACTGGGGTTAAGGGCTGACTCAGGGGGCTCTTCTGAGACAGGCAGTTACACCGGGATTCCAAAGGCTTAGAAAACGCGTTTACTTCGGGCTGAAAACCACGTTTTGAAAAGTGTGCTGTTGCTGCACCATAAGTTACCTGGGGGTGACCAAAGTTGCCAAAACGTGTTTATTTCTGCTGAAAAACACGTTTTGACAACTTCTGCACACTGGGGTTAAGGGCTGACTCAGGGTGCTCTTCTGAGCCAGGCAGTTACACTGGGATTCCAAAGGCTGAGAAAACGCGTTTATTTTGGACTGAAAAACACGTTTTGAAAAGTGTGCTGTTGCTTCCCCATAAGTTAAATGGGGGTGACCAAAGTTGCCAAAACGTGTTTATTTCTGCTGAAAAACACGTTTTGACGACTTCTCCACACTGGATTTAAGGGCTGACTCAGGGGGATCTTCTGAGCCAGGCAGTTACACCGGGTTTCCAAAGGCTGAGAAAACGTGTTTACTTCGGGCTGAAAAACACGTTTTGAAAAGTGTGCTGTTGCTGCACCACAAGTTACATGGGGGTGACCAAAGTTGCCAAAACGTGTTTATTTCTGCTGAAAAACACGTTTTGACAACTTCTGCACACAGGGGTTAAGGGCTGACTCAGGGGGCTCTTCTGAGCCAGGCAGTTACACCGGGATTCCAAAGGCTGAGAAAACGCGTTTACATCGGGCTGAAAAACACGTTTTGAAAAGTGTGCTGTTGCTGCACCATAAGTTACATGGGGGTGACCAAAGTTGCCAAAACGTGTTTATTTCTGCTGAAAAACAGGTTTTGACAACTTCTGCACACAGGGGTTAAGGGCTGACTCATGGGGCTCTTCTGAGCCAGGCAGTTACACCGGGATTCCAAAGGCTGAGAAAACGTGTTTACATCGGGTTGAAAAACACGTTTTGAAAAGTGTGCTGTTGCTGCCCCATAAGTTACCTGGGGGTGACCAAAGTTGCCAAAACGTGTTTATTTCTGCTGAAAAACACGTTTTGACAACTTCTGCACACTGGGGTTAAGGGCTGACTCAGGGTGCTCTTCTGAGCCAGGCAGTTACACTGGGATTCCAAAGGCTGAGAAAACGCGTTTATTTTGGACTGAAAAACACGTTTTGAAAAGTGTGCTGTTGCTTCCCCATAAGTTAAATGGGGGTGACCAAAGTTGCCAAAACGTGTTTATTTCTGCTGAAAAACACGTTTTGACAACTTCTCCACACTGGATTTAACGGCTGACTCAGGGGGCTCTTCTGAGCCAGGCAGTTACACCGGGATTCCAAAGACTGAGAAAACGCGTTTACTTCGGGCTGAAAAACACGTTTTGAAAAGTGTGCTGTTGCTGCCCCATAAGTTACATGGGGGTGACCAAAGTTACCAAAACGTGTTTATTTCTGCTGAAAAACACGTTTTGACAACTTCTGCACACTGGGGTTAAGGGCTGACTCAGGGGGCTCTTCTGAGCCAGGCAGTTACACCGGGATTCCAAAGACTGAGAAAACGCGTTTACTTCGGGCTGAAAAACACGTTTTGAAAAGTGTGCTGTTGCTGCCCCATAAGTTAAATGGGGGTGACCAAAGTTGCCAAAACGTGTTTATTTCTGCTGAAAAACACATTTTGACAACTTCTGCACACAGGGATTAAGGGCTGACTCAGGGTGCTCTTCTGAGCCAGGCAGTTACACCGGGATTCCAAAGGCTGAGAAAACGCGTTTACTTCGGGCTGAAAAACACGTTTTGAAAAGTGTGCTGTTGCTGCACCATAAGATACATGGGGGTGACCAAAGTTGCCAAAACGTGTTTATTTCTGCTGAAAAACACGTTTTGACAACTTCTGCACACTGGGGTTAAGGGCTGACTCAGGGGGCTCTTCTGAGCCAGGCAGTTACACTGGGATTCCAAAGGCTGAGAAAACGCGTTTATTTTGGGCTGAAAAACACGTATTGAAAAGTGTGCTGTTGCTTCCCCATAAGTTAAATGGGGGTGACCAAAGTTGCCAAAACGTGTTTATTTCTGCTGAAAAACACGTTGTGACAACTTCTCCACACTGGGGTTAAGGGCTGACTCAGGGGGCTCTTCTGAGCCAGGCAGTTACACCGGGTTTCAAAAGGCTGAAAAAACGTGTTTACTTCGAGCTCAAAAACACGTTTTGAAAAGTGTGCTGTTGCTTCCCCATAAGATACATGGGGGTGACCAAAGTTGCCAAAACGTGTTTATTTCTGCTGAAAAACACGTTTTGACAACTTCTGCACACTGGGGTTAAGGTCTGACTCAGGGGGCTCTTCTGAGACAGGCAGTTACACCGGGATTCCAAAGACTGAGAAAACGCGATTACTTTGGGCTGAAAAACACGTTTTGAAAAGTGTGCTTTTGCTGCCCCATAAGTTACATGGGGGTGACCAAAGTTGCCAAAACGTGTTTAATTCTGCTGAAAAACACGTTTTCACAACTTCTCCACACTGGGATTAAGGGCTGACTCAGGGGGCTCTTATGAGCCAGGCAGTTACACTGGGATTCCAAAGGCTGAGAAAACGCGTTTACTTCGGGCTGAAAAACACGTTTTGAAAAGTGTGCGGTTGCTGCCACATAAGTTACATGGGGGTGACCAAAGTTGCCAAAACGTGATTATTTCCGCTGAAAAACACGTTTTGACAACTTCTGCACACTGGGGTTAAGGGCTGACTCAGGGGGCTCTTCTGAGCCAGGCAATTATACCGGGATTCCAAAGGCTGAGAAAACGCGTTTACTTCGGGCTGAAAAACACGTTTTGAAAAGTGTGCTGTAGCTGCCCCATAAGTTACATGGGGTTGACCAAAGTTGCCAAAACGTGTTTATTTCTGCTGAAAAACACGTTTTCACAACTTCTGCACACTGGGGTTAAGGGCTGACTCAGGGGGCTCTTCTGAGCCAGGCAGTTACACCGGGTTTCCAAAGGCTGAGAAAACGCGTTTACTTCGGGCTGAAAAACACGTTTTGAAAAGTGTGCTGTTGCTGCCCCATAAGTTACATGGGGATGACCAAAGATGCCAAAACGTGTTTATTTCTGCTGAAAAACACGTTTTGACAACTTCTGCACACAGGGGTTAAGGGCTGACTCAGGGGGCTCTTCTGAGCCAGGCAGTTACACCGGGATTCCAAAGGCTTAGAAAACGCGTTTACTTCGGGCTGAAAAACACGTTTTGAAAAGTGTGCTGTTGCTGCACCATAAGATACATGGGGGTGACCAAAGTTGCCAAAACGTGTTAATTTCTGCTGAAAAACACGTTTTGACAACTTCTCCACAGTGGGGTTAAGGGCTGACTCAGGGGGCTCTTCTGAGCCAGGTAGTTACACATGGTTTCCAAAGGTTGAGAAAAGGTGTTTAATTCGGGCTGAAAAACACGTTTTGAAAAGTGTGCTGTTGCTTCCCCATAAGATACATGGGGGTGACCAAAGTTGCCAAAACGTGTTTATTTCTGCTGAAAAACACGTTTTGACAACTTCTGCACACTGGGGTTAAGGGCTGACTCAGGGGGCTCTTCTGAGCCAGGCAGTTACACCGGGTTTCCAAAGGCTGAGAAAACGCGTTTACTTCGGGCTGAAAAACACGTTTTGAAAAGTGTGCTGTTGCTGCCCCATAAGTTACATGGGGATGACCAAAGATGCCAAAACGTGTTTATTTCTGCTGAAAAACACGTTTTGACAACTTCTGCACACAGGGGTTAAGGGCTGACTCAGGGGGCTCTTCTGAGCCAGGCAGTTACACCGGGATTCCAAAGGCTTAGAAAACGCGTTTACTTCGGGCTGAAAAACACGTTTTGAAAAGTGTGCTGTTGCTGCACCATAAGATACATGGGGGTGACCAAAGTTGCCAAAACGTGTTTATTTCTGCTGAAAAACACGTTTTGACAACTTCTCCACAGTGGGGTTAAGGGCTGACTCAGGGGGCTCTTCTGAGCCAGGTAGTTACACATGGTTTCCAAAGGTTGAGAAAAGGTGTTTAATTCGGGCTGAAAAACACGTTTTGAAAAGTGTGCTGTTGCTTCCCCATAAGATACATGGGGGTGACCAAAGTTGCCAAAACGTGTTTATTTCTGCTGAAAAACACGTTTTGACAACTTCTGCACACTGGGGTTAAGGGCTGACTCAGGGGGCTCTTCTGAGCAAGGCAGTTACACCGGGATTCCAAAGACTGAGAAAATGCGTTTACTTTAGACTGAAAAACACGTTTTGAAAAGTGTGCTGTTGCTGCCTCAAAAGTTACATGGGGGTGACCAAAGTTGCCAAAACGTGTTTATTTCTGCTGAAAAACACGTTTTGACAACTTCTGCACACAGGGGTTAAGGGCTGACTCAGGGGGCTCTTCTGAGCCAGGCAATTACACTGGGATTCCAAAGGCTGAGAAAACGCGTTTATTTTGTGCTGAAAAACACGTTTTGAAAAGTGTGCTGTTGCTTCCCCATAAGATACATGGGGGTGACCAAAGTTGCCAAAACGTGTTTATTTCTGCTGAAAAACACGTTTTGACAACTTCTGCACACTGGGGTTAAGGGCTGACTCAGGGGGCTCTTCTGAGACAGGCAGTTACACCGGGATTCCAAAGATTGAGAAAACGCGTTTACTTCGGGCTAAAAAACACGTTTTGAAAAGTGTGCTGTTGCTTCCCCATAAGATACATGGGGGTGACCAAAGTTGCCAAAACGTGTTTATTTCTGCTGAAAAACACGTTTTGACAACTTCTGCACACTGGGGTTAAGGGCTGACTCAGGGTGCTCTTCTGAGCCAGGCAGTTACACCGGGATTCCAAAGGCTGAGAAAACGCGTTTACTTCGGGCTGAAAAATACGTTTTGAAAAGTGTGCTGTTGCTGCACCATAAGATACATGGGGGTGACCAAAGTTGCCAAAACGTGTTTATTTCTGCTGAAAAACACGTTTTGACAACTTCTCCACACTGGGGTTAAGGGCTGACTCAGGGGGCTCTTCTGAGCCAGGCAGTTACACTGGGATTCCAAAGGCTGAGAAAACGCGTTTATTTTGGGCTGAAAAACACGTTATGAAAAGTGTGCTGTTGCTTCCCCATAAGTTAAATGGGGGTGACCAAAGTTGCCAAAACGTGTTTATTTCTGCTGAAAAACACGTTTTGACAACTTCTCCACACTGGGGTTAAGGGCTGACTCAGGGGGCTCTTCTGAGCCAGGCAGTTACACCGGGTTTCCAAAGGCTGAGAAAACGTGTTTACTTCGAGCTGAAAAACACGTTTTGAAAAGTGTGCTGTTGCTACCCCATAAGATACATGGGGGTGACCAAAGTTGCCAAAACGTGTTTATTTCTGCTGAAAAACACGTTTTGACAACTTCTGCACACTGGGGTTAAGGGCTGACTCAGGGGGCTCTCTGAGCCAGGCAGTTACACCGGGATTCCAAAGAATGAGAAAACGCGTTTACTTCGGGCTGAAAAACACGTTTTGAAAAGTGTGCTGTTGCTTCCCCATAAGATACATGGGGGTGACCAAAGTTGCCAAAACGTGTTTATTTCTGCTGAAAAACACGTTTTGACAACTTCTACACACTGGGGTTAACGGCTGACTCAGGGTGCTCTTCTGAGCCATCAGTTACACCGGGATTCCAAAGGCTGAGAAAACGCGTTTACTTCGGGCTGAAAAACACGTTTTGAAAAGTGTGCTGTTGCTGCACCATAAGATACATGGGGGTGACCAAAGTTGCCAAAACGTGTTTATTTCTGCTGAAAAACACGTTTTGACAACTTCTGCACACTGGGGTTAAGGGCTGACTCAGGGGGCTCTTCTGAGCCAGGCAGTTACACTGGGATTCCAAAGGCTGAGAAAACGCGTTTATTTTGGGCTGAAAAACACGTTTTGAAAAGTGTGCTGTTGCTTCCCCATAAGTTAAATGGGGGTGACCAAAGTTGCCAAAACGTGTTTATTTCTGCTGAAAAACACGTTTTGACAACTTCTCCACACTGGGGTTAAGGGCTGACTCAGGGGGCTCTTCTGAGCCAGGCAGTTACACCGGGTTTCCAAAGGCTGAGAAAACGTGTTTACTTCGAGCTGAAAAACACGTTTTGAAATGTGTGCTGTTGCTTCCCCATAAGATACATGGGGGTGACCAAAGTTGCCAAAACGTGTTTATTTCTGCTGAAAAACACGTTTTGACAACTTCTGCACACTGGGGTTAAGGGCTGACTCAGGGGGCTCTTCTGAGCCAGGCAGTTACACCGGGATTCCAAAGAATGAGAAAACGCGTTTACTTCGGGCTGAAAAACACGTTTTGAAAAGTGTGCTGTTGCTTCCCCATAAGATACATGGGGGTGACCAAAGTTGCCAAAACGTGTTTATTTCTGCTGAAAAACACGTTTTGACAACTTCTGCACACTGGGGTTAAGGGCTGACTCAGGGGGCTCTTCTGAGACAGGCAGTTACACCGGGATTCCAAAGACTGAGAAAACGCGTTTACTTTGGGCTGAAAAACACGTTTTGAAAAGTGTGCTTTTGCTGCCCCATAAGTTACATGGGGGTGACCAAAGTTGCCAAAACGTGTTTATTTCTGCTGAAAAACACGTTTTGACAACTTCTCCACACTGGGGTTAAGGGCTGACTCAGGGGGCTCTTCTGAGACAGGCAGTTACACCGGGATTCCAAAGACTGAGAAAACGCGATTACTTTGGGCTGAAAAACACGTTTTGAAAAGTGTGCTTTTGCTGCCCCATAAGTTACATGGGGGTGACCAAAGTTGCCAAAACGTGATTATTTCCGCTGAAAAACACGTTTTGACAACTTCTGCACACTGGGGTTAAGGGCTGACTCAGGGGGCTCTTCTGAGCCAGGCAATTATACCGGGTTTCCAAAGGCTGAGAAAACGTGTTTACTTCAAGCTGAAAAACACGTTTTGAAAAGTGTGCTGTTGCTTCCCCATAAGATACATGGGGGTGACCAAAGTTGCCAAAACGTGTTTATTTCTGCTGAAAAACACGTTTTGACAACTTCTGCACACTGGGGTTAAGGGCTGACTCAGGGGGCTCTTCTGAGCCAGGCAGTTACACTGGGATTCCAAAGGCTGAGAAAACGCGTTTATTTTGGGCTGAAAAACACGTTTTGAAAAGTGTGCTGTTGCTTCCCCATGAGTTAAATAGGGGTGACCAAAGTTGCCAAAACGTGTTTATTTCTGCTGAAAAACACGTTTTGACAACTTCTCCACACTGGGGTTAAGGGCTGACTCAGGGGGCTCTTCTGAGCCAGGCAGTTACACCGGGTTTCCAAAGGCTGAGAAAACGCGTTTACTTCGGGCTGAAAAACACGTTTTGAAAAGTGTGCTGTTGCTGCCCCATAAGTTACATGGGGATGACCAAAGATGCCAAAACGTGTTTATTTCTGCTGAAAAACACGTTTTGACAACTTCTGCACACTGGGGTTAAGGGCTGACTCAGGGGGCTCTTCTGAGACAGGCAGTTACACCGGGATTCCAAAGATTGAGAAAACGCGTTTACTTCGGGCTAAAAAACACGTTTTGAAAAGTGTGCTGTTGCTTCCCCATAAGATACATGGGGGTGACCAAAGTTGCCAAAACGTGTTTATTTCTGCTGAAAAACACGTTTTGACAACTTCTGCACACTGGGGTTAAGGGCTGACTCAGGGTGCTCTTCTGAGCCAGGCAGTTACACCGGGATTCCAAAGGCTGAGAAAACGCGTTTACTTCGGGCTGAAAAACATGTTTTGAAAAGTGTGCTGTTGCTGCACCATAAGATACATGGGGGTGACCAAAGTTGCCAAAACGTGTTTATTTCTGCTGAAAAACACGTTTTGACAACTTCTCCACACTGGGGTTAAGGGCTGACTCAGGGGGCTCTTCTGAGCCAGGCAGTTACACTGGGATTCCAAAGGCTGAGAAAACGCGTTTATTTTGGGCTGAAAAACACGTTATGAAAAGTGTGCTGTTGCTTCCCCATAAGTTAAATGGGGGTGACCAAAGTTGCCAAAACGTGTTTATTTCTGCTGAAAAACACGTTTTGACAACTTCTCCACACTGGGGTTAAGGGCTGACTCAGGGGGCTCTTCTGAGCCAGGCAGTTACACCGGGTTTCCAAAGGCTGAGAAAACGTGTTTACTTCGAGCTGAAAAACACGTTTTGAAAAGTGTGCTGTTGCTTCCCCATAAGATACATGGGGGTGACCAAAGTTGCCAAAACGTGTTTATTTCTGCTGAAAAACACGTTTTGACAACTTCTGCACACTGGGGTTAAGGGCTGACTCAGGGGGCTCTTCTGAGACAGGCAGTTACACCGGGATTCCAAAGATTGAGAAAACGCGTTTACTTCGGGCTAAAAAACACGTTTTGAAAAGTGTGCTGTTGCTTCCCCATAAGATACATGGGGGTGACCAAAGTTGCCAAAACGTGTTTATTTCTGCTGAAAAACACGTTTTGACAACTTCTGCACACTGGGGTTAAGGGCTGACTCAGGGTGCTCTTCTGAGCCAGGCAGTTACACCGGGATTCCAAAGGCTGAGAAAACGCGTTTACTTCGGGCTGAAAAACACGTTTTGAAAAGTGTGCTGTTGCTGCACCATAAGATACATGGGGGTGACCAAAGTTGCCAAAACGTGTTTATTTCTGCTGAAAAACACGTTTTGACAACTTCTCCACACTGGGGTTAAGGGCTGACTCAGGGGGCTCTTCTGAGACAGGCAGTTACACCGGGATTCCAAAGACTGAGAAAACGCGATTACTTTGGGCTGAAAAACACGTTTTGAAAAGTGTGCTTTTGCTGCCCCATAAGTTACATGGGGGTGACCAAAGTTGCCAAAACGTGATTATTTCCGCTGAAAAACACGTTTTGACAACTTCTGCACACTGGGGTTAAGGGCTGACTCAGGGGGCTCTTCTGAGCCAGGCAGTTACACCGGGTTTCCAAAGGCTGAGAAAACGTGTTTACTTCGAGCTGAAAAACACGTTTTGAAAAGTGTGCTGTTGCTTCCCCATAAGATACATGGGGGTGACCAAAGTTGCCAAAACGTGTTTATTTCTGCTGAAAAACACGTTTTGACAACTTCTGCACACAGGGGTTAAGGGCTGACTCAGGGGGTTCTTCTGAGCCAGGCAGTTACACCGGGATTCCAAAGGCTTAGAAAACGCGTTTACTTCGGGCTGAAAAACACGTTTTGAAAAGTGTGCTGTTGCTGCCTCAAAAGTTACATGGGGGTGACCAAAGTTGCCAAAACGTGTTTATTTCTGCTGAAAAACACGTTTTGACAACTTCTGCACACTGGGGTTAAGGGCTGACTCAGGGGGCTCTTCTGAGCCAGGCAGTTACACCGGGATTCCAAAGGCTGAGAAAACGCGTTTACTTCGGGCTGAAAAACACGTTTTGAAAAGTGTGCTGTTGCTGCACCATAAGATACATGGGGGTGACCAAAGTTGCCAAAACGTGTTTATTTCTGCTGAAAAACACGTTTTGACAACTTCTGCACACTGGGGTTAAGGGCTGACTCAGGGGGCTCTTCTGAGACAGGCAGTTACACCGGGATTCCAAAGATTGAGAAAACGCGTTTACTTCGGGCTAAAAAACACGTTTTGAAAAGTGTGCTGTTGCTTCCACATAAGATACATGGGGGTGACCAAAGTTGCCAAAACGTGTTTATTTCTGCTGAAAAAAACGTTTTGACAACTTCTACACACTGGGGTTAAGGGCTGACTCAGGGTGCTCTTCTGAGCCAGGCAGTTACACCGGGATTCCAAAGGCTGAGAAAACGCGTTTACTTCGGGCTGAAAAACACGTTTTGAAAAGTGTGCTGTTGCTGCACCATAAGATACATGGGGGTGACCAAAGTTGCCAAAACGTGTTTATTTCTGCTGAAAAACACGTTTTGACAACTTCTGCACACTGGGGTTAAGGGCTGACTCAGGGGGCTCTTCTGAGCCAGGCAGTTACACTGGGATTCCAAAGGCTGAGAAAACGTGTTTATTTTGGGCTGAAAAACACGTTTTGAAAAGTGTGCTGTTGCTTCCCCATAAGTTAAATGGGGGTGACCAAAGTTGCCAAAACGTGTTTATTTCTGCTGAAAAACACGTTTTGACAACTTCTCCACTCTGGGGTTAAGGGCTGACTCAGGGGGCTCTTCTGAGCCAGGCAGTTACACCGGGTTTCCAAAGGCTGAGAAAACGTGTTTACTTCGAGCTGAAAAACACGTTTTGAAAAGTGTGCTGTTGCTTCCCCATAAGATACATGGGGGTGACCAAAGTTGCCAAAACGTGTTTATTTCTGCTGAAAAACACGTTTTGACAACTTCTGCACACTGGGGTTAAGGGCTGACTCAGGGGGCTCTTCTGAGCCAGGCAGTTACACCGGTTTTCCAAAGAATGAGAAAACGCGTTTACTTCGGGCTGAAAAACACGTTTTGAAAAGTGTGCTGTTGCTTCCCCATAAGATACATGGGGGTGACCAAAGTTGCCAAAACGTGTTTATTTCTGCTGAAAAACACGTTTTGACAACTTCTGCACACTGGGGTTAAGGGCTGACTCAGGGGGCTCTTCTGAGACAGACAGTTACACCGGGATTCCAAAGACTGAGAAAACGCGTTTACTTTGGGCTGAAAAACACGTTTTGAAAAGTGTGCTTTTGCTGCCCCATAAGTTACATGGGGGTGACCAAAGTTGCCAAAACGTGTTTATTTCTGCTGAAAAACACGTTTTGACAACTTCTCCACACTGGGGTTAAGGGCTGACTCAGGGGGCTCTTCTGAGACAGGCAGTTACACCGGGATTCCAAAGACTGAGAAAACGCGATTACTTTGGGCTGAAAAACACGTTTTGAAAAGTGTGCTTTTGCTGCCCCATAAGTTACATGGGGGTGACCAAAGTTGCCAAAACGTGATTATTTCCGCTGAAAAACACGTTTTGACAACTTCTGCACACTGGGGTTAAGGGCTGACTCAGGGGGCTCTTCTGAGCCAGGCAATTATACCGGGTTTCCAAAGGCTGAGAAAACGTGTTTACTTCGAGCTGAAAAACACGTTTTGAAAAGTGTGCTGTTGCTTCCCCATAAGATACATGGGGGTGACCAAAGTTGCCAAAACGTGTTTATTTCTGCTGAAAAACACGTTTTGACAACTTCTGCACACTGGGGTTAAGGGCTGACTCAGGGGGCTCTTCTGAGCCAGGCAGTTACACTGGGATTCCAAAGGCTGAGAAAACGCGTTTATTTTGGGCTGAAAAACACGTTTTGAAAAGTGTGCTGTTGCTTCCCCATGAGTTAAATGGGGGTGACCAAAGTTGCCAAAACGTGTTTATTTCTGCTGAAAAACACGTTTTGACAACTTCTCCACACTGGGGTTAAGGGCTGACTCAGGGGGCTCTTCTGAGCCAGGCAGTTACACCGGGTTTCCAAAGGCTGAGAAAACGCGTTTACTTCGGGCTGAAAAACACGTTTTGAAAAGTGTGCTGTTGCTGCGCCATAAGTTACATGGGGATGACCAAAGATGCCAAAACGTGTTTATTTCTGCTGAAAAACACGTTTTGACAACTTCTGCACACAGGGGTTAAGGGCTGACTCAGGGGGTTCTTCTGAGCCAGGCAGTTACACCGGGATTCCAAAGGCTTAGAAAACGCGTTTACTTCGGGCTGAAAAACACGTTTTGAAAAGTGTGCTGTTGCTGCCTCAAAAGTTACATGGGGGTGACCAAAGTTGCCAAAACGTGTTTATTTCTGCTGAAAAACACGTTTTGACAACTTCTGCACACTGGGGTTAAGGGCTGACTCAGGGGGCTCTTCTGAGCCAGGCAGTTACACCGGGATTCCAAAGGCTGAGAAAACGCGTTTACTTCGGGCTGAAAAACACGTTTTGAAAAGTGTGCTGTTGCTGCACCATAAGATACATGGGGGTGACCAAAGTTGCCAAAACGTGTTTATTTCTGCTGAAAAACACGTTTTGACAACTTCTCCACACTGGGGTTAAGGGCTGACTCAGGGGGCTCTTCTGAGCCAGGCAGTTACACTGGGATTCCAAAGGCTGAGAAAACGCGTTTATTTTGGGCTGAAAAACACGTTATGAAAAGTGTGCTGTTGCTTCCCCATAAGTTAAATGGGGGTGACCAAAGTTGCCAAAACGTGTTTATTTCTGCTGAAAAACACGTTTTGACAACTTCTCCACACTGGGGTTAAGGGCTGACTCAGGGGGCTCTTCTGAGCCAGGCAGTTACACCGGGTTTCCAAAGGCTGAGAAAACGTGTTTACTTCGAGCTGAAAAACACGTTTTGAAAAGTGTGCTGTTGCTTCCCCATAAGATACATGGGGGTGACCAAAGTTGCCAAAACGTGTTTATTTCTGCTGATAAACACGTTTTGACAACTTCTGCACACTGGGGTTAAGGGCTGACTCAGGGGGCTCTTCTGAGCCAGGCAGTTACACCGGGATTCCAAAGAATGAGAAAACGCGTTTACTTCGGGCTGAAAAACACGTTTTGAAAAGTGTGCTGTTGCTTCCCCATAAGATACATGGGGGTGACCAAAGTTGCCAAAACGTGTTTATTTCTGCTGAAAAACACGTTTTGACAACTTCTGCACACTGGGGTTAAGGGCTGACTCAGGGGGCTCTTCTGAGACAGGCAGTTACACCGGGATTCCAAAGATTGAGAAAACGCGTTTACTTCGGGCTAAAAAACACGTTTTGAAAAGTGTGCTGTTGCTTCCCCATAAGATACATGGGGGTGACCAAAGTTGCCAAAACGTGTTTATTTCTGCTGAAAAAAACGTTTTGACAACTTCTACACACTGGGGTTAAGGGCTGACTCAGGGTGCTCTTCTGAGCCAGGCAGTTACACCGGGATTCCAAAGGCTGAGAAAACGCGTTTACTTCGGGCTGAAAAACACGTTTTGAAAAGTGTGCTGTTGCTGCACCATAAGATACATGGGGGTGACCAAAGTTGCCAAAACGTGTTTATTTCTGCTGAAAAACACGTTTTGACAACTTCTGCACACTGGGGTTAAGGGCTGACTCAGGGGGCTCTTCTGAGCCAGGCAGTTACACTGGGATTCCAAAGGCTGAGAAAACGCGTTTATTTTGGGCTGAAAAACACGTTTTGAAAAGTGTGCTGTTGCTTCCCCATAAGTTAAATGGGGGTGACCAAAGTTGCCAAAACGTGTTTATTTCTGCTGAAAAACACGTTTTGACAACTTCTCCACACTGGGGTTAAGGGCTGACTCAGGGGGCTCTTCTGAGCCAGGCAGTTACACCGGGTTTCCAAAGGCTGAGAAAACGTGTTTACTTCGAGCTTAAAAACACGTTTTGAAAAGTGTGCTGTTGCTTCCCCATAAGATACATGGGGGTGACCAAAGTTGCCAAAACGTGTTTATTTCTGCTGAAAAACACGTTTTGACAACTTCTGCACACTGGGGTTAAGGGCTGACTCAGGGGGCTCTTCTGAGACAGGCAGTTACACCGGGATTCCAAAGACTGAGAAAACGCGTTTACTTTGGGCTGAAAAACACGTTTTGAAAAGTGTGCTTTTGCTGCCCCATAAGTTACATGGGGGTGACCAAAGTTGCCAAAACGTGATTATTTCCGCTGAAAAACACGTTTTGACAACTTCTGCACACTGGGGTTAAGGGCTGACTCAGGGGGCTCTTCTGAGCCAGGCAATTATACCGGGTTTCCAAAGGCTGAGAAAACGTGTTTACTTCGAGCTGAAAAACACGTTTTGAAAAGTGTGCTGTTGCTTCCCCATAAGTTAAATGGGGGTGTCCAAAGTTGCCAAAACGTGTTTATTTCTGCTGAAAAACACGTTTTGACAACTTCTCCACACTGGGGTTAAGGGCTGACTCAGGGGGCTCTTCTGAGACAGGCAGTTACACCGTAATTCCAAAGACTGAGAAAACGCGATTACTTTGGGCTGAAAAACACGTTTTGAAAAGTGTGTTTTTGCTGCCCCATAAGTTACATGGGGGTGACCAAAGTTGCCAAAACGTGTTTATTTCTGCTGAAAAACACGTTTTGACAACTTCTGCACACTGGGGTTAAGGGCTGACTCAGGGGGCTCTTCTGAGCCAGGCAGTTACACTGGGATTCCAAAGAATGAGAAAACGCGTTTACTTCGGGCTGAAAAACACGTTTTGAAAAGTGTGCTGTTGCTTCCCCATAAGATACATGGGGGTGACCAAAGTTGCCAAAACGTGATTATTTCCGCTGAAAAACACGTTTTGACAACTTCTGCACACTGGGGTTAAGGGCTGACTCAGGGGGCTCTTCTGAGCCAGGCAATTACACCGGGATTCCAAAGAATGAGAAAACGCGTTTACTTCGGGCTGAAAAACACGTTTTGAAAAGTGTGCTGCTGCTTCCCCATAAGATACATGGGGGTGACCAAAGTTGCCAAAACGTGTTTATTTCTGCTGAAAAACACGTTTTGACAACTTCTGCACACTGGGGTTAAGGGCTGACTCAGGGGGCTCTTCTGAGCCAGGCAATTATACCGGGATTCCAAAGGCTGAGAAAACGCGTTTACTTCGGGCTGAAAAACACGTTTTGAAAAGTGTGCTGTAGCTGCCCCATAAGTTACATGGGGTTGACCAAAGTTGCCAAAACGTGTTTATTTCTGCTGAAAAACACGTTTTCACAACTTCTGCACACTGGGGTTAAGGGCTGACTCAGGGGGCTCTTCTGAGCCAGGCAGTTACATCGGGATTCCAATGGCTGAGAAAACGCGTTTACTTCGGGCTGAAAAACACGTTTTGAAAAGTGTGCTGTTGCTGCCCCATAAGTTACATGGGGGTGACCAAAGTTGCCAAAACGTGTTTATTTCTGCTGAAAAACACGTTTTGACAACTTCTGCACACTGGGGTTAAGGGCTGACTCAGGGGGCTCTTCTGAGCCAGGCAGTTACACCGGGATTCCAAAGGCTGAGAAAACGCGTTTACTTCGGGCTGAAAAACACGTTTTGAAAAGTGTGCTGTTGCTGCCCCATAAGTTACATGGGGGTGACCAAAGTTGTCAAAACGTGTTTATTTCTGCTGAAAAACACGTTTTGACAGCTTCTGCACACTGGGGTTAAGGGCTGACTCAGGGGGCTCTTTTGAGTCAGGCAATTACACTGGGATTCCAAAGGCTGAGAAAACGCGTTTATTTTGTGCTGAATAACACGTTTTGAAAAGTGTGCTGTTGCTTCCCCATAAGTTAAATGGGGAAGTCCAAAGTTGCCAAAACGTGTTTATTTCTGCTGAAAAACACGTTTTGACAACTTCTCCACACTGGGGTTAAGGGCTGACTCAGGGGGCTCTTCTGAGCCAGGGAGTTACACTGGGATTCCAAAGGCTGAGAAAACGTGTTTACTTCGGGCTGAAAAACACGTTTTGAAAAGTGTGCTGTTGCTGCCCCATAAGTTACATAGGGGTGACCAAATTTGCCAAAACGTGTTTATTTCATCTGAAAAACACGTTTTGACAACTTCTGCACACTGGGGTTAAGGGCTGACTCAGGGGGCTCTTCTGAGCCAGGCAGTTACACCAGGATTCCAAAGGCTGAGAAAACGCGTTTACTTCGGGCTGAAAAACACGTTTTGAAAAGTGTGCTGTTGCTGCCCCATAAGTTAAATGGGGGTGACCAAAGTTGCCAAAACGTGTTTATTTCTGCTGAAAAACACGTTTTGACAACTTCTCCACACTGGGGTTAAGGGCTGACTCAGGGGGCTCTTCTGAGCCAGGCAGTTACACCGGGTTTCCAAAGGCTGAGAAAACGTGTTTACTTCGGGCTGAAAAACACGTTTTGAAAAGTGTGCTGTTGCTTCCCCATAAGATACATGGGGGTGACCAAAGTTGCCAAAACGTGTTTATTTCTGCTGAAAAACACGTTTTGACAACTTCTGCACATTGGGGTTAAGGGCTGACTCAGGGGGCTCTTCTGAGACAGGCAGTTACACCGGGATTCCAAAGACTGAGAAAACGCGTTTACTTTGGGCTGAAAAACACGTTTTGAAAAGTGTGCTTTTGCTGCCCCATACGTTACATGGGGGTGACCAAAGTTGCCAAAACATGATTATTTCCGCTGAAAAACACGTTTTGACAACTTCTGCACACTGGGGATAAGGGCTGACTCAGGGGGCTCTTCTGAGCCAGGCAATTATACCGGGATTCCAAAGGCTGAGAAAACGCGTTTACTTCGGGCTGAAAAACACGTTTTGAAAAGTGTGCTGTAGCTGCCCCATAAGTTACATGGGGGTGACCAAAGTTGCCAAAACGTGTTTATTTCTGCTGAAAAACACGTTTTGACAACTTCTGCACACTGGGGTTAAGGGCTGACTCAGGGGGCTCTTCTGAGCCAGGCAGTTACACTGGGATTCCAAAGGCTGAGAAAACGCGTTTATTTTGGGCTGAAAAACACGTTTTGAAAAGTGTGCTGTTGCTTCCCCATGAGTTAAATGGGGGTGACCAAAGTTGCCAAAACGTGTTTATTTCTGCTGAAAAACACGTTTTGACAACTTCTCCACACTGGGGTTAAGGCCTGACTCAGGGGGCTCTTCTGAGCCAGGAAGTTACACAGGGTTTCCAAAGGCTGAGAAAAGGTGTTTACTTCGGGCTGAAAAACACGTTTTGAAAAGTGTGCTGTTGCTTCCCCATAAGATACATGGGGGTGACCAAAGTTGCCAAAACGTGTTCATTTCTGCTGAAAAACACGTTTTGACAACTTCTGCACACTGGGGTTAAGGGCTGACTCAGGGGGCTCTTCTGAGCCAGGCAGTTACACCGGATTTCCAAAGGCTGAGAAAACGCGTTTATTTTGTGCTGAAAAACACGTTTTGAAAAGTGTGCTGTTGCTTCCCCATAAGTTAAATGGGGGTGTCCAAAGTTGCCAAAACGTGTTTATTTCTGCTGAAAAACACGTTTTGACAACTTCTCCACACTGGGGTTAAGGGCTGACTCAGGGGGCTCTTCTGAGACAGGCAGTTACACCGGGATTCCAAAGGCTGAGAAAACGCGTTTACTTCGGGCTGAAAAACACGTTTTGAAAAGTGTGCGGTTGCTGCCACATAAGTTACATGGGGGTGACCAAAGTTGCCAAAACGTGATTATTTCCGCTGAAAAACACGTTTTGACAACTTCTGCACACTGGGGTTAAGGGCTGACTCAGGGGGCTCTTCTGAGCCAGGCAATTATACCGGGATTCCAAAGGCTGAGAAAACGCGTTTACTTCGGGCTGAAAAACACGTTTTGAAAAGTGTGCTGTTGCTTCCCCATAAGATACATGGGGGTGACCAAAGTTGCCAAAACGTGTTTATTTCTGCTGAAAAACACGTTTTGACAACTTCTGCACACTGGGGTTAAGGGCTGACTCAGGGGGCTCTTCTGAGCCAGGCAGTTACACCGGGTTTCCAAAGGCTGAGAAAACGCGTTTACTTCGGGCTGAAAAACACGTTTTGAAAAGTGTGCTGTTGCTGCCCCATAAGTTACATGGGGATGACCAAAGATGCCAAAACGTGTTTATTTCTGCTGAAAAACACGTTTTGACAACTTCTGCACACAGGGGTTAAGGGCTGACTCAGGGGGCTCTTCTGAGCCAGGCAGTTACACCGGGATTCCAAAGGCTTAGAAAACGCGTTTACTTCGGGCTGAAAAACACGTTTTGAAAAGTGTGCTGTTGCTGCACCATAAGATACATGGGGGTGACCAAAGTTGCCAAAACGTGTTTATTTCTGCTGAAAAACACGTTTTGACAACTTCTCCACAGTGGGGTTAAGGGCTGACTCAGGGGGCTCTTCTGAGCCAGGTAGTTACACATGGTTTCCAAAGGTTGAGAAAAGGTGTTTAATTCGGGCTGAAAAACACGTTTTGAAAAGTGTGCTGTTGCTTCCCCATAAGATACATGGGGGTGACCAAAGTTGCCAAAACGTGTTTATTTCTGCTGAAAAACACGTTTTGACAACTTCTGCACACTGGGGTTAAGGGCTGACTCAGGGGGCTCTTCTGAGCCAGGCAGTTACACCGGGATTCCAAAGACTGAGAAAATGCGTTTACTTTAGACTGAAAAACACGTTTTGAAAAGTGTGCTGTTGCTGCCTCAAAAGTTACATGGGGGTGACCAAAGTTGCCAAAACGTGTTTATTTCTGCTGAAAAACACGTTTTGACAACTTCTGCACACAGGGGTTAAGGGCTGACTCAGGGGGCTCTTCTGAGCCAGGCAATTACACTGGGATTCCAAAGGCTGAGAAAACGCGTTTATTTTGTGCTGAAAAACACGTTTTGAAAAGTGTGCTGTTGCTTCCCCATAAGTTAAATGGGGGTGTCCAAAGTTGCCAAAACGTGTTTATTTCTGCTGAAAAACACGTTTTGACAACTTCTCCACACTGGGGTTAAGGGCTGACTCAGGGGGCTCTTATGAGCCAGGCAGTTACACCGGATTTCCAAAGGCTGAGAAAACGTGTTTACTTCGGGCTGAAAAACACGTTTTGAAAAGTGTGCTGTTGCTTCCCCATAAGATACATGGGGGTGACCAAAGTTGCCAAAACGTGTTTATTTCTGCTGAAAAACAAGTTTTGACAACTTCTGCACACTGGGGTTAAGGGCTGACTCAGGGGGCTCTTCTGAGACAGGCAGTTACACCGGGATTCCAAAGATTGAGAAAACGCGTTTACTTCGGGCTAAAAAACACGTTTTGAAAAGTGTGCTGTTGCTTCCCCATAAGATACATGGGGGTGACCAAAGTTGCCAAAACGTGTTTATTTCTGCTGAAAAACACGTTTTGACAACTTCTGCACACTGGGGTTAAGGCCTGACTCAGGGTGCTCTTCTGAGCCAGGCAGTTACACCGGGATTCCAAAGGCTGAGAAAACGCGTTTACTTCGGGCTGAAAAACACGTTATGAAAAGTGTGCTGTTGCTTCCCCATAAGTTAAATGGGGGTGACCAAAGTTGCCAAAACGTGTTTATTTCTGCTGAAAAACACGTTTTGACAACTTCTCCACACTGGGGTTAAGGGCTGACTCAGGGGGCTCTTCTGAGCCAGGCAGTTACACCGGGTTTCCAAAGGCTGAGAAAACGTGTTTACTTCGAGCTGAAAAACACGTTTTGAAAAGTGTGCTGTTGCTTCCCCATAAGATACATGGGGGTGACCAAAGTTGCCAAAACGTGTTTATTTCTGCTGAAAAACACGTTTTGACAACTTCTGCACACTGGGGTTAAGGGCTGACTCAGGGGGCTCTTCTGAGCCAGGCAGTTACACCGGGATTCCAAAGAATGAGAAAACGCGTTTACTTCGGGCTGAAAAACACGTTTTGAAAAGTGTGCTGTTGCTTCCCCATAAGATACATGGGGGTGACCAAAGTTGCCAAAACGTGTTTATTTCTGCTGAAAAACACGTTTTGACAACTTCTACACACTGGGGTTAAGGGCTGACTCAGGGTGCTCTTCTGAGCCATCAGTTACACCGGGATTCCAAAGGCTGAGAAAACGCGTTTACTTCGGGCTGAAAAACACGTTTTGAAAAGTGTGCTGTTGCTGCACCATAAGATACATGGGGGTGACCAAAGTTGCCAAAACGTGTTTATTTCTGCTGAAAAACACGTTTTGACAACTTCTGCACACTGGGGTTAAGGGCTGACTCAGGGGGCTCTTCTGAGCCAGGCAGTTACACTGGGATTCCAAAGGCTGAGAAAACGCGTTTATTTTGGGCTGAAAAACACGTTTTGAAAAGTGTGCTGTTGCTTCCCCATAAGTTAAATGGGGGTGACCAAAGTTGCCAAAACGTGTTTATTTCTGCTGAAAAACACGTTTTGACAACTTCTCCACACTGGGGTTAAGGGCTGACTCAGGGGGCTCTTCTGAGCCAGGCAGTTACACCGGGTTTCCAAAGGCTGAGAAAACGTGTTTACTTCGAGCTGAAAAACACGTTTTGAAATGTGTGCTGTTGCTTCCCCATAAGATACATGGGGGTGACCAAAGTTGCCAAAACGTGTTTATTTCTGCTGAAAAACACGTTTTGACAACTTCTGCACACTGGGGTTAAGGGCTGACTCAGGGGGCTCTTCTGAGCCAGGCAGTTACACCGGGATTCCAAAGAATGAGAAAACGCGTTTACTTCGGGCTGAAAAACACGTTTTGAAAAGTGTGCTGTTGCTTCCCCATAAGATACATGGGGGTGACCAAAGTTGCCAAAACGTGTTTATTTCTGCTGAAAAACACGTTTTGACAACTTCTGCACACTGGGGTTAAGGGCTGACTCAGGGGGCTCTTCTGAGACAGGCAGTTACACCGGGATTCCAAAGACTGAGAAAACGCGTTTACTTTGGGCTGAAAAACACGTTTTGAAAAGTGTGCTTTTGCTGCCCCATAAGTTACATGGGGGTGACCAAAGTTGCCAAAACGTGTTTATTTCTGCTGAAAAACACGTTTTGACAACTTCTCCACACTGGGGTTAAGGGCTGACTCAGGGGGCTCTTCTGAGACAGGCAGTTACACCGGGATTCCAAAGACTGAGAAAACGCGATTACTTTGGGCTGAAAAACACGTTTTGAAAAGTGTGCTTTTGCTGCCCCATAAGTTACATGGGGGTGACCAAAGTTGCCAAAACGTGATTATTTCCGCTGAAAAACACGTTTTGACAACTTCTGCACACTGGGGTTAAGGGCTGACTCAGGGGGCTCTTCTGAGCCAGGCAATTATACCGGGTTTCCAAAGGCTGAGAAAACGTGTTTACTTCGAGCTGAAAAACACGTTTTGAAAAGTGTGCTGTTGCTTCCCCATAAGATACATGGGGGTGACCAAAGTTGCCAAAACGTGTTTATTTCTGCTGAAAAACACGTTTTGACAACTTCTGCACACTGGGGTTAAGGGCTGACTCAGGGGGCTCTTCTGAGCCAGGCAGTTACACTGGGATTCCAAAGGCTGAGAAAACGCGTTTATTTTGGGCTGAAAAACACGTTTTGAAAAGTGTGCTGTTGCTTCCCCATGAGTTAAATGGGGGTGACCAAAGTTGCCAAAACGTGTTTATTTCTGCTGAAAAACACGTTTTGACAACTTCTCCACACTGGGGTTAAGGGCTGACTCAGGGGGCTCTTCTGAGCCAGGCAGTTACACCGGGTTTCCAAAGGCTGAGAAAACGCGTTTACTTCGGGCTGAAAAACACGTTTTGAAAAGTGTGCTGTTGCTGCCCCATAAGTTACATGGGGATGACCAAAGATGCCAAAACGTGTTTATTTCTGCTGAAAAACACGTTTTGACAACTTCTGCACACTGGGGTTAAGGGCTGACTCAGGGGGCTCTTCTGAGACAGGCACTTACACCGGGATTCCAAAGATTGAGAAAACGCGTTTACTTCGGGCTAAAAAACACGTTTTGAAAAGTGTGCTGTTGCTTCCCCATAAGATACATGGGGGTGACCAAAGTTGCCAAAACATGTTTATTTCTGCTGAAAAACACGTTTTGACAACTTCTGCACACTGGGGTTAAGGGCTGACTCAGTGTGCTCTTCTGAGCCAGGCAGTTACACCGGGATTCCAAAGGCTGAGAAAACGCGTTTACTTCGGGCTGAAAAACATGTTTTGAAAAGTGTGCTGTTGCTGCACCATAAGATACATGGGGGTGACCAAAGTTGCCAAAACGTGTTTATTTCTGCTGAAAAACACGTTTTGACAACTTCTCCACACTGGGGTTAAGGGCTGACTCAGGGGGCTCTTCTGAGCCAGGCAGTTACACTGGGATTCCAAAGGCTGAGAAAACGCGTTTATTTTGGGCTGAAAAACACGTTATGAAAAGTGTGCTGTTGCTTCCCCATAAGTTAAATGGGGGTGACCAAAGTTGCCAAAACGTGTTTATTTCTGCTGAAAAACACGTTTTGACAACTTCTCCACACTGGGGTTAAGGGCTGACTCAGGGGGCTCTTCTGAGCCAGGCAGTTACACCGGGTTTCCAAAGGCTGAGAAAACGTGTTTACTTCGAGCTGAAAAACACGTTTTGAAAAGTGTGCTGTTGCTTCCCCATAAGATACATGGGGGTGACCAAAGTTGCCAAAACGTGTTTATTTCTGCTGAAAAACACGTTTTGACAACTTCTGCACACTGGGGTTAAGGGCTGACTCAGGGGGCTCTTCTGAGCCAGGCAGTTACACCGGGATTCCAAAGAATGAGAAAACGCGTTTACTTTGGGCTGAAAAACACGTTTTGAAAAGTGTGCTTTTGCTGCCCCATAAGTAACATGGGGGTGACCAAAGTTGCCAAAACGTGTTTATTTCTGCTGAAAAACACGTTTTGACAACTTCTCCACACTGGGGTTAAGGGCTGACTCAGGGGGCTCTTCTGAGACAGGCAGTTACACCGGGATTCCAAAGACTGAGAAAACGCGATTACTTTGGGCTGAAAAACACGTTTTGAAAAGTGTGCTTTTGCTGCCCCATAAGTTACATGGGGGTGACCAAAGTTGCCAAAACGTGATTATTTCCGCTGAAAAACACGTTTTGACAACTTCTGCACACTGGGGTTAAGGGCTGACTCAGGGGGCTCTTCTGAGCCAGGCAGTTACACCGGGTTTCCAAAGGCTGAGAAAACGTGTTTACTTCGAGCTGAAAAACACGTTTTGAAAAGTGTGCTGTTGCTTCCCCATAAGATACATGGGGGTGACCAAAGTTGCCAAAACGTGTTTATTTCTGCTGAAAAACACGTTTTGACAACTTCTGCACACTGGGGTTAAGGGCTGACTCAGGGGGCTCTTCTGAGCCAGGCAGTTACACCGGGATTCCAAAGAATGAGAAAACGCGTTTACTTCGGGCTGAAAAACATGTTTTGAAAAGTGTGCTGTTGCTTCCCCATAAGATACATGGGGGTGACCAAAGTTGCCAAAACGTGTTTATTTCTGCTGAAAAACACGTTTTGACAACTTCTGCACACTGGGGTTAAGGGCTGACTCAGGGGGCTCTTCTGAGACAGGCAGTTACACCGGGATTCCAAAGACTGAGAAAACGCGTTTACTTTGGGCTGAAAAACACGTTTTGAAAAGTGTGCTTTTGCTGCCCCATAAGTTACATGGGGGTGACCAAAGTTGCCAAAACGTGTTTATTTCTGCTGAAAAACACGTTTTGACAACTTCTCCACACTGGGGTTAAGGGCTGACTCAGGGGGCTCTTCTGAGACAGGCAGTTACACCGGGATTCCAAAGACTGAGAAAACGCGATTACTTTGGGCTGAAAAACACGTTTTGAAAAGTGTGCTTTTGCTGCCCCATAAGTTACATGGGGGTGACCAAAGTTGCCAAAACGTGATTATTTCCGCTGAAAAACACGTTTTGACAACTTCTGCACACTGGGGTTAAGGGCTGACTCAGGGGGCTCTTCTGAGCCAGGCAATTATACCGGGTTTCCAAAGGCTGAGAAAACGTGTTTACTTCGAGCTGAAAAACACGTTTTGAAAAGTGTGCTGTTGCTTCCCCATAAGATACATGGGGGTGACCAAAGTTGCCAAAACGTGTTTATTTCTGCTGAAAAACACGTTTTGACAACTTCTGCACACTGGGGTTAAGGGCTGACTCAGGGGGCTCTTCTGAGCCAGGCAGTTACACTGGGATTCCAAAGGCTGAGAAAACGCGTTTATTTTGGGCTGAAAAACACGTTTTGAAAAGTGTGCTGTTGCTTCCCCATGAGTTAAATGGGGGTGACCAAAGTTGCCAAAACGTGTTTATTTCTGCTGAAAAACACGTTTTGACAACTTCTCCACACTGGGGTTAAGGGCTGACTCAGGGGGCTCTTCTGAGCCAGGCAGTTACACCGGGTTTCCAAAGGCTGAGAAAACGCGTTTACTTCGGGCTGAAAAACACGTTTTGAAAAGTGTGCTGTTGCTGCGCCATAAGTTACATGGGGATGACCAAAGATGCCAAAACGTGTTTATTTCTGCTGAAAAACACGTTTTGACAACTTCTGCACACAGGGGTTAAGGGCTGACTCAGGGGGTTCTTCTGAGCCAGGCAGTTACACCGGGATTCCAAAGGCTTAGAAAACGCGTTTACTTCGGGCTGAAAAACACGTTTTGAAAAGTGTGCTGTTGCTGCCTCAAAAGTTACATGGGGGTGACCAAAGTTGCCAAAACGTGTTTATTTCTGCTGAAAAACACGTTTTGACAACTTCTGCACACTGGGGTTAAGGGCTGACTCAGGGGGCTCTTCTGAGCCAGGCAGTTACACCGGGATTCCAAAGGCTGAGAAAACGCGTTTACTTCGGGCTGAAAAACATGTTTTGAAAAGTGTGCTGTTGCTGCACCATAAGATACATGGGGGTGACCAAAGTTGCCAAAACGTGTTTATTTCTGCTGAAAAACACGTTTTGACAACTTCTGCACACTGGGGTTAAGGGCTGACTCAGGGGGCTCTTCTGAGACAGGCAGTTACACCGGGATTCCAAAGATTGAGAAAACGCGTTTACTTCGGGCTAAAAAACACGTTTTGAAAAGTGTGCTGTTGCTTCCCCATAAGATACATGGGGGTGACCAAAGTTGCCAAAACGTGTTTATTTCTGCTGAAAAAAACGTTTTGACAACTTCTACACACTGGGGTTAAGGGCTGACTCAGGGTGCTCTTCTGAGCCAGGCAGTTACACCGGGATTCCAAAGGCTGAGAAAACGCGTTTACTTCGGGCTGAAAAACACGTTTTGAAAAGTGTGCTGTTGCTGCACCATAAGATACATGGGGGTGACCAAAGTTGCCAAAACGTGTTTATTTCTGCTGAAAAACACGTTTTGACAACTTCTGCACACTGGGGTTAAGGGCTGACTCAGGGGGCTCTTCTGAGCCAGGCAGTTACACTGGGATTCCAAAGGCTGAGAAAACGCGTTTATTTTGGGCTGAAAAACACGTTTTGAAAAGTGTGCTGTTGCTTCCCCATAAGTTAAATGGGGGTGACCAAAGTTGCCAAAACGTGTTTATTTCTGCTGAAAAACACGTTTTGACAACTTCTCCACTCTGGGGTTAAGGGCTGACTCAGGGGGCTCTTCTGAGCCAGGCAGTTACACCGGGTTTCCAAAGGCTGAGAAAACGTGTTTACTTCGAGCTGAAAAACACGTTTTGAAAAGTGTGCTGTTGCTTCCCCATAAGATACATGGGGGTGACCAAAGTTGCCAAAACGTGTTTATTTCTGCTGATAAACACGTTTTGACAACTTCTGCACACTGGGGTTAAGGGCTGACTCAGGGGGCTCTTCTGAGCCAGGCAGTTACACCGGGATTCCAAAGAATGAGAAAACGCGTTTACTTCGGGCTGAAAAACACGTTTTGAAAAGTGTGCTGTTGCTTCCCCATAAGATACATGGGGGTGACCAAAGTTGCCAAAACGTGTTTATTTCTGCTGAAAAACACGTTTTGACAACTTCTGCACACTGGGGTTAAGGGCTGACTCAGGGGGCTCTTCTGAGACAGGCAGTTACACCGGGATTCCAAAGATTGAGAAAACGCGTTTACTTCGGGCTAAAAAACACGTTTTGAAAAGTGTGCTGTTGCTTCCCCATAAGATACATGGGGGTGACCAAAGTTGCCAAAACGTGTTTATTTCTGCTGAAAAAAACGTTTTGACAACTTCTACACACTGGGGTTAAGGGCTGACTCAGGGTGCTCTTCTGAGCCAGGCAGTTACACCGGGATTCCAAAGGCTGAGAAAACGCGTTTACTTCGGGCTGAAAAACACGTTTTGAAAAGTGTGCTGTTGCTGCACCATAAGATACATGGGGGTGACCAAAGTTGCCAAAAAGTGTTTATTTCTGCTGAAAAACACGTTTTGACAACTTCTGCACACTGGGGTTAAGGGCTGACTCAGGGGGCTCTTCTGAGCCAGGCAGTTACACTGGGATTCCAAAGGCTGAGAAAACGCGTTTATTTTGGGCTGAAAAACACGTTTTGAAAAGTGTGCTGTTGCTTCCCCATAAGTTAAATGGGGGTGACCAAAGTTGCCAAAACGTGTTTATTTCTGCTGAAAAACACGTTTTGACAACTTCTCCACTCTGGGGTTAAGGGCTGACTCAGGGGGCTCTTCTGAGCCAGGCAGTTACACCGGGTTTCCAAAGGCTGAGAAAACGTGTTTACTTCGAGCTGAAAAACACGTTTTGAAAAGTGTGCTGTTGCTTCCCCATAAGATACATGGGGGTGACCAAAGTTGCCAAAACGTGTTTATTTCTGCTGAAAAACACGTTTTGACAACTTCTGCACACTGGGGTTAAGGGCTGACTCAGGGGGCTCTTCTGAGCCAGGCAGTTACACCGGGATTCCAAAGAATGAGAAAACGCGTTTACTTCGGGCTGAAAAACACGTTTTGAAAAGTGTGCTGTTGCTTCCCCATAAGATACATGGGGGTGACCAAAGTTGCCAAAACGTGTTTATTTCTGCTGAAAAACACGTTTTGACAACTTCTGCACACTGGGGTTAAGGGCTGACTCAGGGGGCTCTTCTGAGACAGGCAGTTACACCGGGATTCCAAAGACTGAGAAAACGCGTTTACTTTGGGCTGAAAAACACGTTTTGAAAAGTGTGCTTTTGCTGCCCCATAAGTTACATGGGGGTGACCAAAGTTGCCAAAACGTGTTTATTTCTGCTGAAAAACACGTTTTGACAACTTCTCCACACTGGGGTTAAGGGCTGTCTCAGGGGGCTCTTCTGAGACAGGCAGTTACACCGGGATTCCAAAGACTGAGAAAACGCGATTACTTTGGGCTGAAAAACACGTTTTGAAAAGTGTGCTTTTGCTGCCCCATAAGTTACATGGGGGTGACCAAAGTTGCCAAAACGTGATTATTTCCGCTGAAAAACACGTTTTGACAACTTCTGCACACTGGGGTTAAGGGCTGACTCAGGGGGCTCTTCTGAGCCAGGCAGTTACACTGGGATTCCAAAGGCTGAGAAAACGCGTTTATTTTGGGCTGAAAAACACGTTTTGAAAAGTGTGCTGTTGCTTCCCCATGAGTTAAATGGGGGTGACCAAAGTTGCCAAAACGTGTTTATTTCTGCTGAAAAACACGTTTTGACAACTTCTCCACACTGGGGTTAAGGGCTGACTCAGGGGGCTCTTCTGAGCCAGGCAGTTACACCGGGTTTCCAAAGGCTGAGAAAACGCGTTTACTTCGGGCTGAAAAACACGTTTTGAAAAGTGTGCTGTTGCTGCGCCATAAGTTACATGGGGATGACCAAAGATGCCAAAACGTGTTTATTTCTGCTGAAAAACACGTTTTGACAACTTCTGCACACAGGGGTTAAGGGCTGACTCAGGGGGTTCTTCTGAGCCAGGCAGTTACACCGGGATTCCAAAGGCTTAGAAAACGCGTTTACTTCGGGCTGAAAAACACGTTTTGAAAAGTGTGCTGTTGCTGCCTCAAAAGTTACATGGGGGTGACCAAAGTTGCCAAAACGTGTTTATTTCTGCTGAAAAACACGTTTTGACAACTTCTGCACACTGGGGTTAAGGGCTGACTCAGGGGGCTCTTCTGAGCCAGGCAGTTACACCGGGATTCCAAAGGCTGAGAAAACGCGTTTACTTCGGGCTGAAAAACACGTTTTGAAAAGTGTGCTGTTGCTGCACCATAAGATACATGGGGGTGACCAAAGTTGCCAAAACGTGTTTATTTCTGCTGAAAAACACGTTTTGACAACTTCTCCACACTGGGGTTAAGGGCTGACTCAGGGGGCTCTTCTGAGCCAGGCAGTTACACTGGGATTCCAAAGGCTGAGAAAACGCGTTTATTTTGGGCTGAAAAACACGTTATGAAAAGTGTGCTGTTGCTTCCCCATAAGTTAAATGGGGGTGACCAAAGTTGCCAAAACGTGTTTATTTCTGCTGAAAAACACGTTTTGACAACTTCTCCACACTGGGGTTAAGGGCTGACTCAGGGGGCTCTTCTGAGCCAGGCAGTTACACCGGGTTTCCAAAGGCTGAGAAAACGTGTTTACTTCGAGCTGAAAAACACGTTTTGAAAAGTGTGCTGTTGCTTCCCCATAAGATACATGGGGGTGACCAAAGTTGCCAAAACGTGTTTATTTCTGCTGATAAACACGTTTTGACAACTTCTGCACACTGGGGTTAAGGGCTGACTCAGGGGGCTCTTCTGAGCCAGGCAGTTACACCGGGATTCCAAAGAATGAGAAAACGCGTTTACTTCGGGCTGAAAAACACGTTTTGAAAAGTGTGCTGTTGCTTCCCCATAAGATACATGGGGGTGACCAAAGTTGCCAAAACGTGTTTATTTCTGCTGAAAAACACGTTTTGACAACTTCTGCACACTGGGGTTAAGGGCTGACTCAGGGGGCTCTTCTGAGACAGGCAGTTACACCGGGATTCCAAAGATTGAGAAAACGCGTTTACTTCGGGCTAAAAAACACGTTTTGAAAAGTGTGCTGTTGCTTCCCCATAAGATACATGGGGGTGACCAAAGTTGCCAAAACGTGTTTATTTCTGCTGAAAAAAACGTTTTGACAACTTCTACACACTGGGGTTAAGGGCTGACTCAGGGTGCTCTTCTGAGCCAGGCAGTTACACCGGGATTCCAAAGGCTGAGAAAACGCGTTTACTTCGGGCTGAAAAACACGTTTTGAAAAGTGTGCTGTTGCTGCACCATAAGATACATGGGGGTGACCAAAGTTGCCAAAACGTGTTTATTTCTGCTGAAAAACACGTTTTGACAACTTCTGCACACTGGGGTTAAGGGCTGACTCAGGGGGCTCTTCTGAGCCAGGCAGTTACACTGGGATTCCAAAGGCTGAGAAAACGCGTTTATTTTGGGCTGAAAAACACGTTTTGAAAAGTGTGCTGTTGCTTCCCCATAAGTTAAATGGGGGTGACCAAAGTTGCCAAAACGTGTTTATTTCTGCTGAAAAACACGTTTTGACAACTTCTCCACACTGGGGTTAAGGGCTGACTCAGGGGGCTCTTCTGAGCCAGGCAGTTACACCGGGTTTCCAAAGGCTGAGAAAACGTGTTTACTTCGAGCTTAAAAACACGTTTTGAAAAGTGTGCTGTTGCTTCCCCATAAGATACATGGGGGTGACCAAAGTTGCCAAAACGTGTTTATTTCTGCTGAAAAACACGTTTTGACAACTTCTGCACACTGGGGTTAAGGGCTGACTCAGGGGGCTCTTCTGAGACAGGCAGTTACACCGGGATTCCAAAGACTGAGAAAACGCGTTTACTTTGGGCTGAAAAACACGTTTTGAAAAGTGTGCTTTTGCTGCCCCATAAGTTACATGGGGGTGACCAAAGTTGCCAAAACGTGTTTATTTCTGCTGAAAAACACGTTTTGACAACTTCTCCACACTGGGGTTAAGGGCTGACTCAGGGGGCTCTT
Source organism: Atractosteus spatula (assembly GCF_055471065.1). Lineage (NCBI taxonomy): Eukaryota > Metazoa > Chordata > Actinopteri > Semionotiformes > Lepisosteidae > Atractosteus > Atractosteus spatula. The sequence continues at coordinate 16,204,261 of NC_142716.1, read as the reverse complement.
CTGAGACAGGCAGTTACACCGGGATTCCAAAGACTGAGAAAACGCGATTACTTTGGGCTGAAAAACACGTTTTGAAAAGTGTGCTTTTGCTGCCCCATAAGTTACATGGGGGTGACCAAAGTTGCCAAAACGTGATTATTTCCGCTGAAAAACACGTTTTGACAACTTCTGCACACTGGGGTTAAGGGCTGACTCAGGGGGCTCTTCTGAACCAGGCAATTATACCGGGTTTCCAAAGGCTGAGAAAACGTGTTTACTTCGAGCTGAAAAACACGTTTTGAAAAGTGTGCTGTTGCTTCCCCATAAGATACATGGGGGTGACCAAAGTTGCCAAAACGTGTTTATTTCTGCTGAAAAACACGTTTTGACAACTTCTGCACACTGGGGTTAAGGGCTGACTCAGGGGGCTCTTCTGAGCCAGGCAGTTACACTGGGATTCCAAAGGCTGAGAAAACGCGTTTATTTTGGGCTGAAAAACACGTTTTGAAAAGTGTGCTGTTGCTTCCCCATGAGTTAAATGGGGGTGACCAAAGTTGCCAAAACGTGTTTATTTCTGCTGAAAAACACGTTTTGACAACTTCTCCACACTGGGGTTAAGGGCTGACTCAGGGGGCTCTTCTGAGCCAGGCAGTTACACCGGGTTTCCAAAGGCTGAGAAAACGCGTTTACTTCGGGCTGAAAAACACGTTTTGAAAAGTGTGCTGTTGCTGCCCCATAAGTTACATGGGGATGACCAAAGATGCCAAAACGTGTTTATTTCTGCTGAAAAACACGTTTTGACAACTTCTGCACACAGGGGTTAAGGGCTGACTCAGGGGGTTCTTCTGAGCCAGGCAGTTACACCGGGATTCCAAAGGCTTAGAAAACGCGTTTACTTCGGGCTGAAAAACACGTTTTGAAAAGTGTGCTGTTGCTGCCTCAAAAGTTACATGGGGGTGACCAAAGTTGCCAAAACGTGTTTATTTCTGCTGAAAAACACGTTTTGACAACTTCTGCACACAGTGGTTAAGGGCTGACTCAGGGGGCTCTTCTGAGCCAGGCAATTACACTGGGATTCCAAAGGCTGAGAAAACACGTTTATTTTGTGCTGAAAAACACGTTTTGAAAAGTGTGCTGTAGCTGCCCCATAAGTTACATGGGGGTGACCAAAGTTGCCAAAACGTGTTTATTTCTGCTGAAAAACAGGTTTTGACAACTTCTCCACACTGGGGTTAAGGGCTGACTCAGGGGGCTCTTCTGAGACAGGCAGTTACACCGGGATTCCAAAGACTGAGAAAACGCGATTACTTTGGGCTGAAAAACACGTTTTGAAAAGTGTGCTTTTGCTGCCCCATAAGTTACATGGGGGTGACCAAAGTTGCCAAAACGTGTTTATTTCTGCTGAAAAACACGTTTTGACAACTTCTGCACACTGGGGTTAAGGGCTGACTCAGGGGGCTCTTCTGAGCCAGGCAGTTACACTGGGATTCCAAAGAATGAGAAAACGCGTTTACTTCGGGCTGAAAAACACGTTTTGAAAAGTGTGCTGTTGCTTCCCCATAAGATACATGGGGGTGACCAAAGTTGCCAAAACGTGATTATTTCCGCTGAAAAACACGTTTTGACAACTTCTGCACACTGGGGTTAAGGGCTGACTCAGGGGGCTCTTCTGAGCCAGGCAATTACACCGGGATTCCAAAGAATGAGAAAACGCGTTTACTTCGGGCTGAAAAACACGTTTTGAAAAGTGTGCTGCTGCTTCCCCATAAGATACATGGGGGTGACCAAAGTTGCCAAAACGTGTTTATTTCTGCTGAAAAACACGTTTTGACAACTTCTGCACACTGGGGTTAAGGGCTGACTCAGGGGGCTCTTCTGAGCCAGGCAATTATACCGGGATTCCAAAGGCTGAGAAAACGCGTTTACTTCGGGCTGAAAAACACGTTTTGAAAAGTGTGCTGTAGCTGCCCCATAAGTTACATGGGGGTGACCAAAGTTGCCAAAACGTGTTTATTTCTGCTGAAAAACACGTTTTCACAACTTCTGCACACTGGGGTTAAGGGCTGACTCAGGGGGCTCTTCTGAGCCAGGCAGTTACATCGGGATTCCAATGGCTGAGAAAACGCGTTTACTTCGGGCTGAAAAACACGTTTTGAAAAGTGTGCTGTTGCTGCCCCATAAGTTACATGGGGGTGACCAAAGTTGCCAAAACGTGTTTATTTCTGCTGAAAAACACGTTTTGACAACTTCTGCACACTGGGGTTAAGGGCTGACTCAGGGGGCTCTTCTGAGCCAGGCAGTTACACCGGGATTCCAAAGGCTGAGAAAACGCGTTTACTTCGGGCTGAAAAACACGTTTTGAAAAGTGTGCTGTTTCTGCCCCATAAGTTACATGGGGGTGACCAAAGTTGCCAAAACGTGTTTATTTCTGCTGAAAAACACGTTTTGACAGCTTCTGCACACTGGGGTTAAGGGCTGACTCAGGGGGCTCTTTTGAGTCAGGCAATTACACTGGGATTCCAAAGGCTGAGAAAACGCGTTTATTTTGTGCTGAATAACACGTTTTGAAAAGTGTGCTGTTGCTTCCCCATAAGTTAAATGGGGAAGTCCAAAGTTGCCAAAACGTGTTTATTTCTGCTGAAAAACACGTTTTGACAACTTCTGCACATTGGGGTTAAGGGCTGACTCAGGGGGCTCTTCTGAGACAGGCAGTTACACCGGGATTCCAAAGACTGAGAAAACGCGTTTACTTTGGGCTGAAAAACACGTTTTGAAAAGTGTGCTTTTGCTGCCCCATACGTTACATGGGGGTGACCAAAGTTGCCAAAACATGATTATTTCCGCTGAAAAACACGTTTTGACAACTTCTGCACACTGGGGTTAAGGGCTGACTCAGGGGGCTCTTCTGAGCCAGGCAATTATACCGGGATTCCAAAGGCTGAGAAAACGCGTTTGCTTCGGGCTGAAAAACACGTTTTGAAAAGTGTGCTGTAGCTGCCCCATAAGTTACATGGGGGTGACCAAAGTTGCCAAAACGTGTTTATTTCTGCTGAAAAACACGTTTTGACAACTTCTGCACACTGGGGTTAAGGGCTGACTCAGGGGGCTCTTCTGAGCCAGGCAGTTACACTGGGATTCCAAAGGCTGAGAAAACGCGTTTATTTTGGGCTGAAAAACACGTTTTGAAAAGTGTGCTGTTGCTTCCCCATGAGTTAAATGGGGGTGACCAAAGTTGCCAAAACGTGTTTATTTCTGCTGAAAAACACGTTTTGACAACTTCTCCACACTGGGGTTAAGGCCTGACTCAGGGGGCTCTTCTGAGCCAGGAAGTTACACAGGGTTTCCAAAGGCTGAGAAAAGGTGTTTACTTCGGGCTGAAAAACACGTTTTGAAAAGTGTGCTGTTGCTTCCCCATAAGATACATGGGGGTGACCAAAGTTGCCAAAACGTGTTTATTTCTGCTGAAAAACACGTTTTGACAACTTCTGCACACTGGGGTTAAGGGCTGACTCAGGGGGCTCTTCTGAGCCAGGCAGTTACACCGGATTTCCAAAGGCTGAGAAAACGCGTTTATTTTGTGCTGAAAAACACGTTTTGAAAAGTGTGCTGTTGCTTCCCCATAAGTTAAATGGGGGTGTCCAAAGTTGCCAAAACGTGTTTATTTCTGCTGAAAAACACGTTTTGACAACTTCTCCACACTGGGGTTAAGGGCTGACTCAGGGGGCTCTTCTGAGACAGGCAGTTACACCGGGATTCCAAAGGCTGAGAAAACGCGTTTACTTCGGGCTGAAAAACACGTTTTGAAAAGTGTGCGGTTGCTGCCACATAAGTTACATGGGGGTGACCAAAGTTGCCAAAACGTGATTATTTCCGCTGAAAAACACGTTTTGACAACTTCTGCACACTGGGGTTAAGGGCTGACTCAGGGGGCTCTTCTGAGCCAGGCAATTATACCGGGATTCCAAAGGCTGAGAAAACGCGTTTACTTCGGGCTGAAAAACACGTTTTGAAAAGTGTGCTGTAGCTGCCCCATAAGTTACATGGGGGTGACCAAAGTTGCCAAAACGTGTTTATTTCTGCTGAAAAACACGTTTTCACAACTTCTGCACACTGGGGTTAAGGGCTGACTCAGGGGGCTCTTCTGAGCCAGGCAGTTACATCGGGATTCCAATAGGTGAGAAAACGCGTTTACTTCGGGCTGAAAAACACGTTTTGAAAAGTGTGCTGTTGCTGCCCCATAAGTTACATGGGGGTGACCAAAGTTGCCAAAACGTGTTTATTTCTGCTGAAAAACACGTTTTGACAACTTCTGCACACTGGGGTTAAGGGCTGACTCAGGGGGCTCTTCTGAGCCAGGCAGTTACACCGGGATTCCAAAGGCTGAGAAAACGCGTTTACTTCGGGCTGAAAAACACGTTTTGAAAAGTGTGCTGTTGCTGCCCCATAAGTTACATGGGGGTGACCAAAGTTGCCAAAACGTGTTTATTTCTGCTGAAAAACACGTTTTGACAGCTTCTGCACACTGGGGTTAAGGGCTGACTCAGGGGGCTCTTTTGAGCCAGGCAATTACACTGGGATTCCAAAGGCTGAGAAAACGCGTTTATTTTGTGCTGAAAAACACGTTTTGAAAAGTGTGCTGTTGCTTCCCCATGAGTTAAATGGGGGTGACCAAAGTTGCCAAAACGTGTTTATTTCTGCTGAAAAACACGTTTTGACAACTTCTCCACACTGGGGTTAAGGCCTGACTCAGGGGGCTCTTCTGAGCCAGGAAGTTACACAGGGTTTCCAAAGGCTGAGAAAAGGTGTTTACTTCGGGCTGAAAAACACGTTTTGAAAAGTGTGCTGTTGCTTCCCCATAAGATACATGGGGGTGACCAAAGTTGCCAAAACGTGTTTATTTCTGCTGAAAAACACGTTTTGACAACTTCTCCACACTGGGGTTAAGGGCTGACTCAGGGGGCTCTTCTGAGCCAGGCAGTTACACCGGATTTCCAAAGGCTGAGAAAACGCGTTTATTTTGTGCTGAAAAACACGTTTTGAAAAGTGTGCTGTTGCTTCCCCATAAGTTAAATGGGGGTGTCCAAAGTTGCCAAAACGTGTTTATTTCTGCTGAAAAACACGTTTTGACAACTTCTCCACACTGGGGTTAAGGGCTGACTCAGGGGGCTCTTCTGAGACAGGCAGTTACACCGGGATTCCAAAGGCTGAGAAAACGCGTTTACTTCGGGCTGAAAAACACGTTTTGAAAAGTGTGCGGTTGCTGCCACATAAGTTACATGGGGGTGACCAAAGTTGCCAAAACGTGATTATTTCCGCTGAAAAACACGTTTTGACAACTTCTGCACACTGGGGTTAAGGGCTGACTCAGGGGGCTCTTCTGAGCCAGGCAATTATACCGGGATTCCAAAGGCTGAGAAAACGCGTTTACTTCGGGCTGAAAAACAGGTTTGAAAAGTGTGCTGTAGCTGCCCCATAAGTTACATGGGGGTGACCAAAGTTGCCAAAACGTGTTTATTTCTGCTGAAAAACACGTTTTCACAACTTCTGCACACTGGGGTTAAGGGCTGACTCAGGGGGCTCTTCTGAGCCAGGCAGTTACATCGGGATTCCAATAGGTGAGAAAACGCGTTTACTTCGGGCTGAAAAACACGTTTTGAAAAGTGTGCTGTTGCTGCCCCATAAGTTACATGGGGGTGACCAAAGTTGCCAAAACGTGTTTATTTCTGCTGAAAAACACGTTTTGACAACTTCTGCACACTGGGGTTAAGGGCTGACTCAGGGGGCTCTTCTGAGCCAGGCAGTTACACCGGGATTCCAAAGGCTGAGAAAACGCGTTTACTTCGGGCTGAAAAACACGTTTTGAAAAGTGTGCTGTTGCTGCCCCATAAGTTACATGGGGGTGACCAAAGTTGCCAAAACGTGTTTATTTCTGCTGAAAAACACGTTTTGACAGCTTCTGCACACTGGGGTTAAGGGCTGACTCAGGGGGCTCTTTTGAGCCAGGCAATTACACTGGGATTCCAAAGGCTGAGAAAACGCGTTTATTTTGTGCTGAAAAACACGTTTTGAAAAGTGTGCTGTTGCTTCCCCATAAGTTAAATGGGGAAGTCCAAAGTTGCCAAAACGTGTTTATTTCTGCTGAAAAACACGTTTTGACAACTTCTCCACACTGGGGTTAAGGGCTGACTCAGGGGGCTCTTCTGAGCCAGGCAGTTACACTGGGATTCCAAAGGCTGAGAAAACGCGTTTATTTTGGGCTGAAAAACACGTTTTGAAAAGTGTGCTGTTGCTTCCCCATGAGTTAAATGGGGGTGACCAAAGTTGCCAAAACGTGTTTATTTCTGCTGAAAAACACGTTTTGACAACTTCTCCACACTGGGGTTAAGGGCTGACTCAGGGGGCTCTTCTGAGCCAGGCAGTTACACCGGGTTTCCAAAGGCTGAGAAAACGCGTTTACTTCGGGCTGAAAAACACGTTTTGAAAAGTGTGCTGTTGCTGCCCCATAAGTTACATGGGGATGACCAAAGATGCCAAAACGTGTTTATTTCTGCTGAAAAACACGTTTTGACAACTTCTGCACACAGGGGTTAAGGGCTGACTCAGGGGGTTCTTCTGAGCCAGGCAGTTACACCGGGATTCCAAAGGCTTAGAAAACGCGTTTACTTCGGGCTGAAAAACACGTTTTGAAAAGTGTGCTGTTGCTGCCTCAAAAGTTACATGGGGGTGACCAAAGTTGCCAAAACGTGTTTATTTCTGCTGAAAAACACGTTTTGACAACTTCTGCACACAGTGGTTAAGGGCTGACTCAGGGGGCTCTTCTGAGCCAGGCAATTACACTGGGATTCCAAAGGCTGAGAAAACACGTTTATTTTGTGCTGAAAAACACGTTTTGAAAAGTGTGCTGTAGCTGCCCCATAAGTTACATGGGGGTGACCAAAGTTGCCAAAACGTGTTTATTTCTGCTGAAAAACAGGTTTTGACAACTTCTCCACACTGGGTTTAAGGGCTGACTCAGGGGGCTCTTCTGAGACAGGCAGTTACACCGGGATTCCAAAGACTGAGAAAACGCGATTACTTTGGGCTGAAAAACACGTTTTGAAAAGTGTGCTTTTGCTGCCCCATAAGTTACATGGGGGTGACCAAAGTTGCCAAAACGTGTTTATTTCTGCTGAAAAACACGTTTTGACAACTTCTGCACACTGGGGTTAAGGGCTGACTCAGGGGGCTCTTCTGAGCCAGGCAGTTACACTGGGATTCCAAAGAATGAGAAAACGCGTTTACTTCGGGCTGAAAAACACGTTTTGAAAAGTGTGCTGTTGCTTCCCCATAAGATACATGGGGGTGACCAAAGTTGCCAAAACGTGATTATTTCCGCTGAAAAACACGTTTTGACAACTTCTGCACACTGGGGTTAAGGGCTGACTCAGGGGGCTCTTCTGAGCCAGGCAATTACACCGGGATTCCAAAGAATGAGAAAACGCGTTTACTTCGGGCTGAAAAACACGTTTTGAAAAGTGTGCTGCTGCTTCCCCATAAGATACATGGGGGTGACCAAAGTTGCCAAAACGTGTTTATTTCTGCTGAAAAACACGTTTTGACAACTTCTGCACACTGGGGTTAAGGGCTGACTCAGGGGGCTCTTCTGAGCCAGGCAATTATACCGGGATTCCAAAGGCTGAGAAAACGCGTTTACTTCGGGCTGAAAAACACGTTTTGAAAAGTGTGCTGTAGCTGCCCCATAAGTTACATGGGGGTGACCAAAGTTGCCAAAACGTGTTTATTTCTGCTGAAAAACACGTTTTCACAACTTCTGCACACTGGGGTTAAGGGCTGACTCAGGGGGCTCTTCTGAGCCAGGCAGTTACATCGGGATTCCAATGGCTGAGAAAACGCGTTTACTTCGGGCTGAAAAACACGTTTTGAAAAGTGTGCTGTTGCTGCCCCATAAGTTACATGGGGGTGACCAAAGTTGCCAAAACGTGTTTATTTCTGCTGAAAAACACGTTTTGACAACTTCTGCACACTGGGGTTAAGGGCTGACTCAGGGGGCTCTTCTGAGCCAGGCAGTTACACCGGGATTCCAAAGGCTGAGAAAACGCGTTTACTTCGGGCTGAAAAACACGTTTTGAAAAGTGTGCTGTTGCTGCCCCATAAGTTACATGGGGGTGACCAAAGTTGCCAAAACGTGTTTATTTCTGCTGAAAAACACGTTTTGACAGCTTCTGCACACTGGGGTTAAGGGCTGACTCAGGGGGCTCTTTTGAGTCAGGCAATTACACTGGGATTCCAAAGGCTGAGAAAACGCGTTTATTTTGTGCTGAATAACACGTTTTGAAAAGTGTGCTGTTGCTTCCCCATAAGTTAAATGGGGAAGTCCAAAGTTGCCAAAACGTGTTTATTTCTGCTGAAAAACACGTTTTGACAACTTCTGCACATTGGGGTTAAGGGCTGACTCAGGGGGCTCTTCTGAGACAGGCAGTTACACCGGGATTCCAAAGACTGAGAAAACGCGTTTACTTTGGGCTGAAAAACACGTTTTGAAAAGTGTGCTTTTGCTGCCCCATACGTTACATGGGGGTGACCAAAGTTGCCAAAACATGATTATTTCCGCTGAAAAACACGTTTTGACAACTTCTGCACACTGGGGTTAAGGGCTGACTCAGGGGGCTCTTCTGAGCCAGGCAATTATACCGGGATTCCAAAGGCTGAGAAAACGCGTTTGCTTCGGGCTGAAAAACACGTTTTGAAAAGTGTGCTGTAGCTGCCCCATAAGTTACATGGGGGTGACCAAAGTTGCCAAAACGTGTTTATTTCTGCTGAAAAACACGTTTTGACAACTTCTGCACACTGGGGTTAAGGGCTGACTCAGGGGGCTCTTCTGAGCCAGGCAGTTACACTGGGATTCCAAAGGCTGAGAAAACGCGTTTATTTTGGGCTGAAAAACACGTTTTGAAAAGTGTGCTGTTGCTTCCCCATGAGTTAAATGGGGGTGACCAAAGTTGCCAAAACGTGTTTATTTCTGCTGAAAAACACGTTTTGACAACTTCTCCACACTGGGGTTAAGGCCTGACTCAGGGGGCTCTTCTGAGCCAGGAAGTTACACAGGGTTTCCAAAGGCTGAGAAAAGGTGTTTACTTCGGGCTGAAAAACACGTTTTGAAAAGTGTGCTGTTGCTTCCCCATAAGATACATGGGGGTGACCAAAGTTGCCAAAACGTGTTTATTTCTGCTGAAAAACACGTTTTGACAACTTCTGCACACTGGGGTTAAGGGCTGACTCAGGTGGCTCTTCTGAGCCAGGCAGTTACACCGGATTTCCAAAGGCTGAGAAAACGCGTTTATTTTGTGCTGAAAAACACGTTTTGAAAAGTGTGCTGTTGCTTCCCCATAAGTTAAATGGGGGTGTCCAAAGTTGCCAAAACGTGTTTATTTCTGCTGAAAAACACGTTTTGACAACTTCTCCACACTGGGGTTAAGGGCTGACTCAGGGGGCTCTTCTGAGACAGGCAGTTACACCGGGATTCCAAAGGCTGAGAAAACGCGTTTACTTCGGGCTGAAAAACACGTTTTGAAAAGTGTGCGGTTGCTGCCACATAAGTTACATGGGGGTGACCAAAGTTGCCAAAACGTGATTATTTCCGCTGAAAAACACGTTTTGACAACTTCTGCACACTGGGGTTAAGGGCTGACTCAGGGGGCTCTTCTGAGCCAGGCAATTATACCGGGATTCCAAAGGCTGAGAAAACGCGTTTACTTCGGGCTGAAAAACACGTTTTGAAAAGTGTGCTGTAGCTGCCCCATAAGTTACATGGGGGTGACCAAAGTTGCCAAAACGTGTTTATTTCTGCTGAAAAACACGTTTTCACAACTTCTGCACACTGGGGTTAAGGGCTGACTCAGGGGGCTCTTCTGAGCCAGGCAGTTACATCGGGATTCCAATAGGTCAGAAAACGCGTTTACTTCGGGCTGAAAAACACGTTTTGAAAAGTGTGCTGTTGCTGCCCCATAAGTTACATGGGGGTGACCAAAGTTGCCAAAACGTGTTTATTTCTGCTGAAAAACACGTTTTGACAACTTCTGCACACTGGGGTTAAGGGCTGACTCAGGGGGCTCTTCTGAGCCAGGCAGTTACACCGGGATTCCAAAGGCTGAGAAAACGCGTTTACTTCGGGCTGAAAAACACGTTTTGAAAAGTGTGCTGTTGCTGCCCCATAAGTTACATGGGGGTGACCAAAGTTGCCAAAACGTGTTTATTTCTGCTGAAAAACACGTTTTGACAGCTTCTGCACACTGGGGTTAAGGGCTGACTCAGGGGGCTCTTTTGAGCCAGGCAATTACACTGGGATTCCAAAGGCTGAGAAAACGCGTTTATTTTGTGCTGAAAAACACGTTTTGAAAAGTGTGCTGTTGCTTCCCCATGAGTTAAATGGGGGTGACCAAAGTTGCCAAAACGTGTTTATTTCTGCTGAAAAACACGTTTTGACAACTTCTCCACACTGGGGTTAAGGCCTGACTCAGGGGGCTCTTCTGAGCCAGGAAGTTACACAGGGTTTCCAAAGGCTGAGAAAAGGTGTTTACTTCGGGCTGAAAAACACGTTTTGAAAAGTGTGCTGTTGCTTCCCCATAAGATACATGGGGGTGACCAAAGTTGCCAAAACGTGTTTATTTCTGCTGAAAAACACGTTTTGACAACTTCTGCACACTGGGGTTAAGGGCTGACTCAGGGGGCTCTTCTGAGCCAGGCAGTTACACCGGATTTCCAAAGGCTGAGAAAACGCGTTTATTTTGTGCTGAAAAACACGTTTTGAAAAGTGTGCTGTTGCTTCCCCATAAGTTAAATGGGGGTGTCCAAAGTTGCCAAAACGTGTTTATTTCTGCTGAAAAACACGTTTTGACAACTTCTCCACACTGGGGTTAAGGGCTGACTCAGGGGGCTCTTCTGAGACAGGCAGTTACACCGGGATTCCAAAGGCTGAGAAAACGCGTTTACTTCGGGCTGAAAAACACGTTTTGAAAAGTGTGCGGTTGCTGCCACATAAGTTACATGGGGGTGACCAAAGTTGCCAAAACGTGATTATTTCCGCTGAAAAACACGTTTTGACAACTTCTGCACACTGGGGTTAAGGGCTGACTCAGGGGGCTCTTCTGAGCCAGGCAATTATACCGGGATTCCAAAGGCTGAGAAAACGCGTTTACTTCGGGCTGAAAAACACGTTTTGAAAAGTGTGCTGTAGCTGCCCCATAAGTTACATGGGGGTGACCAAAGTTGCCAAAACGTGTTTATTTCTGCTGAAAAACACGTTTTCACAACTTCTGCACACTGGGGTTAAGGGCTGACTCAGGGGGCTCTTCTGAGCCAGGCAGTTACATCGGGATTCCAATGGCTGAGAAAACGCGTTTACTTCGGGCTGAAAAACACGTTTTGAAAAGTGTGCTGTTGCTGCCCCATAAGTTACATGGGGGTGACCAAAGTTGCCAAAACGTGTTTATTTCTGCTGAAAAACACGTTTTGACAACTTCTGCACACTGGGGTTAAGGGCTGACTCAGGGGGCTCTTCTGAGCCAGGCAGTTACACCGGGATTCCAAAGGCTGAGAAAACGCGTTTACTTCGGGCTGAAAAACACGTTTTGAAAAGTGTGCTGTTGCTGCCCCATAAGTTACATGGGGGTGACCAAAGTTGCCAAAACGTGTTTATTTCTGCTGAAAAACACGTTTTGACAGCTTCTGCACACTGGGGTTAAGGGCTGACTCAGGGGGCTCTTTTGAGTCAGGCAATTACACTGGGATTCCAAAGGCTGAGAAAACGCGTTTATTTTGTGCTGAATAACACGTTTTGAAAAGTGTGCTGTTGCTTCCCCATAAGTTAAATGGGGAAGTCCAAAGTTGCCAAAACGTGTTTATTTCTGCTGAAAAACACGTTTTGACAACTTCTGCACATTGGGGTTAAGGGCTGACTCAGGGGGCTCTTCTGAGACAGGCAGTTACACCGGGATTCCAAAGACTGAGAAAACGCGTTTACTTTGGGCTGAAAAACACGTTTTGAAAAGTGTGCTTTTGCTGCCCCATACGTTACATGGGGGTGACCAAAGTTGCCAAAACATGATTATTTCCGCTGAAAAACACGTTTTGACAACTTCTGCACACTGGGGTTAAGGGCTGACTCAGGGGGCTCTTCTGAGCCAGGCAATTATACCGGGATTCCAAAGGCTGAGAAAACGCGTTTGCTTCGGGCTGAAAAACACGTTTTGAAAAGTGTGCTGTAGCTGCCCCATAAGTTACATGGGGGTGACCAAAGTTGCCAAAACGTGTTTATTTCTGCTGAAAAACACGTTTTGACAACTTCTGCACACTGGGGTTAAGGGCTGACTCAGGGGGCTCTTCTGAGCCAGGCAGTTACACTGGGATTCCAAAGGCTGAGAAAACGCGTTTATTTTGGGCTGAAAAACACGTTTTGAAAAGTGTGCTGTTGCTTCCCCATGAGTTAAATGGGGGTGACCAAAGTTGCCAAAACGTGTTTATTTCTGCTGAAAAACACGTTTTGACAACTTCTCCACACTGGGGTTAAGGCCTGACTCAGGGGGCTCTTCTGAGCCAGGAAGTTACACAGGGTTTCCAAAGGCTGAGAAAAGGTGTTTACTTCGGGCTGAAAAACACGTTTTGAAAAGTGTGCTGTTGCTTCCCCATAAGATACATGGGGGTGACCAAAGTTGCCAAAACGTGTTTATTTCTGCTGAAAAACACGTTTTGACAACTTCTGCACACTGGGGTTAAGGGCTGACTCAGGGGGCTCTTCTGAGCCAGGCAGTTACACCGGATTTCCAAAGGCTGAGAAAACGCGTTTATTTTGTGCTGAAAAACACGTTTTGAAAAGTGTGCTGTTGCTTCCCCATAAGTTAAATGGGGGTGTCCAAAGTTGCCAAAACGTGTTTATTTCTGCTGAAAAACACGTTTTGACAACTTCTCCACACTGGGGTTAAGGGCTGACTCAGGGGGCTCTTCTGAGACAGGCAGTTACACCGGGATTCCAAAGGCTGAGAAAACGCGTTTACTTCGGGCTGAAAAACACGTTTTGAAAAGTGTGCGGTTGCTGCCACATAAGTTACATGGGGGTGACCAAAGTTGCCAAAACGTGATTATTTCCGCTGAAAAACACGTTTTGACAACTTCTGCACACTGGGGTTAAGGGCTGACTCAGGGGGCTCTTCTGAGCCAGGCAATTATACCGGGATTCCAAAGGCTGAGAAAACGCGTTTACTTCGGGCTGAAAAACACGTTTTGAAAAGTGTGCTGTAGCTGCCCCATAAGTTACATGGGGGTGACCAAAGTTGCTAAAACGTGTTTATTTCTGCTGAAAAACACGTTTTCACAACTTCTGCACACTGGGGTTAAGGGCTGACTCAGGGGGCTCTTCTGAGCCAGGCAGTTACATCGGGATTCCAATAGGTGAGAAAACGCGTTTACTTCGGGCTGAAAAACACGTTTTGAAAAGTGTGCTGTTGCTGCCCCATAAGTTACATGGGGGTGACCAAAGTTGCCAAAACGTGTTTATTTCTGCTGAAAAACACGTTTTGACAACTTCTGCACACTGGGGTTAAGGGCTGACTCAGGGGGCTCTTCTGAGCCAGGCAGTTACACCGGGATTCCAAAGGCTGAGAAAACGCGTTTACTTCGGGCTGAAAAACACGTTTTGAAAAGTGTGCTGTTGCTGCCCCATAAGTTACATGGGGGTGACCAAAGTTGCCAAAACGTGTTTATTTCTGCTGAAAAACACGTTTTGACAGCTTCTGCACACTGGGGTTAAGGGCTGACTCAGGGGGCTCTTTTGAGCCAGGCAATTACACTGGGATTCCAAAGGCTGAGAAAACGCGTTTATTTTGTGCTGAAAAACACGTTTTGAAAAGTGTGCTGTTGCTTCCCCATGAGTTAAATGGGGGTGACCAAAGTTGCCAAAACGTGTTTATTTCTGCTGAAAAACACGTTTTGACAACTTCTCCACACTGGGGTTAAGGCCTGACTCAGGGGGCTCTTCTGAGCCAGGAAGTTACACAGGGTTTCCAAAGGCTGAGAAAAGGTGTTTACTTCGGGCTGAAAAACACGTTTTGAAAAGTGTGCTGTTGCTTCCCCATAAGATACATGGGGGTGACCAAAGTTGCCAAAACGTGTTTATTTCTGCTGAAAAACACGTTTTGACAACTTCTGCACACTGGGGTTAAGGGCTGACTCAGGGGGCTCTTCTGAGCCAGGCAGTTACACCGGATTTCCAAAGGCTGAGAAAACGCGTTTATTTTGTGCTGAAAAACACGTTTTGAAAAGTGTGCTGTTGCTTCCCCATAAGTTAAATGGGGGTGTCCAAAGTTGCCAAAACGTGTTTATTTCTGCTGAAAAACACGTTTTGACAACTTCTCCACACTGGGGTTAAGGGCTGACTCAGGGGGCTCTTCTGAGACAGGCAGTTACACCGGGATTCCAAAGGCTGAGAAAACGCGTTTACTTCGGGCTGAAAAACACGTTTTGAAAAGTGTGCGGTTGCTGCCACATAAGTTACATGGGGGTGACCAAAGTTGCCAAAACGTGATTATTTCCGCTGAAAAACACGTTTTGACAACTTCTGCACACTGGGGTTAAGGGCTGACTCAGGGGGCTCTTCTGAGCCAGGCAATTATACCGGGATTCCAAAGGCTGAGAAAACGCGTTTACTTCGGGCTGAAAAACACGTTTTGAAAAGTGTGCTGTAGCTGCCCCATAAGTTACATGGGGGTGACCAAAGTTGCCAAAACGTGTTTATTTCTGCTGAAAAACACGTTTTCACAACTTCTGCACACTGGGGTTAAGGGCTGACTCAGGGGGCTCTTCTGAGCCAGGCAGTTACATCGGGATTCCAATAGGTGAGAAAACGCGTTTACTTCGGGCTGAAAAACACGTTTTGAAAAGTGTGCTGTTGCTGCCCCATAAGTTACATGGGGGTGACCAAAGTTGCCAAAACGTGTTTATTTCTGCTGAAAAACACGTTTTGACAACTTCTGCACACTGGGGTTAAGGGCTGACTCAGGGGGCTCTTCTGAGCCAGGCAGTTACACCGGGATTCCAAAGGCTGAGAAAACGCGTTTACTTCGGGCTGAAAAACACGTTTTGAAAAGTGTGCTGTTGCTGCCCCATAAGTTACATGGGGGTGACCAAAGTTGCCAAAACGTGTTTATTTCTGCTGAAAAACACGTTTTGACAGCTTCTGCACACTGGGGTTAAGGGCTGACTCAGGGGGCTCTTTTGAGCCAGGCAATTACACTGGGATTCCAAAGGCTGAGAAAACGCGTTTATTTTGTGCTGAAAAACACGTTTTGAAAAGTGTGCTGTTGCTTCCCCATAAGTTAAATGGGGAAGTCCAAAGTTGCCAAAACGTGTTTATTTCTGCTGAAAAACACGTTTTGACAACTTCTCCACACTGGGGTTAAGGGCTGACTCAGGGGGCTCTTCTGAGCCAGGCAGTTACACCGGGTTTCCAAAGGCTGAGAAAACGTGTTTACTTCGGGCTGAAAAACAAGTTTTGAAAAGTGTGCTGTTGCTTCCCCATAAGATACATGGGGGTGACCAAAGTTGCCAAAACGTGTTTACTTCTGCTGAAAAACACGTTTTGACAACTTCTGCACACTGGGGTTAAGGGCTGACTCAGGGGGCTCTTCTGAGACAGGCAGTTACACCGGGATTCCAAAGACTGAGAAAACGCGTTTACTTTGGGCTGAAAAACACGTTTTGAAAAGTGTGCTTTTGCTGCCCCATAAGTTACATGGGGGTGACCAAAGTTGCCAAAACGTGATTATTTCCGCTGAAAAACACGTTTTGACAACTTCTGCACACTGGGGTTAAGGGCTGACTCAGGGGGCTCTTCTGAGCCAGGCAGTTACACCGGGTTTCCAAAGGCTGAGAAAACGTGTTTACTTCGGGCTGAAAAACACGTTTTGAAAAGTGTGCTGTTGCTTCCCCATAAGATACATGGGGGTGACCAAAGTTGCCAAAACGTGTTTATTTCTGCTGAAAAACACGTTTTGACAACTTCTGCACATTGGGGTTAAGGGCTGACTCAGGGGGCTCTTCTGAGACAGGCAGTTACACCGGGATTCCAAAGACTGAGAAAACGCGTTTACTTTGGGCTGAAAAACACGTTTTGAAAAGTGTGCTTTTGCTGCCCCATAAGTTACATGGGGGTGACCAAAGTTGCCAAAACGTGATTATTTCCGCTGAAAAACACGTTTTGACAACTTCTGCACACTGGGGTTAAGGGCTGACTCAGGGGGCTCTTCTGAGCCAGGCAGTTACACCGGGTTTCCAAAGGCTGAGAAAACGTGTTTACTTCGGGCTGAAAAACACGTTTTGAAAAGTGTGCTGTTGCTTCCCCATAAGATACATGGGGGTGACCAAAGTTGCCAAAACGTGTTTATTTCTGCTGAAAAACACGTTTTGACAACTTCTGCACACTGGGGTTAAGGGCTGACTCAGGGGGCTCTTCTGAGCCAGGCAGTTACACCGGATTTCCAAAGGCTGAGAAAACGCGTTTATTTTGTGCTGAAAAACACGTTTTGAAAAGTGTGCTGTTGCTTCCCCATAAGTTAAATGGGGGTGTCCAAAGTTGCCAAAACGTGTTTATTTCTGCTGAAAAACACGTTTTGACAACTTCTCCACACTGGGGTTAAGGGCTGACTCAGGGGGCTCTTCTGAGACAGGCAGTTACACCGGGATTCCAAAGGCTGAGAAAACGCGTTTACTTCGGGCTGAAAAACACGTTTTGAAAAGTGTGCGGTTGCTGCCACATAAGTTACATGGGGGTGACCAAAGTTGCCAAAACGTGATTATTTCCGCTGAAAAACACGTTTTGACAACTTCTGCACACTGGGGTTAAGGGCTGACTCAGGGGGCTCTTCTGAGCCAGGCAATTATACCGGGATTCCAAAGGCTGAGAAAACGCGTTTACTTCGGGCTGAAAAACACGTTTTGAAAAGTGTGCTGTAGCTGCCCCATAAGTTACATGGGGGTGACCAAAGTTGCCAAAACGTGTTTATTTCTGCTGAAAAACACGTTTTCACAACTTCTGCACACTGGGGTTAAGGGCTGACTCAGGGGGCTCTTCTGAGCCAGGCAGTTACATCGGGATTCCAATAGGTGAGAAAACGCGTTTACTTCGGGCTGAAAAACACGTTTTGAAAAGTGTGCTGTTGCTGCCCCATAAGTTACATGGGGGTGACCAAAGTTGCCAAAACGTGTTTATTTCTGCTGAAAAACACGTTTTGACAACTTCTGCACACTGGGGTTAAGGGCTGACTCAGGGGGCTCTTCTGAGCCAGGCAGTTACACCGGGATTCCAAAGGCTGAGAAAACGCGTTTACTTCGGGCTGAAAAACACGTTTTGAAAAGTGTGCTGTTGCTGCCCCATAAGTTACATGGGGGTGACCAAAGTTGCCAAAACGTGTTTATTTCTGCTGAAAAACACGTTTTGACAGCTTCTGCACACTGGGGTTAAGGGCTGACTCAGGGGGCTCTTTTGAGCCAGGCAATTACACTGGGATTCCAAAGGCTGAGAAAACGCGTTTATTTTGTGCTGAAAAACACGTTTTGAAAAGTGTGCTGTTGCTTCCCCATAAGTTAAATGGGGAAGTCCAAAGTTGCCAAAACGTGTTTATTTCTGCTGAAAAACACGTTTTGACAACTTCTCCACACTGGGGTTAAGGGCTGACTCAGGGGGCTCTTCTGAGCCAGGCAGTTACACCGGGTTTCCAAAGGCTGAGAAAACGTGTTTACTTCGGGCTGAAAAACAAGTTTTGAAAAGTGTGCTGTTGCTTCCCCATAAGATACATGGGGGTGACCAAAGTTGCCAAAACGTGTTTACTTCTGCTGAAAAACACGTTTTGACAACTTCTGCACACTGGGGTTAAGGGCTGACTCAGGGGGCTCTTCTGAGACAGGCAGTTACACCGGGATTCCAAAGACTGAGAAAACGCGTTTACTTTGGGCTGAAAAACACGTTTTGAAAAGTGTGCTTTTGCTGCCCCATAAGTTACATGGGGGTGACCAAAGTTGCCAAAACGTGATTATTTCCGCTGAAAAACACGTTTTGACAACTTCTGCACACTGGGGTTAAGGGCTGACTCAGGGGGCTCTTCTGAGCCAGGCAGTTACACCGGGTTTCCAAAGGCTGAGAAAACGTGTTTACTTCGGGATGAAAAACACGTTTTGAAAAGTGTGCTGTTGCTTCCCCATAAGATACATGGGGGTGACCAAAGTTGCCAAAACGTGTTTATTTCTGCTGAAAAACACGTTTTGACAACTTCTGCACATTGGGGTTAAGGGCTGACTCAGGGGGCTCTTCTGAGACAGGCAGTTACACCGGGATTCCAAAGACTGAGAAAACGCGTTTACTTTGGGCTGAAAAACACGTTTTGAAAAGTGTGCTTTTGCTGCCCCATACGTTACATGGGGGTGACCAAAGTTGCCAAAACATGATTATTTCCGCTGAAAAACACGTTTTGACAACTTCTGCACACTGGGGTTAAGGGCTGACTCAGGGGGCTCTTCTGAGCCAGGCAATTATACCGGGATTCCAAAGGCTGAGAAAACGCGTTTACTTCGGGCTGAAAAACACGTTTTGAAAAGTGTGCTGTAGCTGCCCCATAAGTTACATGGGGGTGACCAAAGTTGCCAAAACGTGTTTATTTCTGCTGAAAAACACGTTTTGACAACTTCTGCACACTGGGGTTAAGGGCTGACTCAGGGGGCTCTTCTGAGCCAGGCAGTTACACTGGGATTCCAAAGGCTGAGAAAACGCGTTTATTTTGGGCTGAAAAACACGTTTTGAAAAGTGTGCTGTTGCTTCCCCATGAGTTA
This sequence comes from Atractosteus spatula, assembly GCF_055471065.1. Lineage (NCBI taxonomy): Eukaryota > Metazoa > Chordata > Actinopteri > Semionotiformes > Lepisosteidae > Atractosteus > Atractosteus spatula. The sequence goes on along the minus strand of NC_142716.1, from coordinate 16,185,412 downwards.
AATGGGGGTGACCAAAGTTGCCAAAACGTGTTTATTTCTGCTGAAAAACACGTTTTGACAACTTCTCCACACTGGGGTTAAGGCCTGACTCAGGGGGCTCTTCTGAGCCAGGAAGTTACACAGGGTTTCCAAAGGCTGAGAAAAGGTGTTTACTTCGGGCTGAAAAACACGTTTTGAAAAGTGTGCTGTTGCTTCCCCATAAGATACATGGGGGTGACCAAAGTTGCCAAAACGTGTTTATTTCTGCTGAAAAACACGTTTTGACAACTTCTGCACACTGGGGTTAAGGGCTGACTCAGGGGGCTCTTCTGAGCCAGGCAGTTACACCGGATTTCCAAAGGCTGAGAAAACGCGTTTATTTTGTGCTGAAAAACACGTTTTGAAAAGTGTGCTGTTGCTTCCCCATAAGTTAAATGGGGGTGTCCAAAGTTGCCAAAACGTGTTTATTTCTGCTGAAAAACACGTTTTGACAACTTCTCCACACTGGGGTTAAGGGCTGACTCAGGGGGCTCTTCTGAGACAGGCAGTTACACCGGGATTCCAAAGGCTGAGAAAACGCATTTACTTCGGGCTGAAAAACACGTTTTGAAAAGTGTGCGGTTGCTGCCACATAAGTTACATGGGGGTGACCAAAGTTGCCAAAACGTGATTATTTCCGCTGAAAAACACGTTTTGACAACTTCTGCACACTGGGGTTAAGGGCTGACTCAGGGGGCTCTTCTGAGCCAGGCAATTATACCGGGATTCCAAAGGCTGAGAAAACGCGTTTACTTCGGGCTGAAAAACACGTTTTGAAAAGTGTGCTGTAGCTGCCCCATAAGTTACATGGGGGTGACCAAAGTTGCCAAAACGTGTTTATTTCTGCTGAAAAACACGTTTTCACAACTTCTGCACACTGGGGTTAAGGGCTGACTCAGGGGGCTCTTCTGAGCCAGGCAGTTACATCGGGATTCCAATAGGTGAGAAAACGCGTTTACTTCGGGCTGAAAAACACGTTTTGAAAAGTGTGCTGTTGCTGCCCCATAAGTTACATGGGGGTGACCAAAGTTGCCAAAACGTGTTTATTTCTGCTGAAAAACACGTTTTGACAACTTCTGCACACTGGGGTTAAGGGCTGACTCAGGGGGCTCTTCTGAGCCAGGCAGTTACACCGGGATTCCAAAGGCTGAGAAAACGCGTTTACTTCGGGCTGAAAAACACGTTTTGAAAAGTGTGCTGTTGCTGCCCCATAAGTTACATGGGGGTGACCAAAGTTGCCAAAACGTGTTTATTTCTGCTGAAAAACACGTTTTGACAGCTTCTGCACACTGGGGTTAAGGGCTGACTCAGGGGGCTCTTTTGAGCCAGGCAATTACACTGGGATTCCAAAGGCTGAGAAAACGCGTTTATTTTGTGCTGAAAAACACGTTTTGAAAAGTGTGCTGTTGCTTCCCCATAAGTTAAATGGGGAAGTCCAAAGTTGCCAAAACGTGTTTATTTCTGCTGAAAAACACGTTTTGACAACTTCTCCACACTGGGGTTAAGGGCTGACTCAGGGGGCTCTTCTGAGCCAGGCAGTTACACCGGGTTTCCAAAGGCTGAGAAAACGTGTTTACTTCGGGCTGAAAAACAAGTTTTGAAAAGTGTGCTGTTGCTTCCCCATAAGATACATGGGGGTGACCAAAGTTGCCAAAACGTGTTTATTTCTGCTGAAAAACACGTTTTGACAACTTCTGCACACTGGGGTTAAGGGCTGACTCAGGGGGCTCTTCTGAGACAGGCAGTTACACCGGGATTCCAAAGACTGAGAAAACGCGTTTACTTTGGGCTGAAAAACACGTTTTGAAAAGTGTGCTTTTGCTGCCCCATAAGTTACATGGGGGTGACCAAAGTTGCCAAAACGTGATTATTTCCGCTGAAAAACACGTTTTGACAACTTCTGCACACTGGGGTTAAGGGCTGACTCAGGGGGCTCTTCTGAGCCAGGCAATTATACCGGGATTCCAATGGCTGAGAAAACGCGTTTACTTCGGGCTGAAAAACACGTTTTGAAAAGTGTGCTGTAGCTGCCCCATAAGTTACATGGGGGTGACCAAAGTTGCCAAAACGTGTTTATTTCTGCTGAAAAACACGTTTTGACAACTTCTGCACACTGGGGTTAAGGGCTGACTCAGGGGGCTCTTCTGAGCCAGGCAGTTACACTGGGATTCCAAAGGCTGAGAAAACGCGTTTATTTTGGGCTGAAAAACACGTTTTGAAAAGTGTGCTTTTGCTTCCCCATGAGTTAAATGGGGGTGACCAAAGTTGCCAAAACGTGTTTATTTCTGCTGAAAAACACGTTTTGACAACTTCTCCACACTGGGGTTAAGGGCTGACTCAGGGGGCTCTTCTGAGCCAGGAAGTTACACAGGGTTTCCAAAGGCTGAGAAAAGGTGTTTACTTCGGGCTGAAAAACACGTTTTGAAAAGTGTGCTGTTGCTTCCCCATAAGATACATGGGGGTGACTAAAGTTGCCAAAACGTGTTTATTTCTGCTGAAAAACACGTTTTGACAACTTCTGCACACTGGGGTTAAGGGCTGACTCAGGGGGCTCTTCTGAGCCAGGCAGTTACACCGGATTTCCAAAGGCTGAGAAAACGCGTTTATTTTGTGCTGAAAAACACGTTTTGAAAAGTGTGCTGTTGCTTCCCCATAAGTTAAATGGGGGTGTCCAAAGTTGCCAAAACGTGTTTATTTCTGCTGAAAAACACGTTTTGACAACTTCTCCACACTGGGGTTAAGGGCTGACTCAGGGGGCTCTTCTGAGACAGGCAGTTACACCGGGATTCCAAAGACTGAGAAAACGCGTTTACTTTGGGCTGAAAAACACGTTTTGAAAAGTGTGCTTTTGCTGCCCCATAAGTTACATGGGGGTGACCAAAGTTGCCAAAACGTGATTATTTCCGCTGAAAAACACGTTTTGACAACTTCTGCACACTGGGGTTAAGGGCTGACTCAGGGGGCTCTTCTGAGCCAGGCAATTATACCGGGATTCCAAAGACTGAGAAAACGCGTTTACTTCGGGCTGAAAAACACGTTTTGAAAAGTGTGCTGTAGCTGCCCCATAAGTTACATGGGGGTGACCAAAGTTGCCAAAACGTGTTTATTTCTGCTGAAAAACACGTTTTGACAACTTCTGCACACTGGGGTTAAGGGCTGACTCAGGGGGCTCTTCTGAGCCAGGCAATTATACCGGGTTTCCAAAGGCTGAGAAAACGCGTTTACTTCGGGCTGAAAAACACGTTTTGAAAAGTGTGCTGTTGCTGCCCCATAAGTTACATGGGGATGACCAAAGATGCCAAAACGTGTTTATTTCTGCTGAAAAACACGTTTTGACAACTTCTGCACACAGGGGTTAAGGGCTGACTCAGGGGGCTCTTCTGAGCCAGGCAGTTACACCGGGATTCCAAAGGCTTAGAAAACGCGTTTATTTTGGGCTGAAAAACACGTTTTGAAAAGTGTGCTGTTGCTGCCCCATAAGTTACCTGGGGGTGACCAAAGTTGCCAAAACGTGTTTATTTCTGCTGAAAAACACGTTTTGACAACTTCTGCACACAGGGGTTAAGGGCTGACTCAGGGGGCTCTTCTGAGCCAGGCAGTTACACAGGGTTTCCAAAGGCTGAGAAAAGGTGTTTACTTCGGGCTGAAAAACACGTTTTGAAAAGTGTGCTGTTGCTTCCCCATAAGATACATGGGGGTGACCAAAGTTGCCAAAACGTGTTTATTTCTGCTGAAAAACACGTTTTTACAACTTCTGCACACTGGGGTGAAGGGCTGACTCAGGGGGCTCTTCTGAGCCAGGCAGTTACACCGGATTTCCAAAGGCTGAGAAAACGCGTTTATTTTGTGCTGAAAAACACGTTTTGAAAAGTGTGCTGTTGCTTCCCCATAAGTTAAATGGGGGTGTCCAAAGTTGCCTAAACGTGTTTATTTCTGCTGAAAATCACGTTTTGACAACTTCTCCACACTGGGGTTAAGGGCTGACTCAGGGGGCTCTTCTGAGCCAGGCAGTTACACCGGATTTCCAAAGGCTGAGAAAACGTGTTTACTTCGGGCTGAAAAACACGTTTTGAAAAGTGTGCTGTTGCTTCCCCATAAGATACATGGGGGTGACCAAAGTTGCCAAAACGTGTTTATTTCTGCTGAAAAACACGTTTTGACAACTTCTGCACACAGGGGTTAAGGGCTGACTCAGGGGGCTCTTCTGAGCCAGGCAGTTACACGGGGATTCCAAAGGCTGAGAAAACGCGTTTACTTCGGGCTGAAAAACACGTTTTGAAAAATGTGCTGTTGCAGCCCCATAAGTTACATGGGGTTGACCAAAGTTGCCAAAACGTGTTTATTTCTGCTGAAAAACACGTTTTGACAACTTCTCCACACTGGGGTTAAGGGCTGACTCAGGGGGCTCTTCTGAGACAGGCAGTTACACCGGGATTCCAAAGACTGAGAAAACGCGATTACTTTGGGCTGAAAAACACGTTTTGAAAAGTGTGCTTTTGCTGCCCCATAAGTTACATGGGGGTGACCAAAGTTGCCAAAACGTGTTTATTTCTGCTGAAAAACACGTTTTGACAACTTCTGCACACTGGGGTTAAGGGATGACACAGGGGGCTCTTCTGAGCCAGGCAGTTACACTGGGATTCCAAAGAATGAGAAAACGCGTTTACTTCGGGCTGAAAAACACGTTTTGAAAAGTGTGCTGTTGCTTCCCCATAAGATACATGGGGGTGACCAAAGTTGCCAAAACGTGATTATTTCCGCTGAAAAACACGTTTTGACAACTTCTGCACACTGGGGTTAAGGGCTGACTCAGGGGGCTCTTCTGAGCCAGGCAATTACACCGGGATTCCAAAGAATGAGAAAACGCGTTTACTTCGGGCTGAAAAACACGTTTTGAAAAGTGTGCTGCTGCTTCCCCATAAGATACATGGGGGTGACCAAAGTTGCCAAAACGTGTTTATTTCTGCTGAAAAACACGTTTTGACAACTTCTGCACACTGGGGTTAAGGGCTGACTCAGGGGGCTCTTCTGAGCCAGGCAATTATACCGGGATTCCAAAGGCTGAGAAAACGCGTTTACTTCGGGCTGAAAAACACGTTTTGAAAAGTGTGCTGTAGCTGCCCCATAAGTTACATGGGGGTGACCAAAGTTGCCAAAACGTGTTTATTTCTGCTGAAAAACACGTTTTCACAACTTCTGCACACTGGGGTTAAGGGCTGACTCAGGGGGCTCTTCTGAGCCAGGCAGTTACATCGGGATTCCAATGGCTGAGAAAACGCGTTTACTTCAAGCTGAAAAACACGTTTTGAAAAGTGTGCTGTTGCTGCCCCATAAGTTACATGGGGGTGACCAAAGTTGCCAAAACGTGTTTATTTCTGCTGAAAAACACGTTTTGACAACTTCTGCACACTGGGGTTAAGGGCTGACTCAGGGGGCTCTTCTGAGCCAGGCAGTTACACCGGGATTCCAAAGGCTGAGAAAACGCGTTTACTTCGGGCTGAAAAACACGTTTTGAAAAGTGTGCTGTTGCTGCCCCATAAGTTACATGGGGGTGACCAAAGTTGCCAAAACGTGTTTATTTCTGCTGAAAAACACGTTTTGACAGCTTCTGCACACTGGGGTTAAGGGCTGACTCAGGGGGCTCTTTTGAGTCAGGCAATTACACTGGGATTCCAAAGGCTGAGAAAACGCGTTTATTTTGTGCTGAATAACACGTTTTGAAAAGTGTGCTGTTGCTTCCCCATAAGTTAAATGGGGAAGTCCAAAGTTGCCAAAACGTGTTTATTTCTGCTGAAAAACACGTTTTGACAACTTCTCCACACTGGGGTTAAGGGCTGACTCAGGGGGCTCTTCTGAGCCAGGGAGTTACACTGGGATTCCAAAGGCTGAGAAAACGTGTTTACTTCGGGCTGAAAAACACGTTTTGAAAAGTGTGCTGTTGCTGCCCCATAAGTTACATAGGGGTGACCAAATTTGCCAAAACGTGTTTATTTCATCTGAAAAACACGTTTTGACAACTTCTGCACACTGGGGTTAAGGGCTGACTCAGGGGGCTCTTCTGAGCCAGGCAGTTACACCAGGATTCCAAAGGCTGAGAAAACGCGTTTACTTCGGGCTGAAAAACACGTTTTGAAAAGTGTGCTGTTGCTGCCCCATAAGTTAAATGGGGGTGACCAAAGTTGCCAAAACGTGTTTATTTCTGCTGAAAAACACGTTTTGACAACTTCTCCACACTGGGGTTAAGGGCTGACTCAGGGGGCTCTTCTGAGCCAGGCAGTTACACCGGGTTTCCAAAGGCTGAGAAAACGTGTTTACTTCGGGCTGAAAAACACGTTTTGAAAAGTGTGCTGTTGCTTCCCCATAAGATACATGGGGGTGACCAAAGTTGCCAAAACGTGTTTATTTCTGCTGAAAAACACGTTTTGACAACTTCTGCACATTGGGGTTAAGGGCTGACTCAGGGGGCTCTTCTGAGACAGGCAGTTACACCGGGATTCCAAAGACTGAGAAAACGCGTTTACTTTGGGCTGAAAAACACGTTTTGAAAAGTGTGCTTTTGCTGCCCCATACGTTACATGGGGGTGACCAAAGTTGCCAAAACATGATTATTTCCGCTGAAAAACACGTTTTGACAACTTCTGCACACTGGGGTTAAGGGCTGACTCAGGGGGCTCTTCTGAGCCAGGCAGTTACACTGGGATTCCAAAGGCTGAGAAAACGCGTTTATTTTGGGCTGAAAAACACGTTTTGAAAAGTGTGCTGTTTGCTTCCCCATGAGTTAAATGGGGGTGACCAAAGTTGCCAAAACGTGTTTATTTCTGCTGAAAAACACGTTTTGACAACTTCTCCACACTGGGGTTAAGGGCTGACTCAGGGGGCTCTTCTGAGCCAGGAAGTTACACAGGGTTTCCAAAGGCTGAGAAAAGGTGTTTACTTCGGGCTGAAAAACACGTTTTGAAAAGTGTGCTGTTGCTTCCCCATAAGATACATGGGGGTGACCAAAGTTGCCAAAACGTGTTTATTTCTGCTGAAAAACACGTTTTGACAACTTCTGCACACTGGGGTTAAGGGCTGACTCAGGGGGCTCTTCTGAGCCAGGCAGTTACACCGGATTTCCAAAGGCTGAGAAAACGCGTTCATTTTGTGCTGAAAAACACGTTTTGAAAAGTGTGCTGTTGCTTCCCCATAAGTTAAATGGGGGTGTCCAAAGTTGCCAAAACGTGTTTATTTCT